>NC_135233.1:522009453-522316536 GCF_051348905.1 Ranitomeya variabilis
ACGCCTGTGCACGGTGGCTCTGGATGTTTCCACACCAGACTCAGTCCACTGCTTCCTCAGGTTCCCCAAGGTCTGGAATCGGTCCTTCTCCACAATCTTCTTCAGGGTCCGGTCACCTCTTCTCGTTGTACAGCGTTTTCTGCCACATTGTTTCCTTCCAACAGACTTACCATTGAGGTGCCTTGATACAGCACTCTGGGAACAGCCTATTTGTTGAGAAATTTCTTTCTGGGTCTTACCCTCTTGCTTGAGGGTGTCAATGATGGCCTTCTTGACATCTGTCAGGTCGCTAGTCTTACCCATGATGGGGGTTTTGAGTAATGAACCAGGCAGGGAGTTTTTAAAAGCCTCAGGTATCTTTTGCATGTGTTTAGAGTTAATTAGTTGATTCAGAAGATTAGGGTAATAGGTCGTTTAGAGAACCTTTTCTTGATATGCTAATTTATTGAGACAGGTTTTTTTGGTTTTCAGGAGCTGTATGCCAAAATCATCAGTATTAAAACAATAAAAGACCTGACAAATTTCAGTTGGTGGATAATGAATCTATAATATATGAAAGTTTAATTGTAATCATTACATTATGGTAAATAATGAAATTTAACACTATATGCTAATTTTTTGAGAAGGACCTGTACACCGATAGCTGCTATTGCGCAGGTGCCAGTGGCACCATTTTCAAATTCACTTTTGTTTTTGAAAGCACAAAAGCCCAGCAGGTGTTGTGTGTAGGTTACTATGCACAATCCTGCTGATAGGTTCCCTTTTAAGTATTTTGAAAGAAAATCTAAATAATTTTACATACATTATTGTGGAGATATAAAAAGAAAAACTTGTGCAAAGAAAATTAGGGTAGCTGCTGTGAGACAAGAAGGAAGATCATATGCGAAGGTCGATATGTATCCCCCAGGATGCGGACGGAGACTTATTAGACCCACTGGAGTTCTTGTGGTTGTGGCTACCAAAGGAAATCCTCACTGATCAGGGGACTCCTTTTATGTCCAAGGTGACAAAGGAACTGTGCAAGCTTCTAAAAATAAAACAGTTGCGCATGTCGGTGTACCACCCCAGACTGACGAGTTAGTCGAGCGCTTCAACAAAACCCTCAAATCCATGTTGAAGAAAGTCGTCTCCAAGGATGGAAGGGATTGGGACATGTTGCTGCCCTACTTAATGTTCGCCATTCGGGAGGTACCGCTGGCTTCCACGGGATTTTTACCCTTTGAGCTACTGTATGGCAGGCATCCTAGGGGTCTGCTGCACGTAGCCAAAGAGACGTGGGAGCAGGAACTAACACCCCATAAGAGTGTCATTGAGCATGTGGCTAACATGCAAGACCGAATGGCAGCGATTATGCCTATAGTAAAGGAGCATTTGGTGGATGCTTAGGCCGCACAGAGCCGCGTATATAACAAAAAGGCGACGGTCCGCTCCTTTAATGCAAGAGATCGGGTGTTGGTTTTGGTGCCCACCACTGAAAGCAAGCTTATGGCCAGGTGGCAAGGGCCGTATGAAGTTCGGGAAAAAGTGGGAGAAGTAAACTACTGAGTTTACCAGCCCGGGAAAAGAAAACCTGAACAGTTCTATTACGTTAATCTGTTGAAAGCGTGGAAGGACCGGGAGTGTATGCTCACGGAGTTGACTCCCGACATATCATCTGAGGACCCACCGATATCAGCACGGACGGAGACCAAGGGAGAGGTAAAGATAGGACGCACCCTCTCGAAACAGCAGCAGTGCAAGGTGCGGAAATTGGTACAAGGGAATACTGATGTATTCTTGATTTTACCAGGTCGTACCTCTGTCATCCAGCATGACATTGTCACCGAGCCTCATGTGAAGGTACAAATGAAACTGCATCATGTGCCCAAGACCTGGACACAAGCCATCGCGAGTGAAGTGAAACAAACACTTCAACTGGGAGTTATTGAGGAATCCCAGAGTGACTGAGCTAGCTCGATTGTGCTAATCCCGAAGCCGGCCGGGTCATTACAGTTCTGTAATGACTTCAGTAAGTTAAATGAGGTGTCAAAGTTTGACCTTTACCCAATGCCCAGGGTGGATGAGCTGATCAAGCACCTGCATAAGGCCCAGTACTTCACAACATTCGATCTGACCAAGGGTGATTGGCAGGTGCTTTTTACAGAGTTGGCAAAGGAAAAGACCGCCTTCATAACACAGGAGGGTCTGTACTACTATGTCATCCTGCCCTTTGGACTACATGGGGCCCCAGTCACATTCCAGAGGTTAATGGACATACTGCGTTAACCCCATCGGAAATATGCGTCAGCATACTTGGATGACATTATCATCTTTAGTACTGACTGGCATACCCACTTGTCCCAGATGTAGTAGGTAGTAGATTCACTCAGAGCCACGGGCTTGATGGCAAATCCCAAGAAATGTTCTGTAGGGCTCAAGGAAGCCTGGTACTTGGGATTTGTGATCGGCCGTGGGGTTATCAAACCCCAAATAAATAAAGTTGAGGCAATTCAGAACTGGCCCCGACCTGTTACCACCAAACAAGTGAGAGCGTTTCTAGGCATCGTGGAGATGTACCGGAGGTCCTTACCTAATTTTTTGGGGAGAACAACACCTCTAACTGATCTCCTCATGAGAAACAAGTCGGTCATGGTTCGGTGGAACCCCCAGGCGGAGGAAGCATACCAATCCATGAAGGTGGCACTGTATGGACAACCCATCCTCATTAGCCCCAACTTCCAGAATTGTTGTACAGACGGATGCCTCTAACATGGGCCTCGGAGTGGTCCTGTCATGGGAGGTGATTGGAGAGGAACATCCAGTCACCTACTTAAGTAGGGAACTCACCCCGGCCAAGACAAATTATAGCATAGTGGAGAAAAAGTGCCTTGCCATTAAGTGGGCCTTGGAGTCCCTACACTATTATTTGCTTGGTCGACCGTTTCGCTTGGTGACAAATCATTCACCCTTGGTATGGATGAGGAATGCCAAGGAGAGGAATGCTCGGGTCATCAGATGGTTTCTTGTCCTACAGAATTTTATTTTCACCATTGAACATTGGGCAGGAATATTGCAGGGATATGTGGATGCCCTGTCACGGGTCCCCTGTATGGTGATAAGTGTTCAATCCCACAAGTTTGAATAGAGGGGGGATATGTGAGGCAGGGAGGGGTATCATATGCGAGAGTCGACATTTATCCCCCAGGATGCGGATGGAGTCCTATTAGACCCGCTGGAGTGCCTTGTGGTCACAGCAGGATGCTTGTGAGTCACAAAGCAAAACAAAAGTGTCACGGCCACTCCTTCCGCTCATTCTTACCCACTGCGGCATGCTCCTCCTGCAGGCGCACGTCCTCTCCTTCATTCTTCTCCGCTCCCTGGCTCTCGTCGGGTACTCGTGCGCACCGCCCACTCCAGCACTTCCTCTTTCTGATTTACAGGTGCTCTGTATCTCCTCTCTGTGATCCTGGAGGACCGTGACCCAGAAGTCCTCCAGCATTCCATGTATATAAGGCGTTTCCTTGCTCTGCTCCTTGCCTGTCTGTCATTTGTGCTTCTGTGACTCAGGTCCACCTTTGTCTTTGTACTGCCTGTTTTGAGTCTCCACTCTGTCCAGCCAGTTCAGCTTCTCTGTCTCTCCCAGGCTTCCTTTTCTCCTCGTCCAGTCTTCCCAGTGTCCTCTCCGTACTCTGTTAGTCTGGTGTCTCTGTCCTGTCCTGCTTCCGTTGTGTCTTCCCCTTCTCAGTGCTCCTTTGGCCTCGCCTGTACCCAGCTCTTACCTTCTACTACCTGTCTCCGGGTTCCAGCTTCTGCGGCAATAGTCTCCCTTGGGTCTGCCCCTAACGCTCCCTGTATAGGGGGTGGTTTACCTGGTCAGCTCACCCTTGGGAGGTTCGTTGTCGTGGATCTGTGGGTCCACCTCAGGTATTCCAAAAGATCTCACAATAGGACTGCACTCGGATGACATCTGAGTGCAGTCTGATTTTCACAGTACAGACAGGACATAGACCCCGCTGGGACCTCAATTCCAACTCTGAAGGAGTTATTGTTCCTAAGGGAAAACCAGTCCAGGATTATGTCCCTTTTGCAGTCCATGGAGTCTCATCTCTCCGTGCTACAGGCTTCTGATCCCGGTAGTGCTTCGCAGCTGGCTACTTTTCAACAGGAGCTAGCTCAACAGCGAGATACTAAAGCCCATATACTTCATTTTATGGCTTCAGTGGATGATTGCCTTCGTGCTCTTCAAGCTTCCGCTCCCGTTTTTCCCCCGGCTTCAGTCCCTCACCCACCTCCTCATCTGGCGAAACCTCCTCGCTATAGTGGGGTTCCCAAATTGTGTAGAGGGTTTCTAAACCAATGCCAGCTTCACTTTGAGTTACTTCCCTTGCAGTATCCCACTGACCGTGCTAAAGTAGCCTTTGTAATTTCACACCTGGAGGGTGAGGCTTTGGCATGGGTTAATCCTCTCTGGGAGCGGGATGATCCTCTCGTTTCTCAACTTTCCATCTTTCTTGATACTTTCCGCAAGGTATTTGACGAACCGGGTTGTTTGGCCTCTAACACCGAGTCCCTTTTTAACCTCCATCAAGGTACGCTTTCGGTGGGTCAATACGCCATCCGGTTTCTCACTCTTTCATCAGAATTAGGATGGAATAATGAGGCTCTGGTAGGAGCTTTCTGGCGGGGCTTTCTCCTCGGATCAAGGAGTTAGCGGGTCGTGATACTCCGACCTCCCTGGAGGATCTTATTTCTTTGGCGACCCACATCGATTTACGTTATCAAGAACGTTCTTGGGAAACCACTAGAGAGAGAAGGTCTCCTCGTCTTCTTCCGGCTATTCCTAGTTCTTCCCGTCCTCGTTCTGATTTGACTTCTGCTAGTACTGCTCCAGAACCTATGCAGGTGGATCGCCTAAAACCTGTAGACCAGCGTCGGAAGGAAAGGCTAACCCAAGGTCTTTGCTTCTATTGCAGCAGTGCATCACATCTTTTGCGTTCTTGTCCAGTCAGGCCGGGAAATGCCTCCACCTAGGGCAGGTAAGAGAGGTCTCCCTAGGTATCTCTGAACCCTCTCAACCCCTTACTCTTTTTGTTCTTTTGAATTTGGGTGATAAGCGTTTTTCTGATTTTGCCTATATAGATTCTGGGGCTGCTGGGAATTTCATCCATCTCGAGGCTGTTAGAAGATTGCGGATTCCGGTCAGATCCCTGGAGACTCCTCGACAGATTGCGTCGGTCGACGGTCAACCTCTGCGGGAGTCCGTTACCTTGGTTACCGAAGAATTGGAACTTCAAATTGGAATTCTGCACCGGGAAAAGATCACCTTCTATGTGCTGCCTTCCTTGTCTCATACTATTTTCTTGGTCTTCCTTGGTTGAGGATTCATGAGCCTACTCTTGACTGGCGGTCAGGTGAAATCCTGCGTTGGGGTCTCTTCTGTCAGAAGAACTGTCTTCTTCCGGTTCAGCCAAGAAAACCTTCTCGTCTTATTTCTGAGTCCTCAAATTTACCTTCCTCGTATCAGGCTTTTTTGGATGTCTTCAATAAGAGAGAAGCAGAGACCTTGCCCCCGCATCGACCATACGACTGCCCAATTGATCTTGTACCAGGCTCTACTCCGCCTCGAGGTCGAATCTACCCGTTGTCTCCTACCGAGACACAAGCCAAGTCTGAATATGTTCAGGAGAATCTAGCTAAAGGCTTTATCCGCAAATCTTCCTCTCCAGCAGGCGCAGGTTTTTTCTTCGTTAAGAAGAAGGATGGAACCCTCCATCCTTGTATAGACTACCGTGGTCTCAACAACCTCACAATCAAGAACAAGTATCTACTTCCACTCATTCCTGAGTTGTTTGATCGTCTTAGGGGAGCACGTATTTTTACGAAACTGGATCTTCGTGGAGCCTACAACCTCATCCGTATTCGCTCTGGTGACGAATGGAAAACCGCCTTCAACACCCGAGATGGCCACTATGAATATTTAGTCATGCCTTTCAGCCTGTGTAATGCTCCAGCGGTGTTTCAGGAGTTTGTGAATTATGTTTTACGGGACTTACTCTACTCCAGTGTAGTGGTATATCTGGACGATATTCTTGTGTTTTCTTCGGATCTAGCTTCCCACAGAAGACACGTCTGCCAAGTTCTGACTCGACTAAGAGAAAACCATCTTTACGCCAAACTCGAAAAGTGCGTTTTTGAACAAACTTCGCTACCATTTCTTGGCTATGTAATTTCTGATTCTGGTTTGCGGATGGACCCGGATAAAGTGTCTGCTGTACTTAACTGGCTGCGTCCGCAGGGAGTAAAGGCAATTCAACGCTTTCTCGTATTCGCAAATTATTATCTGCAGTTTATCCCACATTTTTCCTCTCTGGTCGCCTCAATTTCAGCCTTGACTCGTAAAGGATCTAACCCTCAAGTTTGGTCTTTGGAGGCTGAAGATGCTTTTCGCTCTCTAAAACAAGCCTTTGCCTCGGCTCCTGTACTCCGTCGACCTGAGATCAATAAGCCTTTCATTTTAGAAGTAGATGCCTCTGCCATCGGCGCTGGTGCAGTACTTTCCCAGAGATCTTCTTCCGGACAACTGGCTACCTGTGGTTTCTTTTCCAAGATCTTCTCCGTCTCTGAAAGAAATTACACCATTGGCGACAAGGAACTATTGGCCATCAAGTTGGCGTTGGAGGAGTGGCGGTATCTGCTAGAAGGAGCTGTTCATCCTTTCAAGATCTATACTGACCACAAGAATCTGGAGTATATCTGCTCAGCGCAAAGACTTAACCCCCGACAAGCCAGATGGTCGTTATTCTTTGCCCGCTTTGACTTTGAATTACATTTCCGTCCCGGCGACAAGAATCTCAAGGTTGATGCTTTATCAAGAACTTTTCTCGCATCCGATGCGGAAGAGGAGCCTTCACATATCGTGGATCCAAGCAAAATCATTCTTGTGGCTCCGGTTAGCATGTATTCCTTGCCTCCTGGTAAGACCTTTGTCCAGGAGAATGAGAGGACTCAAGTTCTTCGTTGGGGTCATGCCTCTAAACTGGCAGGCCATGTGGGATATAAGAAGACACTTGCTCTCATTTTGCACCACTATTGGTGGCCATCTCTTCTTCCAGATGTCCAAGGTTTTGTCGCTGCATGTCCTTCGTGTGCAAGGAACAAGGTTCCTAGACGTCTGCCCTCCGGTCTCCTGCATCCGCTTCCAGTTCCTTCGGCTCCATGGCAACATATTGCAATGCATTTCATTACCGATTTACCCCGGTCTTCTGGTCATACAGTCATATTTGTGGTCGTAGATCGATTCTCCAAGATGGCTCATTTCGTTCCTTTGCCAGGCTTACCTTCTGCTCCAGAATTGGCAAGAATCTTCATTACTCATATCTTCCGAATTCACGGTTTCCCGCTGCACATTGTCTCTGATAGAGGAGTCCAGTTCACCTCTCGATTCTGGCGGGCTCTTTGCAAACTAATGAACGTTACTCTAGATTTCTCAGCTTACCATCCACAGACCAACGGACAAGCAGAGCGCACAAACCAAATTCTAATGACTTATCTTCGTCATTTTTCCAACGGTCATCAAAATGACTGGTCTGATTTGCTTCCATGGGCCGAGTTCGCATACAATAACCATATCAATGTTTCTTCTTCCAAGTCTACCTTCTTTATCGTCTATGGGCAACATCCTGGTATTCCTCTGCCGGTACTTCCTGTCTCGGGTGTGCCAGCGGCCGATCTTCTGTCCGAGGAGTTCTCCAGGGTCTGGCGGGATCCCAAAATCGCGTTAGAACAGGCACAGGCCAGGACTAAGAGATATGCTGATAAGAGACGCCTGGATCCTCCGTTATTTCAACCTGGTGATAAGGTGTGGTTGTCTTCCAAGTTTATTCATCTTAAAATCCCCTCGTATAAACTGGGTCCACGCTACGTAGGTCCTTTCGAAGTTTTGTCTCGTATCAATGATGTTGCCTACAAATTGAAATTGCCCACTTCACTTCGCATCCCCAACTCTTTTCATGTCTCCCTTCTAAAACCTGTCGTTTTCAATCAGTTCCATGTTTCTCCTGCTCAAACTCCTTTACCTGTCTCCGACCCAGATGTCTTTGAGGTTAAGGACATTCTTGCCATGAAAAGGTCTCGAGGTAAAACTCTCTTTTTGGTTGATTAGAAGGGTTTTGGTCCTGAGGAGAGGTCTTGGGAGCCCCGTAAGAATATACAAGCTCCTCAGATTTTACCTAGGCTTCTGTCTGGTCTTAGAAAGGAGGGGAGTAAGGGGAGGGGTACTGTCACAGCCACTCCTTCCACTCATTCTTACCCACTGCGGCGCGCTCCTTCTGCAGGCGCGCATCCTCTCCTTCATTCTTCTCCGCTCCCTGGCTCTCGTCGGGTGCACGTGCGCACCGCCCACTCCAGCACTTCCTCTTTCTGATTTACAGGCGCTCGGTATCTCCTCTCTGTGATCCTGGAGGACCGTGACCCGGAAGTCCTCCAGCACTCCATGTATATAAGGCGTTTCCTTCCTCTGCTCCTTGCCTGTCTGTCATTTGTGCTTCTGTGACTCAGGTCCACCTTTGTCTTTGTATTGCCTGTTTTGAGTCTCCGCTCTGTCCAGCCAGTTCAGCTTCTCTGTCTCTCCCAGGCTTCCTTTTCTCCTCGTCCAGTCTTCCCAGTGTCCTCTCCGTACTCTGTTAGTCTGGTGTCTCTGTCCGGTCCTGCTTCCTTTGTCTCTTCCCCTTCTCAGTGCTCCTTTGGTTTCGCCTGTACCCAGCTCTTACCTCCTACTACCTGTCTCCGGGTTCCAGCTCCTGCGGCAATAGTCTCCCTTGGGTCTGCCCCTAACGCTCCCTGTATAGGGGGTGATTTACCTGGTCAGCTCACCCTTGGGAGGTTCGTTGTCGTGGATCTGTGGGTCCACCCCAGGTATTCCAAAAGATCTCACAATAGGACTGCACTCGGATGACATCTGAGTGTAGTCTGATTCTCACAAAAAGTAAGCATGGACCTGGTCAAGCTATTTGGCCAAGGCATTGTTCAGGAAAGCCTGTTATGGGCTATTATTTTTAAGTGGACTCGAGGAAGGTAGCGGGACAGTCCTTTTCCTCCAGGCTGGGTCTTGCAAGTGGCCCATAGCCACAGATTCCAGCTTAAAACAAAACCCTGCAGCAAGGGTTTGGGTGTGTCAGTTTGGAGTTTGCAACTCGCGGAGCAGTTGCCTCTGGAGAAGCTTAGCCTGTGACTTAACATAGAGCCAGCAGAGCGAACTCCTGGCACCCCACAGCATGATACGGTGGTGCTGTTGCCCTTGGCAATCGGACTCCCACGGACTGTTTTGCTTCCCGGCTGTGATCCAGAGGATGCTGTATGCTGTACACTGTCTGAATGTGGACATTATAACATGTTTGCTGTGAACTTTTCCTGTGGTCACTGTCTGTGACACTGAATCAATCCCACTGCACTACACTGTCCACGGCAACCATGTCACATTTTACAGGGACTATTTGACCAATTCCTTTGCACCACTGTCTAAGAATCAGCTACAATGAGTTTTGCTTAACATGGTGGTCCAAAGGCAAGGTATATTTCTTACAAAATCCTTATATATGTGATGTCATAATCAAAACTATTTTCTAATATACTTGCATTAAAAATTCCCCATCCTTCCCTAACTACACTATCAAACAGTTCTTCTATTTTTCCCTACTTCTTTTCTGATGATGCTTCATTCGAAAATCCCACTGCAAGCTGGGATGCTCAAACTAAGCATCATCAAGGGCAGTGGCTGCGGTCACTGCTGCAACCCTCACAAGTGACATCACTGATCTCTGTACGGTACTGTCTTAGTTTAAATTATGGCATTGTAACATGGCACAGGATGGTATCTGTGGGTGAGGTACTCATCTCCTGCACTCCAGGCACATTTCATGAAAATGGGGATCCCGTCTGGGTGTGTGGACTTGTGCTGTGAGGGTACTACACCCGTGCAGCGTCATGTAACTGATGTTGCTGGTGTGCCAGGACCAGAAGATTTACAGTTCAATGAGGAAGACAACCATTTAAAAATAAACTTTTTACTGAACGGGAACTTGATAGGGACTGTAAACAAGAGATAGCAGGTACACAACCTTATGAACGTTTCCTTTATAACTCAAAGCATTTTCCCCACAGTTCCCTTCCTTCGTTTCTCTATTGTTCTCCTTACCTCTTTACTCTCTCTAGTTTTCCTCTGTCTCCACTGTGTTTTACTACTTCACCACAATTCAGCTCGACCCTACAGTCCTGTTTAACAAGAGTCCTCTACTCAACCAGCGGTTCTGCATCTTTTTTCCCCCTCAGGGTAACAGTATGGAAGGTCCTTATTTTCTCTAATGCTAACGCTATGGAACTCCCACCCAGGACTTTCTACTCATCTCATGTGCTCAGTCCTTTCTAGGCCCATTACCTTCTAGAGTTATAAACTCTGAGCCTTTCTGCCAGGTGTCCTTTCCCAGGAAACATCTCTACTAGATCAGTCTATTTCTTAGACACTTCTGCTCTGGATCTCACTATCTGTTTTTCTTAATTCTCCTCTCACTTTAGGGACACCCCAGAATGTGGCACTGCTCACAATGGATTCTCGGTCCTAATTCTATGCACTCCAGGTAATGCAAGTGCATCTAACAAAATTAGAATATAATCAAAAAGTTAATTTATTTCAGTTTTTCAATGCAAAAAGTGAATCTCATATATTATATAGAGTCATTACAAAGAGAGTGATCGATTAAGTGTTTAGTTCTGTTAATGTTGATGATTATGGCTTATAGCCAATGAAAACCCCAAAGTTGTTATCTCACTAAAATAAAATAATTAACAAAAAAAAACCTGCAAAGGCATCCTAAGAATTTGAAAACGTCCTTTAGTCTGTTTCAAAAGGCTCCATAATCATGGGGAAGACTGCTGACTAGGGTTGAGCGAAACGGATCGGACATTTTCAAAAATCGCCGACTTTTGGCAAAGTCAGGTTTCGTGAAACCCGACCCGATCCCAATGTGGGATCGGCCATGCTGTCGGCGATCTTCGCGCCAAAGTCGTGTTTCATATGACGCTTTCAGCGCCATTTCTCAGCCAATGAAGGTGGACGCAGAGTGTGGGCAGTGTGATGACATAGGTCTCGGTCCCTATCATCTTAGAGAAGGGCATGACAGTGATTGGCTTGCTTTCTGCGGCGTCACCGGGGCCATAAAGGGGCATGCACGCCGACCACCATCTTACTTCTGCCGATCTGAGCGCAGGGAGAGGTTGCTGCAGCTTCGTCAGAAGCAGGGATATTGTTAGGGAGGAAATATTAACCCCCAAACCGCTTGTGCTGTAGCGATTTCCACTGTCCAACACCACCTTTTCTTTGCAGGGACAGTGGAGGCTAGATTTCTGTGCATCAGCTCTGTAGCTTACAAGGCTCCCTGATAGCTGCATTGCTGTTTGTACGCCGCTGTGTAAACCAACTGCTTTTTTAAAAGCAAAAGTCCTGTTGCTCCTTTCTGCACAGTTCTATTGTTTATTTGTCCACACTTTTGTGTGCAGCAGTCCTTTTTATTGCTGCCATACTTGTCCTGAGATCATTGTAGGGAGATTGTTATTGTAGTACAGTCCCTTTTTTTATATATATCTTCCAGCCACTTTCTGCCACTTATACTGTGCAGTGTAATACAGTGGGCCTGAATTTTGCAGCAGTGTCCCACACATAAAAAGAGAGATTTATATTGCCACTAAGTGCATCTGCGTCAGTTCTGTTCGGCGTATATCTGCCAGCCACTTTCTGCCACTTATACTGTGTAGTGTAATACAGTGGGCCTGTTTTTTATTTGCAGGAGTCTCCCACACATAAAAAGGAGATTAATATTGCCACTAAGTGCATTTGCATACGTTCTGTTTGGCGTATATCTGCCAGCCACTTTCTGCCACTTATATTGTGTAGTGTAAAACAGTGGGCCTGTTTTTTATTTGCAGCAGTCTCCCACACATAAAAAGGAGATTTATATTGCCACTAAGTGCATCTGCGTCCGTTCTGTTTGGCGTATATCTGCCAGCCACTTTCTGCCACTTATACTGTGTAGTGTAATACAGTGGGCCTGTTTTATATTTGCAGCAGTGTCCCACACATAAAAAGGAGATTTATATTGTCACTAAGTGCATCTGCGTCCGTTCTGTTTAGCGTATATCTGCCAGCCACTTTCTGCCACTTATACTGTGTAGTGTAATACAGTGGGCCTGTTTTTTATTTGCAGGAGTCTCCTACACATAAAAAGGAGATTAATATTGCCACTAAGTGCATCTGCATACGTTCTGTTTGGCGTATATCTGCCAGCCACTTTCTGCCACTTATATTGTGTAGTGTAAAACAGTGGGCCTGTTTTTTATTTGCAGCAGTGTCCCACACATAAAAAGGGAGATTTATATTGCCACTAAGTGCATCTGCGTCAGTTCTGTTTGGCGTATATCTGCCCGCCACTTTCTGCCACTTATACTGTGCAGTGTAATACAGTGGGCCTGTTTTTTATTTGCAGGAGTCTCCCACACATAAAAAGGGAGATTTATATTGCCACTAAGTGCATCTGCGTCCGTTCTGTTTGGCGTGTAGCTGCCAGCCACTTTCTGCCACATACACTGTGTAGTGTAATACAGTGGGCCTGATTTTTGCAGCAGTCTCCCACACATATAGAAATATTTAAATTACAAAAAGTTTACATACACCTTCTACCTTGTTTTACAGTACCATATAACGGTTGTTAGTTTGGTTACATTTTCCCAAGAATGAGGAAGTCTGGTGGAAGAGGCCGTGGGCGGTCATTGCCAGCTGGTAATGATGGTTGTGGTGGTAGTGGAGCATCTGGTGGTAGTGGGAAAAGCAAAATAGCACCTAAGGCTCGAGTTGTTGAGCCAGCGTTATCGTCTGGCTACACAAGGCCTCGAACGCTCCCTTTTCTGGGAGTAGGAAAACCGCTTTTAAACCTGGAGCAGCAGGAAAAAGTTTTGGCTTTCCTTGCTGACTCAGCCTCTAGCTCTTTCGTCTCCTCTTCGGAAAGTTCAAAATTTAAAAGCAGCGAGTCGTCAGTGGATGCTCCCGGTCAGGAAAAAGTTGCTTCCCTGTGTCCTTCACCCAGAACAACAGTGAAGGATGCGTCAGGTGACACAACAGGTTACTCCATGGAGCTCTTTACACATACCGTGCCTGGGTTAGAAAGGGAAATTGTTAACAGGCCATTACAAGATGAATCGGACATGGAGTGCACAGATGCACAGCAACAGCTAGATTATTATGCTGTTCCATTGACTCAGATCACAACATTGCCCTCGCAATGTACTGAGCCAGAACCTGACCCTGATGAGACTATGGTGCCCCGTCCCGAACGCTATAGCACCTTACACGGTGACACAGAGGAAGGTGCACAGGACATTGAAGAGGAGGTGATAGATGACCCAGTTGTTGAACCCAATTGGCAACCATTGGGGGAATAGGGTGCCGCTGGCAGTAGCTCTGAATTGAAGGAGTATGAGCCGCAGCAGGCATCAACATCGCAACAGCTTTCATCTGGCAGGCCCGTATCTGGCCAAAACCGTGTGTCAAAACCAAAAACAGTTTTAGGACAGCGTGGCCATCCGGTGAAAGTAGCACAGCGTGCAATGCCTGAAAAGGTATTCGATAGTAGGAAGAGTGCAGTCTGGCAATTTTTTAACCAAGATCCGAATGATCAGTGCAAAGTTATCTGTAAGAAATGCTCAAGGACCTTTAGCAGAGGGCAGAAAGTCAAAAATTTAAATACAACGTGCATGCGTAGACATTTAACCAGCATGCACTTGCAAGCCTGGACTAACAGGTAACGTAGGTGCACCCGCTCTGCATGAAGCTAGTCAGCAACGCTACATTGCTTCCCTCACTGTAAGCCCACCGTTTAGGACACCACCTGCAGAAAATGTGGCGGTATCGTCGCAAGGCCAAAGCAGTCAAGGGAATCACCAGGTTGTTGGTAGGAAACACTGTATGTAGGCCAACAGCAATAATACCCTCACCAACCCTCTCTCAATCTGCCATGTCCACCACCACCCCCGCTAGTTCCACCATATGCAGCTCTCCAGTCCAGCTCACCCTACAAGAGACTCTCGTTTTGGAAAAGGAAGTACTCATCCTCTCATCCGCGTACACAGGGTTTGAAGGCCCACATTGCTAGACTAATCTCGTTAGAGATGATGCCCTACCGGTTGGTTGAAAGCGAAGCTTTCAAAGCCCTGATGGCCTACGCAGTACCACGCTATGACCTACCTAGTCGACACTTCTTTGTGAGAAAAGCCATCCCAGCCCTCCACCAGCATGTCAAAGATCGCATTGTCCATGCACTCAGGCAATCAATCAGTAGAAAGGTGCACCTCACAACAGATGCATGGACCAGTAGGCATGGCCAGGGGCATTAAGTGTCCATCATGGCACACTGGGTTAATGTGGTGGATGCAGGGTCCACAGGGGACAGCCATAGTGGGACAGTTTTGCCTAGCCCACGGTCTAGGAAACAGTTGGCTATAGGCGTTCGCCACCCCTCATCCTCCTCCTCCTCCTCCAGCAGAAGTAAAAGCTCGTCCACAGAACGCAGTCGCACAACCACTCCATCCGCAGCTGCCAGTGTTGCACACGAGGTGTCCCATTATGGAACAGCTAGTTGTAAGCGTCAGCAGGCTGTGTTGGAAGTGAAGTGTTTGGGCGACAACAGACACACGGCGGAAGTTCTGGCTGAGTTCTTGCAGCAAGAAACTCATTCATGGTTGGGCAGTGTACATCTTGAGGCAGGCAAGGTAAACAGTGATAACGGAAGGAATTTTATGGCTGCCATAGCCCTTTCAGAACTAAAACACATACCTTGCCTGGCTCACACCTTTAACCTGGTGGTGCAGTGCTTCCTGAAAAGTTATCCGGGGTTACCAGCCCTGCTCCTGAAGATGCGAAGACTTTGCTCGCACATCCGCCGGTCACCCGTACACTCCAGCCGTATGCAGAACCATCAGCGATCGTTGAAGCTTCCCCAGCACCGCCTAATAATCGACGTTGCAACAAGGTGGAACTCCACACTGCACATGCTTCAGAGGCTGTGCGAACAGAGGCGTGCTGTAATGTATTTGTGGGAGGATACACATACACAGGCAGGCAGTTGGATGGCAGACATGGAGTTGTCAGGTGTGCAGTGGTCGAAGCTACAAGACCTCTGTCAAGTCCTTCAGTGTTTTGAGGAATGAACATGGCTGGTAAGTGCAGACAACGCCATCATAAGCATGAGCATCCCACTAATGCGTCTGCTGATGCAAAGTTTTTCGCATATTAAGGAGCATGCTTCTGCAGCCGAGGATGAGGGAAGCCTTCATGACAGTCAGCCATTGTCTGCTCAGGGAAATCTCCTGAATGAGGTGGCGGACGAAGAGGAGGAGGAGGAGGATGATAGGGATGAATATTTATGGGAGGAGGAAGCTTCTCAGGGGGCAATAGAAACTGGTGGCGTTGCAAGGTCAGGTACAGGGTTTTTGCAGGAGACAAGTGATGTTGTTTTTCCAGAAAGTCCTCCTCAACCCAACACAAGCAGTGATTTGACACTTGGAACATTGGACCATATGGCTGATTATGCCTTGCGTATCCTAAAAAGGGACCCCCGCATTATCAAAATGATAACCGATGACGATTACTGGTTGGCCTGCCTCCTGATTCCACGCTATAAGGGGAAATTGCAAAATATCATGCAACATGAGAACCTTGGCTACCAAACAAGCAACTCTTGTAGACCGTTTGGTTCAGGCATTCCCAGCACACAGCGGCGGTGATGGTTCTCACACAAGCTGCAGGGGGCAACATGGCAGAGGTGTTAGAGGTGCACAAATCAGAAGTGGCATTGGACAGAGGGGTTTTATGACCAGGTTGTGGAGTGATTTCGCAATGACCACAGACACGACAGGTACTGCTGCATCAATTCAAAGTGACAGCAGACAACATTTGTCCAGTATGGTTATGAACAATTTTTCCTCCCTTATCGATGTTCTCCCTCACACGTCATTCCCCTTGATTACTGGGCATCTAAAATAGACACCTGGCCTGAATTGGCAGAATATGCATTACAGGAGCTCGCTTGCCCAGCTGCTAGTGTGCTATCAGAAAGAGTATTCACTGCTGCTGGTTCAATACTGACCGAAAAAAGGACTCGTCTGTAGTGTTGAGCATTCCGATACCGCAAGTATCGGGTATCGGAATTCCGATACCGAGATCCGATACTTTTGTGGTATCGGGAATCGGTATCGGGATTAATATCAATGTGTAAAAGAAAGAATTAAAATAAAAAATAGGGATATACTCACCTCTCCGACGCAGCCTGGACTTTACCGCCGTAACCGGGAGCCGTTGTACCTAAAAATGCGCGCTTGAAGGGCCTTAGATGACGTCACAGCGCTCTGATTGGTCCGTAGCGGTCGCGTGACCGCTACGCGACCAATCACAAAGCAGTGACGTCACCTAAGGTCTTTCAAGAGCTTGAAAGGCCTTAGGTGACGTCACTGCTTTGTGATTGGTCGCGTAGCGGTCACGCGACCGCTACGCGACCAATCAGAAGCTGCAGACGTCTTCTAAGATATTTCAAGCGCTTGAAAGACCTTAGGTGACGTCACTGCTTTGTGATTGGTCGCGTAGCGGTCACGCGACCGCTACGGACTAATCAGAGCGCCGTGACATCATCTAAGGCCCTTTAAGCGCGCATTCTTAGGTACAATGGCTCCCGGTTACAGCGGTAAAGTCCAGGCTGCGTCGGAGGGTGAGTATATCCCTATTTTTTATTTTAATTCTTTCTTTTACACATTGATATGGATCCCAGGGCCTGAAGGAGAGTTTCCTCTCCTTCAGACCCTGGGAACCATACAGGATACCGTCCGATACTTGGTGTCCCATTGACTTGTATTGGTATCGGGTATCGGTATCGGATTAGATCCGATACTTTGCCGGTATCGGCCGATACTTTCCGATACCGATACTTTCAAGTATCGGACGGTATCGCTCAACACTACTCGTCTGGCTACCCAAAATGTTGATGATCTAACTTTCATTAAAATGAACCAATCATGGATTTCTAATTATTTTGCCCCACCTTCCTCTGCTGACACGTAGCTTTCCTGTAAAAAGGTCTTGCTTTTGGCCTCCTCTTACTGACTGTTCCAATTCCTCCATTTGCAGCTGCTGAATGTCCACCATTTTTACACCTCCCTAAATAGGCTGACTCCCCCCACGGGGCCGTGGTCACCACTTGGTGCAAGCACCCGTGCGAGTGCCGTTTGCCTGGATAGGTGGGTGTGCCCACTTTTTGCCGACGGCACTGGCACAGGGTCCCTCATAGTACAATAAAGTGTCTCTGGCGGTGGTGGTGCACACCCAACGTCAGACACACCATCGTAATATGAAGGGCCCTGGGCCAGTACCGCCGCCCATGAGAGAGTGTTCCCCCCCCAGCTCAAACAGTGCTCTACCACTTGCAAAACTTACCTCTCACTGCTCCACCACTGTTTAGTCTGTGCTGTTAAATCCTTCAATGGCACTGCCAATACAAATTTGTTGAAATGATAGATGATAGTAAAAATATACAGGGGCCCTGCCCTCCATTTAGACCTCTGAATACTGTGCGCGAACCACCACTGTCTGCTACTCAGCAGAGGAACCCACCCCTGTACCTAGCTTTGCCACCTGTTTATTTAGGAACATTCTTTTGCAGACATTTAGCCCACTTTACTATTTTGGCCAACTTACTGTGTCAGCCACTTCCAGTTGTCCTCCACCGAACAAAGCAGTGCCGCCAGTTTACTCCTGTTACCAGTTTAGAACTGCATTGAGCCTACTTTTTTTTATTTTAGGCCTACTAAGTCTGTCTGAGCCACTCCTTGCAATCGTCCTCCGCTGACCAAACTAATGCTGCCTGTGTACCCCTGTAACCTATTTTAAGCTGCATAGAGCCTACTTTTTTATTTTAGGCTTAGTAAGTCTGCTCCACTCCTTGCAATCGTCCTCCGCTGACCTAACCAATGCTGCCTGTGTACCCCTGTAACCTATTTTAAACTGCATAGAGCCTACTTTTTTATTTTAGGCCTAGTAAGTCTGCTCCACTCCTTGCAATCATCCTCCGCTGACCAAACCAATGCTGCCTGTGTACCCCTGTAACCTATTTTAAACTGCATTGAGCCTACTTTTTATTTTAGGCCTACTACCTGTGTCTGTCTGCGCCACTCAATACAGCTGTCCTCCACTGAACAAAGCTGAGCTTCAATCTTCAGGCTTTCGGCCTATATTTTGAATATGAAACTGCATTTGGCCTACTAGTTTGGTTGGGCCTACTAACGGTGTCTGCCGCTCCTTGGTGTTCTCCTGTGCTTTTCTCCTGTGCTTCAATCTTCAGTCTTTCGGCCTATATTTTGAATATGAAACTGCATTTGGCCTACCAGTTTGGTAGGGCCCTACTAACGGTGTCTGCCACTCCTTGCTTTTCTCCTCCACTGAACAAAGCTGAGCTTCAATCTTCAGGCTTTCGGCCTCTATTTACAATATGAAACTGCATTTGGCCTATTAGTTTGGTTGGGCCCTACTAACGGTGTCTGCCGCTCCTTGCTTTTCTCCTCCACTGAACAAAGCTGAGCTTCAATCTTCATGCTTTCGGCCTATATTTACAATATGAAACTGCATTTGGCCTACTAGTTTGGTTGGGCCCTACTAACGGTGTCTGCCGCTCCTTGCTTTTCTCCTTCACTGAACAAAGCTGAGCTTCAATTTTCAGGCTTTCAGCCTATATCAGATATTTAACTGCATTTGGCCTACTTGTTTGGTTGGGCCTACTAAAGGTGTCTGCCGCTGCTTGTGGTTCTCCTCCACTGAACAAAGCCGAGCCGCAATTTTCATCCTGTTTCGAATATTAAACTGCATTTGGCCTACTTGTTTGGTTGGGCCTACTAACGGTGTCTGCCACTGCTTGTTGTTCTCCTCCACTGAACAAAGCAGTGCCGCCTGTTTACTCCTTTCACCAATTTTGAACTTCATTTGGCCCACTTTATTATTTGGCCCTACTAACTGTGCCTGCCACTCAGTACAGTTGTCTTCCACTGAACAAAGCAATGCGGCATGTTTAGTCCTGTTACCACATTTGAACTGCATTTAGCCTACTTTATTATTTGGGCCTACTAACTGTGTTTCCTTCTCATCCTGCCCATTGCCCAGCCACTGCTAGATGAGTCTGCTAGTACATTGACCCAGACCACTACATTCCCCTTGCACTCTATACAGCCAGAATCTGACCCTGCTGAAAGGCAGGTTCCCCTTCCCGCATACTATACCACCTTACACGGGGACAAAAAGGAACGTGCAGATGAAAGTGCAGGTTCCTTCATCAGGTGGGGGGGCATACTCGTTGGCGACGTCACTGGCACAAGGCCCCTCATAGTACGCAAAAGTGTCTCTGCCAGTGGGAGGCGCCCCCGCCGTCCAACACACCGCCGTACTTTGAGGGGCCCTGTGCCAGTGCCAATGCGAATGAGTGTGCCCCCCCTGCTAGCTCAGGATCACAGCACTTGCAAAGTTGAAATACTTACCTCTCCCTGCTCCACTGCCGTGACGTAGTTCGCGTTTCCTGGGCCCACGGAAAACTTGAGCCAGCCCTACCCCCCCCACAACTTTAGCCAAATGACCCCCAACTTTCAATGCCTAACTATTATTATAAGGCAAATAAAGATTGACAAGCTTAAGTGACAAGAATTGATATTTTTGGCATTAAAATGGGCACTGTAGGTGTTTTCCTGTCCTCCACTCACTGCCGACTTTGCTTCCCCATTGACTTGCATTGAGTTTCGTGTTTCAGTCGGATCCCCGACTTTTCGCAATAATCGGCCAATTTCACCCGACCCGACTTTTGACAAAGTCGGGTTTCGCGAAACCCGACAAACCCGACTCGATCCTAAAAAAGTAAAAGTCACTCAACTCTACTGCTGACTAGACAGATGTCCAGAAAGCAGTCATTGACACATTCCACAAAGAGGGTAAGCCACAAAAGGTCATTGCTAAAGAATCTTTCAGTTCACAGAGCGCTGTATCCAAACATATTAATGGAATGTTGAGTGGAAGGAAAAAGTGTGGTAGAAAAAGGTGCACAAGCAACTGGGATAACAGCAGCCTTGAAAGGATTGTTAAGAAAAGGCCATTCAAAAATTTGGGGGAGATTCACAAGGAATGGACTGTTGCTGGAGTCATTGCTTCCAGATCCACCACACACAGACGTATCCAGGACATGGACAACAAGTGTCGCGTTCCTTGTGTCAAGCCACTCATGACCAATATACAATGCCAGAAGCATCCTACCTGGGCCAAGGAGAAAAAGAACTTGATTGTTGCTCAGTGGTCCAAGGTGTTGTTTTCATATGAAAGCAAACTTTGCTTTTCATTTGCAAATCAAGGTCCCAGAGTCTGTAGGAAGAGTGGAGAGGCACACAATCCAAGGTGCTTGAGGTCTAGTGTGAAGATTCCACAATCAGTGATGGTTTGGGGAGCCATGTCATCTGCTGGTGTAGGTCCACTGTGTTTTATCAAGACCAAAGTCAGCGCAGCAGTCTACTGAGAAATTTTAGAGCACTTCATGCTTCCCTCTGCCAACAAGCTTTTTGGAGATGGAATTCTCATTCTCCAGCAGGACTTGGCACCGGTACACACTGCCAAAAGTACCAATAGCTGGTTTAAAACCAACAGAATCACTGTGCTTGATTGGCCAGCAAACTCACCTGACCTTAACCCCATAGAGAATCTATGGGGTATTGTCAAGAGGAAGATGAGAGACACCAGACCCAACAATGCAGACGAGCTGAAGGCTGCTATTAAATCAACCTGGGCTTCCATAAAACCTCAGCAGTGCCACAGGCTGATCGCCTCCATGCCACGCTACATTTAATGAACATACATTTCAGTAGGCCAACATTTCAGATTTTAAAATCATTTTTCAAGCTGGTGTTATAAGTATTTTAATTTACTGAGATAATGACTTTTTGATTTTCATTGGCTGTAAGCCATAATCATCAACATTAACAGAAATAAATACTTGAAATAGATCACTCTGTTTGTAATGATTCTATATAATATATGAGATTCACTTTTTGTATTGAAGATCTGAAATAAATTAACTTTTTGATGATATTCTAATTTACTGACAAGCACTTGTATCTGCCTCACTACCAGAAAATTGCCACTTTCCTTTCAACTTATCACCTACCAATATGGGTTAGTCCTGAACATTAACTCTTACTATTCCTACTGTCAAACTACACACATTATAAATATTACGAAGACCTTTAATGCACATCACAATTCACATTATACATTTCATAACAATTGTACCATATATAGTCGAGTATAAGCCGAGATTTTCAGCCCTTTTTTTAGGCTGAAAGTGCCCCTCTCAGCTTATACTCGAGTCATTGTCCCAGGGGGGTCGGCGGGGGAGGGGGAGCGGCGGCTGTGACATACTCACCTGCTCCTGGCGTGGTCCCTGCATCTCCGATGGTCTCCCAAACCTGACAGCTTCTTCCAGCGTTGAGCGGTTACATGGTACAGCTCATTACAGTAATGAATATGGACGTGACTCCACTCCCATAGGGGTGGAGCCGCATATTCATTACTGTATTGAGCGGTACCGGTCACCGCTCAACGCTGGAAGAAGCTGTCAACGCCCGGAGAAGACCATCAGGGAAGCTGCCAGGGACCGCGCCGGGAGCAGGTGAGTATAATGGGGAGGGTGAGCAGCATTCCGATATTCACCTGTCCTCGTTCCACCACCGGGCGCCTCTGTGTCTTCCGCATCCTCTGCTGTGATGCTGAGGTCAGAGGGCGTAATGACGTGGTTAGTGCACGCCCTCTGACTGAACATCAGTGCAGAGGAAGCGGAAGACACAGCGGCGCCCGACGGTGGAACAGGGACAGGTGAGTATTACATGTGCCGGGGGCCTGAGCGAAGAGAGGTAATTATGTCATTTTTTTTTTTTAGTTGCAGCAACAGCTTATGGGGCAAATATCTCTATGGAGCATCTTATGGGGCTATAATCAGCATTTGTACAGCATTATATGGGGCAAATATCTCTATGGAGCATCTTATGGGGCTATAAGCAGCATTTGTGCAGCATTATATGGGGCAAATATCTCTATGGAGCATCTTATGGGGCCATAAACAGCATTTGTGCAGCATTATATGGGTCAAAAATCTCTATGGAGCATCTTATGGGGCCATAATCAACATATGTGCTGCATTATATGGGGCAAATGTCTATGGAGCATCTTATGAGGCCATTATTAACCTTTGTGCAGCATTATATGGGTCATATTTTAATATGGAACATCTTATGGGGCCCATCATAAACTTTATGGCACATTATATGGGGTGTATTTTGTATGGAACATCTTATGGGGCCCATTATGAATTGTATGGAGCATTATATGGGGTTCCTGATTCAATATGGATATTCAAAAACACTTAGCCTACTGCTGTCTCAATTAATTGGTACTGTATCTATTTTTATTTTTGAAATGCACTGGTAGCTGCTGCATTTTCCACCTTAGGCTTATACCTGAGTCATTAAGTTTTCCCAGTTTTTCGTGGCAAAGTTAGGGGTCGGCTTATACTCGAATATATACGGTACTTGTTTCTTCAAGGCAGAACATGGGCAGTATAACAATCTCCTTACAGCATCAAATAGATAGGGATCTAGGGAGAAATTTACTTTTCCATTGGACTACCCTTTTAATGAATATTATTTTGCTTTTGAGGCTAAAGTTAATTGTTTTTTTTTTAATGCAACTTGCTTTGACATTTTTCTCCATGGGTTTCATTACATTTTATATGCCCTTACAAAGTGCATAAAAACGATATGCAAAAATACACAAACAGCACAAAAGAGCTTATAAGTTTAAAAAATGTTTGTGTTAACTAGTGTTGAGCATTCCGATACCGCAAGTATCGGGTATCGGCCGATACTTGCGGGTATCGGAATTCCGATACCGAGATCCGATACTTTTGTGGTATCGGGTATCGGTATCGAAACAACATTAATGTGTAAAATAAAGAATTAAAATAAAAAATATTGCTATACTCACCTCTCCGACGCAGCCTGGACCTCACCGAGGGAACCGGCAGCGTTCTTTTGCTTAAAATGCGTGCGTTTACTTCCTTCCATGACGTCACGGCTTGTGATTGGTCGCGTGCCGCCCATGTGGCCGCGACGCGACCAATCACAGCAAGCCGTGACGTAATTTTCAGGTCCTCAATGCCTAATTCTAGGCATTCAGAATTTTAAAATTACGTTCCGGCTTGTGATTGGTCGCGTCGCGGTCACATGGGCCGTAACGTCACGGGAGGCAGGAAACGCGCGCATTTTAAGCAAAGAACGCTGCCGGTTCCCTCGGTGAGGTCCAGGCTGCGTCGGAGAGGTGAGTATAGCAATATTTTTTATTTTAATTCTTTATTTTACACATTAATATGGATCCCAGGGCCTGAAGGAGAGTTTCCTCTCCTTCAGACCCTGGGAACCATCAGGGATACCGTCCGATACTTGAGTCCCATTGACTTGTATTGGTATCGGGTATCGGTATTGGATTAGATCTGATACTTTGCCGGTATCGGCCGATACTTTCCGATACCGATACTTTCAAGTATCGGACGGTATCGCTCAACACTAGTGTTAACGCAATCTTAAAAGAAAATGAAAAACTGTCCGGAGTATCAGAAGGGAAAAGGGCAAAATATACAGTACATATTATTATGGAAACAGAGAAACTTGAACATTTTCCTAAAAACTTGAATGCTCAAAGTGGCATTGGAAATGAGAAAAAATAGTCCGTCCCTGAACTGAACCACTGTTGCCCATGGGCTATGCGTAATATTGCTACCGTTTCATTAATTTAATGGAAGCTTAATTGCCCAAGGAAAGCAATGGTGATATTCCTGGAAGGCAGTAGTCATGCCTATTTTTAATTTCTAACTGGGTGGTAATGAATATTAACACTTTGAGTGATAAGCAATATGGCTAATCACGTTGTAATCCATGACAATTATATACATCATGCTGTTTTTGCAGCATGTGTACCAACGTGATCAGCTACAGAAGCCTACTGATATCCACAGCTGGGATAATGGAGGGAGAGTGCTTCCTCTGTCAACCTATCAGCATCCCTGCAGCATGATTATGGGGTATCAATGGGTTTGCTGCGGTTTGCCTAAGGGCTTGTTTCCACTTGCGAGAAACACGTCCGTGTCTCGCATGTGGAAACCAAGCTCTGGTGCCGGCACATTGGAGCGGAGTGTGCAGCTCCATTTGTTCCTATGCGGCTGCACGCTCCACTCTGGAGTGCCGGCGCCAGAGCTTGATTTCCACATGCGAGACACGGACGTGTTTCTCGCAAGTGGAAACAAGCCCTATCAGTGATCTCCTGGTGTACTATACACTTTAGTCTATCAAGTCCCTCAGAAGGAAGAAGGCTAGGCAATGCACTGCACTACGTAGATAGTGAACTATAATAGCTATGCAGTCAAGGGATCGCATATTCAAGTCTCCCATGAGGACTAAGAAGTATTGTAAAAAATATACATTTTAGGTGTTTAAAAATGTTTTAAAAAGCTCCCAAAATTCCCCGTTTTTTTCAATGAAAAATACAGCTCTGGCAAAAATTAAGAGACCACTGCAAAATGTTCAGTTTGTCTGATGTTTCTCTTTGAAGGAATATTTTTGAGTAAAATATAAATTGCTCTTTTAGTCTATAAACGTCTGACAGCATGTCCCCGAATTTCCAAGCAATACATTTTGTATGTTTTTTTCTGAAAAGGAGAAATGGTCAAAATAAAAAAAAAAGTGGTTTCAGACCTCAAATAATGCAAAGAAAGAACCCAATATTTTGTGGAATAACCATGATTTTTAATCACAGCTTTCATGCGTCTTAGCATGCTTTCCACCAGTCTTTCACACTGCTTCAGGCACAAAAATGTAAGCAGTTCTTCTTTGTTTGATGGCTTGTGACTATCCATCATCCTCTTGATTATATTCCAGAGGTTTTCAATGGGGTTCAGGTCTGGAGATTGGGCTGCCCATGACAGGGATTTGATGTGGTGGTCTCTTAATTTTTGCCAGAGCTGTAGTTTAATCTTAAAAAGCCACTGCAATTGTGTAATTATCCATATCATAACATTATATCATTCCTTATTCCGTACAATGAACACCACTACAAAAAATGTGGAAAGCAATGCCACAATTGCTGTTTTTCTTCATCCTGCCTCACAAAAAAACTAAATAAAAAGTGGCCAAAATGTTGTGTGTCCGAAAATAGTATTAATAAAAACTACAGCTTGTAACACAATTAACAAACCCTAACCCTATGTACTCCAAAATGGTGCCACTGACAAATACAACTCATTTTACAAAAATAAGCACTTTATGGCTATGTAGACTAAAGAATAAAAGATTTACCGTATGTGTTAATATAAATTTGGCAATGAAAAAAATGTGTTAATATAAATATGACAATGAAAAAACTAAGAAAAAAAATAGACCAGTACTTAAAGGGTTAGATGACAGGATATATATCAGTGGGTAACTAGTTTCTACTCAAAACTCTGGGAAGGATGGGTGACAAGTGACAACCCACATTTAATTTTTTTATTGGTAGCCATTTTAATTATCAACCAATGTTCCCATATACACATATAACTGAAAAAGTATCAAATGAGTTTTAACAGAAGACGTCTCAATGACTTTAGGAGTAAACATTCTTCATTATAATTATTTTTTAAAGACAGGAAAGAAACATCTTGAGTTTATTTTGAAAACTTTTTATTTTATTCAGCTCTGAATGAGTGACACTGTTCTGAGAAGCAGGCACATTAGCAAACAAATCCAAACATTGATTTACTTACGTCAAATAACGCACCTTCTGTGCCCGAACACTGGAATTAAAGCAATCTGAAGTCTATTCTTTTCTAACACAATTAATGGAAATTTCCATTTCCTCTGTAATGCAAATAGACATAGATAGACTGCATGCCCAAGAGAGGGACTATATTATTGCAGGGGAAGCATATGTACATCCCAGCACAAATTAAATGTATCGCCTTTTACATCAATGGCCAGAATCTTGAAACCCTGAAATCCAAACCCAATACTAAGATTGGATTTTAACCCTCACTTAGCAAACACAATTCAGTCAGAATCAATTATTTGTATGTGATCCCTGGAAGTCTCAGCAGCCAATGACCTGTAAGGGTTTAGTCTGCTTAGGAAGCCATTCATGAAGAAGTTTGTTATGCACAAAACTAAAACTATTGTCTGGTAGAACAAAGTGAGAGTTTCAAATCCCAAAGCTTATTTCCCCTTAAAAATATGCTTTAAAAGTGTCAGATTCATAACCATCTATCTAATTAATTGTGCAACAAATGCCAGATATTCCAAATGAAATATAGAGAATGGGAATAGTATGTAGTGAATAATATATAGGGCTACATTGTGTTTTATATATAGAGGACAAAGAAGAATGACCGAATTTACAACCCGATTGTTAAAAAAGATATTATTCTTTAATAATACAATGGAAAATATAAAAATATGGGTAAGGGTGGAAACAAATACACAGGGAACAAGAAGAGGACGCAATGTATTGGGAACAGATGAAATTATGTCATGTTAAAAATTGAGTAGATCATAGCAGCACAAGAAAGTTAAAGATTGATGATAATAAGAGTCTGCTGGTTTAAATACCACAATATGTAAATACTGTATATGAAAGTGGATCCTCAAAAGAAAAACATAAAGCAGGAATGGAGAAAACGGGGATAAAAAGTGATAAAAAATATAAATAATAACATGCATGTTCAAATATTATCCCCTTAACACTGCAATGAGTGTAGCTAATAGCTTGTTAAGTGTAACAAAGTGCAAAATGATACTACAACGAAGTGCCAATGTTATGATACAGGATCATTATTAATAGGAGGAAAGAGATCAATGCTCATAATGTGAAAACTCACATAGTGCCATATGAGGAAAGGTTTAAGTATCTGCTGGAAGAGGTGACTGTGAGTATCCGGCTGCTGTCCCAAGGATGCGTCCACCCCGACACATGTTTTGGCATTTGCCTTTGTCAGAGGGTGGGGGTATATATATATGGTCGCTTTTCACTGCCTCTGTGTTAGTTTGATAGTGTTTCCATGCTGAGAACATGAGTCTTGAGAACAGGACTTCACTTCATATGATGTATTTTTCATTGAGATTTGTCAGCCAAAATAAGAAAAAAATATGAATTGGTCAACATACAATTTTCTATGTGGACAGAAGTCTGGAAAAACTGAAGAGAAGCTGAAGCTCCTGGTCCCCAGTATGAATATGAAACAGGGTTCTGTAACACCCCAGGTAACCGGTTGATACAGTGGCATTGCTTTCCTCATGGGGAGAGTGATGTTATGCTGGGAAGCGAGGAAGGATCCCATTATCAGGTATCAAAAACATGCAACATGTTCTTACTCCAGGCCAGAAGGGGGAGCTTTGATCCAGCTTTTGGGTGGCTCCCCTATATATATTCTGGCTGGAGGGAAAGTAGAGTAGTCTGTCAGAGACAGGGAAAGAGAGCAGTCTGTCACAGAGGGGTGAGGAGAGAGGAAGAGACAGAGAGAGTCACGAAGACAGAGAGGCCATGCAGCCATGTGTTGTGCTGCAGCTCCTGGAAAGGAAATAAAGGACGGAACAGTTTGTAGAGAGCGTGAATGCGGAGGGAGCAAAGGAGAGTGAAGATCTGGAGAGAGAAGCTGCGACTGAGTTTCCTCCAAGCTGAATTTCAGATACCGGTAGCCGGAAGACCGAGGCAGAAACCGGCGGACAGCAGATTGCAAGTTATCTGTCCACCATTACACCCAAAGGCACAGTAACACATAGAGCCCGGGTCGTGATAGAGACTCTGTGAAAGGGCTTGCGTTACCTGCCATGTGGGTTAGTGTCCTACCTAAAGGGGGACAGAGAGAAAACATGAGGACCTTGTGTGAGGCCTAAGGAAGGCTTCCAAGTCGGCCGGACCATACCAGCCCCTGTGATCCAGTACCCTGGACTGTGGCTGTCTACTATCAGTAAACCAGGTAAAGAGACTGCAACCCTGTGTCCTCTGTTTATTTTCCGGCACCGCACCAGTCTTGCCAACTACACTGGGAGCTCTGGGGACCCAGCTTCACTTGTGGGAAGCCATACCACCCCAGCTGCCATAACACCACCCCAGAGGACCCCTTTAACTATCATCGGTCACCCCTGACCAAGTACCACAGGTGGCGTCATGAACATTTAATAATAATCTTTATTTTTATATAGCACTAACATATTCCGCAGCGCTTTACAGTTTGCACACATTAATATCGCTTTCTCCAATGGGGCTCACAATCTAGAATCCCTATCAGTATGTTTTTAGAATGTGGGAGGAAACCGGAGTACCTGAAGGAAACCCACACAAACATGGGGGGAACATACATGACCCCAGCGCTGCATAGCTGCAGTGCTATCCACTGAGCCACCGTGCTGCCCCATTCATTATTTTACAAACGCCTTTAAAGACCATCCCTTTTACTTGAGCGCCCAGGGCCACAGACCGGGTCACCGCCATCGTGACACATCCCCTTTAAGTATTGGACCCGATACCGAGTACCCCATGGCCCGGGCGCTCCAATTCACCCACCCATCATGTATGAATCACTATGTGGTGCATTCGAAGGTAACAAAGAAGACTTTTGGGTCCAGAAAAACAGTTTCGAATGTGCTCCCTTTAGTTATACCCATGGAAAGCTACCAGAGACCAATTTATACAAGGATAAATGAATAGGGGATTACTAGTGATTAATGACATAGCACATATGTCCTTCCTTGGGCCCAGACTGTGCATCCATGTCCCTACAATTTTTATATGGAGATGTGTGTCTTATTCCAACACCGTAATGCAGAGCTGTGGACGATAGCCGTTTTGCATGCTTCTTACGCTTCAACTGGTCCAGATGTCCTCCAGCATCCTCCTCAGAGCCAACTTCCCCACCCCCACAATTTTAATCTTGATGTATTGAATAAACAAGATTTTTTTTACCAGAAAGCAGAGTGTCACCTCTTCACTTCTTTGCTTGGAATCCTAATGACATTGTAAGTCTAGGGTGCTGCACATGCACCAGTGAATCCAAAGCGCTGCCAGCCTCCATGGATCCATCAAAGTTCGCACATTGTGTTTAGTGCCGGTGTCTCTATGCTTGTTTACAACCACAGATGGGCAAACATTTTCTAATCAGTAGGTGTTTAACCCCTTAACAACCGCCGATACGCCTTTTAACGGCGGTAGTTAAGGGTACTTAAACCACAGCGCCGTTAATTAACGACACTGTGGAAAAAGTGTATAGCGCTCCCCAGAGTTGGATTTTCTCTGGGGTCTCAGTTGCCAGGGGTAGCCGAGACCCCAGAGAACATGATTCGGGTCGGTGTTTACAGACCCCGGGGTTGCGATCGCCGGTAATCAACCTTTCACCGGAGCAGCAAAAAAAACCGCGATTTGCCATTTAATTTCTCTGTCCTCTGATGTGATCGCACATCAGAGGACAGAGAAATGGGGTCCCAGATCGCCCCCCAATACTTACCCGTGTCCCCCGGTGCTCCTCGTGGTTCCCCATGGGCGCCGCCATCTTCTTCCGGCAAAAAAATGGCGGGCACATGCGCAGTGCGCCCGCCGGCCGGCACCCAGCAGATCTTTGGGGTATCAGCTGCCGGGGGTAGCTGAGACCCAAACAACATAATTGGGGTCTGTATTTACCAACCCCTGTTTTGCGATTGCCGATAATTAACTGTTTACTAGCGACCGCAAAAAAAAATGCGATGTCTGTTATTCTCTGTCCTCTGATGTGATTGCACATCAGAGGACAGAGAAATAGGGGGATCGAGGACCCTGTGATGCTTACCGGTGTTCCTGGGTCCTCCTGCATCCCCTCTTGGCTGCCGGTTTCTTCCTCCGGTAAGAAAATGGCAGGCGCAGTGCGCCAGCTGTGATCTGCCGGCCGGCAGAGGAAGATTCTTCTTGGTCACTGTGATAGGTCCTATCACAGTGATCAAAATAAAAAAAATTGTAAATAACCCCCCTTTATCACCCCTTTAGTTAGGAAAAAATAATACAATAAAATAAATATATGTATTTCCATTTTCCAATTAGGGATACAGTTGGGCTAAACTGAGTTGGGCTAAGGTTAGTGTTAGGGCTAATGTTAGGGTTAGGGTTGGGGCTAAAGTTAGGGTTAGGGTTGGGGCTAAAGTTATGGTGAGGGTTGGGGCTAAAGTTAGGGTTAGAGTTGAGATTAGGGTTAGGGTTGGGACTAGGGTTTGGATTAGGGTTAGGGTTGGCATTAGGGTTAGGGTTGGCATTAGGGTCAGGTATGGGATAAGGCTTAGGTTTGGGATTAGGGTTAAGGTTAGGGTTAGGATTAGGGTTAGGTTTGAGGTTAGGGTTGAGATTAGGATTAGGGGTGTGTTGGACTTGCGAAAATAAAAAAAATTGGAAGCTAAAAAAATCATTTTTGCGGAAATAAATGATTTTTTATTTTCACGGCTCTGCGTCAAACTTCTGTGAAGCACTTGGGCATTCAAAATGCTCACCACATATCTAAATAAGTTCCTTGGGGGGTCTAGTTTCCAAAATGGGGTCAATTGTGGGGGGTTTCTACTGTTTAGGTACATCAGGGGCTCTGAAAATGCAACGTGACACCCACAGACCATTCCATCAGTCTGCATTTTAAAACGTCACTACTTCCCTTCCAAGCTCTGCCATGTGCCCAAACGGTGCCCCCCCCCACATATGGGGTATCAGCCTACTCAGGATAAATTGCACAATAAATTTTGGGGTCCAATTTCTTCTGTTACCCTTGGGAAAATAAAAAAAATTGGGGGCTAAAAAAATCATTTTTGTGGAATACAAATATGTATTTTTTATTTTCACAACTCTGCAATTTAAACTTCTGTGAAGCACTTGAGGGTTCAAAATGCTCACCACATATCTAGATAAGTTCCTTGGGGTGTACTTTCCAAAATGGGGTCACTTGTTGAGGGTTTCTACTGTTTAGGTACATCAGGGTCTCTGCAAACGCAACATAACGCCTGTAGACCATTCTACCAAAGTCTGCATTCCAAAACGGCGCTTCTTCCCTTCCAAGCTCTGCCATGCACCCAAACAGTGATTTCCCCCACATATGGGGTATCAGCTTATTCAGGATAAATTGCAAAATAAATTTTGGGGTCCAATTTCTCCTGTTACCCTTGTGAAAGTAAAAATTTGGGGGTGAAAAGATCAATTTTGTGGAAAAAATATGATTTTTTATTTTTATGGCTGTACATTATAAACTTCTGTGAAGCACTTGGGGGTAAAAAGTGCTCACCACACATCTAGATAAGTTCCTTTGGGGGTCTAGTTTCCAAAATGGGGTCACTTGTGGGGGGTTTCTACTGTTTAGGCACATCAGTGGCTCTGCAAACGCAACGTGACACACGCAGACCATTCAATCAAAGTCTGCATTTCAAAACGTCACTACTTCCCTTCCGAGCCCTGATGTGTGCCTAAACAGTGGTCCCCCCCACATATGGGGTATCAGCGTACTCAAGGCAAACTGAACAACAAATTTTGGGGTCCAATTTCTCCTGTTACCCTTGAAAAAATAAAAAATTGTGGGCTAAAAAATCATTTTTGAGGAAAAAAAAGGATTTTTTATTTTCACGGCTCTATGTTATAAATTTCTGTGAAACACTTGGAGGTTTAAAGTGCTCACCACACATCTAGATAAGTTCCTTAGTGGGTCTAGTTTCCAAAATAGGGTCACTTGTGGGGGATTTCCACTGTTTAGGCACATCAGGGGCACTCCAAAAGCATTATGGCGTCCGATCTCAATTCCAGCCATTTATGCAGTGAAAAAGTCAAACGGAACTCCTTCTCTTCCAAGCTCTGCCGTACACCTAAACTGTGGTTTATCCCCACATATGTGGTATTGTCGTACTCAGGACAAATTGCACAACAACTTTTATGGTCTAATTTCTCCTGTTACTCTTGTGAAAATAAAAATTTGGGGGCGAAAAGATCATCTTTGTAGAAAAAATGCAATTTTTTTTTTCATGGCTCTAAGTTATAAACTTCTGTGAATCACTTGGAGGTTTAAAGTGCACACCACACATCTAGACAAGTTCCATAAAGGGTCTAGTTTCCAAAATGTGGTCACTTGTGGGGGGTTTCTACTGTTTATGCATATCAGGGGCTCTCCAAACGCGACATTGTGTTCGATCTCAATTCCAGCCAATTCTGCATTGAAAAAGTCAAACGGTGCTCCTTCTCTTCTAAGCCCTGTCGTGCGCCTAAGCAGTGGTTTACCCCCACAAATGGGGTATCAGCATATTCAGGAGAAATTGAACAACAAATTTTGTGGTTCATTTTCTCTTTTTACACTTGAATAAAAAAATTGATTCTGAAGTAAAATGCTTCCAAGAAAAAGCTAAATGTTCCTTTTTTCCTTCCACATTGTTTCAGTTCCTGTGAAGCATGTAAAGGGTTAATAAACTTCTTGAATGTGGTTTTAGCACCTTGAGGGGTGTAGTTTTTAGAATATTGTCAAGTTTCAGTATTTTCTGTCATGTACACCCCTCAAAGACTTTAAATGTGAGATGGTCCCTAAAAAAAATGATTTTGTAAATTTTTTTGTAAAAATGAGAAATCGCTGATCAAGTTTTAACCCTTATAACTTCTTACCAAACATTTTGTTTCTAACATTGTGCAGATTTAAAGTAGACATGTGGGAAATGTTATTTATTAACGATTTTGTGTGACATATCTCTCTGATTTAAAGGCATAAAAATTCAAAGTTTGAAAATTGCAAAATTTGAAATTTTTTTGCCATATTTCCATTTTTTTCATAAATAATCACAAGTAATATCGAAGAAATATTACCACTATCATAAAGTACAATACGTCATGAAAAAATATTCTCAAAATCAGCGGGATCCGTTGAAGCGTTCCAAAGTTATAACCTCATAAATTGACAGTGGTCAGAATTGTAAAAATTGGTTCGGTCATTAAGTTCTGTCACTAAGGGGTTAATGCCCTTTTTATACATACAAACCACAGTAAATGATGCACAGTTAGGCTGTGTGCACAGGTAGCAGATTTTTCGCGGTTTTTCGCTATAAAAACACTATAAAACCGTGAAAAAAACGCTCACATTAAGCATCCTATTTAATAGAATGCAATCCGCATTTTTTGTGCACATGCTGCATTTTTTTCCTGAGCGGAATCGCATTCCAGAAAAAAAAGCAGCATGTTCATTAAATTTGCGGAATCGCGGGGTTTCCGCACACCTAGGAATGCATTGATCTGATTACTTCCCCCATGGGGCTATGCCCACCATGCGGGAAGTAAGCAGATCATGTGCGGTTGGTACCCAGGGTGGAGAAGAGGAGACTCTCCTCCACGGACTGGGCACCATATAATTGTTAAAAAAAAATAATAATTAAAATAAAAAATTGTGTTTGTATTGTTTATTTGTAGCAATAGTAAACACAGCACTCAAGGCTTCTTGGTGGTGCACAAGTTAGGTATCCAACCCGTCAAATATAAGCAAAAAAATACTTGGCACTCAGGAGATCATATTTGCAAGGCAAGAAATTTATTTTATTCGGTGCATCCAGTTCAAAATTTTTAAACGTTTTCGGTCTAATCCAAGACCTTCATCAGAAACAGTTTTGAATACTGAAATACATGTACAAAGGAACAAAAAAGGGTTCTTTAGACAAAATCCATGATGCACAGTACAAATAATAGACATGATACATTCTGCTCAATAAAATACATCATATGTTTGGGTGACAAACAACAACCATGGCGGTCTGAGCGAATCCGGCCTGATGTTCCGTGAGCCGTGAGCCTTGTTCAGGAGATGCTAAGAACTGTGGACGTGTTTAAGAAAAATTGTTGTGAAGTGAACGTATCCAAGTTTTGCCAAAGGGTTATCAAAAAAGAGATTGAAAATTGATTAATAAACCCCCCCAAAAGGATACAGGTTACGAGGTGACCTCCCCAGGAGCGGGGTCATGTGGCTACAGTGCACAGTGAGCTGCCTAAAAAGAAGATAAACACATGAATACATGAGATAATGCCATGGTGCAGGTGTCATGCAAAGCGGCTGGGCATAAGGCCCTGTTGAATATACCGTGATGACCATCAGTCTACTGTGTGACCACCAGGAGCCTGCATATACAGATAGTATGCATGTCGGTATAGCCACATAATGTATAGCGTATAACCAGGGTAATATGTCCCCCAAGGATCTAAACTAATACCTGGAGACCACAATATGTGTGTATGGACCCACACAGGTGTCAGCGTCAGATGGAGACCGGGAGAGGATAGCGCCTAAGAAACATAATAGAGATGCATGTCATGATGCAAAATATAGACTCATAAGTAGTGTTGAGCATTCCGATACCGCAAGTATCGGGTATCGGCCGATATTTGCTGTATCGGAATTCCGATACCGGTATTCCGATACTTTTGTGGTATCGGGTATCGGTATCGAAACAACATTAATTTGTAAAATAAAGAATTAAAATAAAAAAATATTGCTATACTCACCTCTCCGAAGAAGCCTGCACCTTACCGAGGGAACCGGCAGCGTTGTTTGCTTAAAATTCGCGCTTTAACTTCCTTACGCGAAGTCCCGGCTTGTGATTGGTCGCGCGCCGCCCATGTGGCCGGGACGCAACCAATCACAGCAAGCCGTGACGTAATTGCAGGTCCTTCAGGATTTTAAAATTACGTTCCGGCGTTGTGATTGGTTGCGTCGCGGTCACATGGGCGACGCAACCAATCACAAGCCGTGACGTCACGGGAGGCAGGAGACGCGCGCATTTTAAAATGTGCGCGTGTCCAGCCTCCCGTGACGTCACGGCTTGTGATTGGTTGCGTCGCCCATGTGACCGCGACGCAACCAATCACAGCAAGCCGTGACGTAATTTCAGGTCCTTCAGGATTTTAAAATTACGTTCCGGCGTTGTGATTGGTTGCGTCGCGGTCACATGGGCGACGCAACCAATCACAAGCCGTGACGTCACGGGAGGCAGGACACGCGCGCATTTTAAAATTTTAAATTTAAATTTAAATTTAATTTAAATTTTTAATTTTTTTTTTTTTTTTAATTTTTAATTTTTAATTTAAATTTTAAAATGCGCGCGTCTCCTGCCTCCCGTGACGTCACGGCTTGTGATTGGTTGCGTCGCCCATGTGACCGCGACGCAACCAATCACAACGCCGGAACGTAATTTTAAAATCCTGAAGGACCTGAAATTACATCACGGCTTGCTGTGATTGGTTGCGTCCCGGCCACATGGGCGGCGCGCGACCAATCACAAGCCGGGACTTCGCGTAAGGAAGTTAAAGCGCGAATTTTAAGCAAACAACGCTGCCGGTTCCCTCGGTAAGGTGCAGGCTGCGTCGGAGAGGTGAGTATAGCAATATTTTTTATTTTAATTCTTTATTTTACACATTAATATGGTTCCCAGGGCCTGAAGGAGAGTTTCCTCTCCTTCAGACCCTGGGAACCATCAGGGATACCGTCCGATACATGAGTCCCATTGACTTGTATTGGTATCGGGTATCGGTATCGGATTGGATCCGATTCTTTGCCGGTATCGGCCGATACTTTCCGATACCGATACTTTCAAGTATCGGACGGTATCGCTCAACACTACTCATGAGCCCAGAACAGCAATACTTCCCTTTTGAACTGGATGCACCGAATAATATGAATTTCTTGCCTTGCAAATATGATCTCCTGAGTGCCAAGTATTTTTTTGCTTGTATTGTTTATTTGCTTCAATAAACCTGATTTATACAAAAATAAAAAATTGTGATATGCTCACCTTCTGATGGCCCCGGAGTCTTCCCGCCTCTCAGCGGTGCACGTGGCCGCTTCCGTTCCTATAGATGGTGTGTGTGAAGGACCTGCGATGACGTCGCGGTCACATGACCACGATGACGTCGCGGTCACGTGACCGCGACGTCATCGAAGGTCCTGCACACACACCATCTATAGGAACGGAAGCCGCTGAGGAGATCAGCTGTTTGCGGAAGGTGAGTATAACCATTTTTTACATTTTTTAAATTATTTTTAACATTCTATCTTTTACTATTGATGCGACATAGGCTGCATCAATAGTAAAAAGTTGGTCACACTTGTCAAACACTATGTTTGACAAGTGTGACCAACCTGTCAATCAGTTTTCCAAGCGATGCTACAGATCGCTTGGAAAACACTAGCATTCTGCAAGCTAATTATGCTTGAAAAACGCTAGTTTTCTGCGGGAATATGCATGCCAATTCTGCATGCGATATACCCGCGGCAGGAGTTGCAGAATTGCCGCGAAAATTTGCAACATGTGCACTTAGCCTAAATGATCTGAAGCAGATCATTGTTCTTGACTGTGCGGGTCCTGTTTATACAGGACGATGCACCACCAAGAACGATGATCTTTTGCACTAAGCAATAGGATAATTTCACCCAATGAATAAGCGTTATTTGTACGAGTGATCGGCAGCCTGTTATGCATGTTTTTGTTCATTTTTTAAATACTTTTTAATGCTTTTTTCCTATTCTTTTGAATGGGTGAAAAACACTGCAAAAATAGCTGAAATAATTGACATGATGCAGGTTGAAAAAAAAAATGTTTCAAAATTCAAATCTGCAGAAAAAAAAAAGCAGCACGTGCATGAGATTTCAGAAACCTTATTCACTTTGCTGGTACTGTAAAACTACACGGAAAAAAAAGTGCGTAGGAGACTTAGCAAAAGTGCAGCAAAAACGCAACAAGTGAACTAGCCCTGAAAGTTTCTGCTAACAGCCTAATTGTAATAGGATGGGACTGTGTCTACATAAATGTCCAATCCATTTCTATGTATATAAAATCATGAGTAGAAGTAAAAGTGCTACATGGACCATAGTCAAATAAAATAGAACTGAAGATGTCAAAGAATATAAAATGAAAACATTTGCCTGATAAAGGGTTAAACTGTCACCTGAAGACACTTCTTCCTCTGCAATGTCATATTCACTACAGTAGGTATATGTGACAATTATCAAGTTATTCTGCTTGAGCGTTACTCTCATTTTAAAGCCTAAGGCTTCCCCACATAAACACAGAGCTGGGACTAAATATGCTGTTTATTCTGAGTGCACCGTGGGTAGCTCCATTTCAGATGCATGCATTTGGGGTGATTATTGGATGACACATTCCACACCACCTCTACGTAATTGCATTTTTACAATTTGTATGGTAAGGTTTTTGCAATAGCAAAATAAAAAAAAAACTTTGCAAAGTAAAGGAAATAAACCATTCACTGATTGACTAGCAAAATCTACCTATAATTTAGACTGCCTGTCTGTATGGTTTATTTGTGGCATTGACATCAAAGAAGATGATCTCTCACTCAGGACCCCTCTATTAGCAACTGCTGAGAATTGCTAGCAAAGAGCGAGATAGACCAAGCCCATCTGTGTAGTATATGGTCGGCTCTGCATTTGTATGTCTGGCATGTAATACTATTGTAGAGCTCCGCTTGCCCCAGGAATAACAGCAGATTTCCAGGATACTCTGATGCCTGACTTGACTGATCAGCAAACTGAATTTTTGATGATGTAATGTAATGTAATGCATTTATAAATCATCTTTTACATACAGTAATTATGTAATTTAAAGATAGGTTTCAAACTATTAAAGCAATCTTATATAAAGAGAGAGAGAGAATAGATAGAAAAATAGTTTATTTCTGAAAACACTCTCACACACCTCATCCACCAATTTAATAAAAAAAAAAAAAAAATCCTGAATGTCAAAGGAGTCCTGGGAAACCAAAGTAGCCCAAAAATGGGACCTGAAAAACATAAAAAGAGAGAATTAAATAAATAAAGACAAGAAACAGTTCTTCATTCACCAATTTATTATTTAAAAATCATCAGTATGCACATAGTGACATCCGTATGACATCTGTGTATCCGATTGCTGTCTGTACTCGTGTGTCCATGTGGCACATCCGTGTGCCATTTGTGTGCCTGTGTGACACGTAACATCACCTGGGAAAAGCAGTACAGTTAGATGTTTCCAGACGCCGGGTGCTGAATGCCGCTCTCATCATTGTCGCCTGGTCTCTCTAAAATCAGTGTGACCAAGCGACAATGATGGGAGTTGTATTCAGCACCCGCTGTGTACATCATGTATAAAACAAATATATTTTTTTAAATGGTGTGGACTCTAGCATGCTGAGGGCTGATGTTAATATTCTGGGAACAGGGCCAATAGCCATAAATGTTTCCAGACTGTTAATATCAGCTCACAGCTGTTGGCTTAGCCTTACCTGGTTATTGTAGTGGAGATCCCCCCAAAATATTGACTTGGGGTCCGCCTAATAATCAAAAACTGGCAAAGACAAAACAAACAGCTGCAGGCTGATATTTATAACCTGGAAAGGGGTCATGGATATTTACCCACTCCCAGACTAAATACATCAGCTCTCAGCTGCCCCTAAAATGGTGCATCCATAAGATGAAACACTCAGCTGAGCTTGAGGTGCAGCTTCAGTGACGAGCGGTAAAGTCATAAAGGCTACTGCCGGTCACTGCCAGCCGTTCCTATGCTCAGTGCAATGTAAGCAGCCCAATGAACTCTATGACATTACCGCTCTTCACTAAAGCTGCGCACCAAGCTCATCTCAATGTCACCTAGATGTCAGGCATCCAGATGAAGCATAAATGGATTATGGAGTGGGGGACAAAAGGATTATCATTGGACAGGTGAGGAATATGGTGTTTTTTTATTTTTAACTTATACTGTAATAAATGGAAAAAAGAGGGTAGAGGAGTAATTATTACAAATAAAGTGTTTTATTCTTGCTGTGTGTTTATTTCAAAACTTACTGTGGGATTAGTAATGGGGGCATCTTATAGACACCTCTCCACTACTAACCCCTGGGCTTGATGTCGGCTGCCAATACAAAGCCGCCATCAACCCCAACCTGAAAAGAACCTGAAAACCCATCTCTTCTGACAAGCCTACAACCTGCAGTGATCCTTAGTCTGCTGAACTGCCACATGACCAGCTCTACCCTCTCCTATTGTATTCTCACCCATCCCCTGTAGGCTGTGAGCCCTCACAGGCCCGGTCCTCTCTCCTTCTGTACTTGTGTGTGCCTTGTATTGCTTGTTTATTGTGCTTGTCTATATTTGACCCTTTCACATATAAAGCACCACGGAATAAATGGCGCTATATTAATGTATAACAATAATAGTAATAATAACCCCGTTACCCCACTTGCCTCCACAAAGGGGCAAGTGGGAAGAGCGAGTGAACCTTAAGTCATTTTTGTTCTGGGGTTCCCGTAAATTAACCAGTAAAAGCTAAGCAAACAGCTGTGCGCTGTTATTAATAGCCTGGGAACCTTTTGGGATGTTGCCCCTTTGCCAAAATAGTAACATCAGTCCCAAGCTATGGACTGTCCCTCTGCTGGTAATCAAAATTTCAAGTGAATCCAATTTTTTTAATTTAATTCTTTATTTTACACACAATGCACACAGTGGGTGCTGATACAACTCCCATTATTGTCACCTGGTTGCGCTGATCTCAGGGCATCTAGCGACAATGATCAGAGCTGTCTTCAGCACCTGGTGCCTGGGAACAGCGCAAGCTGTATGGCTTTTTCCAGGAGCCGATACATCCAGGGCCGGACTGGCCATAGGGCACTTCTGGCAAATGCCAGAAGGGCCGGTGCCAGTGGTGGGCCGCTCAATCCGCCGCCCCCGCCGTCGCATTCAACTATACCGGCGTATAGACGCCGGTACAGTTGAATGCAATGATGGAGGAGAGAGCGTCTACAGACGCTCCTCTCCCATCATTCCCCGCTCTGCCTCTGACACTGCGGGTGCGCGATGATGTCATATCATCGCGCACCTGCTGTGTCCCGGGCAGACTGCAGCTGCTGAGACAGGAGCAGGAACCAGGAAGCAACGCTGGGCACGAGGAGAGGTGAGGAGAGTTTTTTTTTTTCTGGACTGTGGGGCCATTCTCGGAGGAGGTGAGGGGAGGAAGAGAAGAGATGTGGGCTGTATATAGTTCTCTCTGGGCTGTGCTCTGTGCTGTATACTGCTGTGGGCTGTATATAGTTCTCTGTGGGCTGTGCTCTGTGCTGTATACTGCTGTGGGCTGTATATAGTTCTCTGTGGGCTGTGCTCTGTGCTGTATACTACTGTGGGCTGTATATAGTTCTCTGTGGGCTGTGCTCTGTGCTGTATACTGCTGTGGGCTGTATATAGTACTCTGTGGGCTGTGCTCTGTGCTGTATACTGCTGTGGGCTGTATATAGTTCTCTGTGGGCTGTGCTCTGTGCTGTATACTGCTGTGGGCTGTATATAGTACTCTGTGGGCTGTGCTCTGTGCTGTATACTGCTGTGGGCTGTATATAGCTCTCTGTGGGCTGTGCTCTGTGCTGTATACTACTGTGTGCTCTGTGCTATATATAGTTCTCTGTGGGCTGTGCTCTGTGCTGTATACTGCTGTGGGCTGTATATAGTTCTCTGTGGGCTGTGCTCTGTGCTGTATACTGCTGTGGGCTGTATATAGTACTCTGTGGGCTGTGCTCTGTGCTGTATACTACTGTGGGTTGTATATAGCTCTCTGTGGGCTGTACTCTGTGCTGTATACTACTGTGTGCTATATATAGTTCTCTGGGCTGTGCTCTGTGCTGTATACTGCTGTGGGCTGTATATAGTTCTCTGTGGGCTGTGCTCTGTGCTGTATACTGCTGTGGGCTGTATATAGTTCTCTGTGGGCTGTGCTCTGTGCTGTATACTACTGTGGGCTGTATATAGTACTCTGTGGGCTGTGCTCTGTGCTGTATACTGCTGTGGGCTGTATATAGTTCTCTGTGGGCTGTGCTCTGTGCTGTATACTGCTGTGGGCTGTATATAGTTCTCTTTGGGCTGTGCTCTGTGCTGTATACTGCTGTGGGCTGTATATAGCTCTCTGTGGGCTGTGCTCTGTGCTGTATACTACTGTGGGCTGTATATAGCTCTCTGTGGGCTGTGCTCTGTGCTGTATACTGCTGTGGGCTGTATATAGTTCTCTGTGGGCTGTGCTCTGTGCTGTATACTACTGTGGGCTGTATATAGCTCTCTGTGGGCTGTGCTCTGTGCTGTATACTACTGTGGGCTGTATATAGTTATCTGTGGGCTGTGCTCTGTGCTGTATGCTACTGTGGGCTGTATATAGTTCTCTGTGGGCTGTGCTCTGTGCTGTATATAGTTCTCTGTGGGCTGTGCTCTGTGCTGTATACTACTGTGGGCTGTATATAGTTATCTGTGGGCTGTGCTCTGTGCTGTATGCTACTGTGGGCTGTATATAGTTCTCTGTGGGCTGTGCTCTGTGCTGTATATAGTTCTCTGTGGGCTGTGCTCTGTGCTGTATACTACTGTGGGCTGTATATAGTTATCTGTGGGCTGTGCTCTGTGCTGTATGCTACTGTGGGCTGTATATAGTTCTCTGTGGGCTGTGCTCTGTGCTGTATATAGTTCTCTGTGAGCTGTGCTCTGTGCTGTATACTACTGTGGGCTGTATATAGTTATCTGTGGGCTGTGCTCTGTGCTGTATGCTACTGTGGGCTGTATATAGTTCTCTGTGGGCTGTGCTCTGTGCTGTATATAGTTCTCTGTGGGCTGTGCTCTGTGCTGTATACTACTGTGGGCTGTATATAGTTCTCTGGGCTGTGCTCTGTGCTGTATACTACTGTGTGCTGTATATAGTTCTCTGTGGGCTGTGCTGTATATAGTACTCTGTGGGCTGTGCTGTATATAGTACTCTGTGGGCTGTGCTGTATATAGTACTCTGTGGGCTGTGCTGTATATAGTACTCTGTGGGCTGTGCTGTGTATAGTACTCTGTGGGCTGTGCTGTATATAGTACTCTGTGGGCTGTGCTGTATATAGTACTCTCTGGGCTGTGCTGTATATAGTACTCTCTGGGCTGTGCTGTATATAGTACTCTCTGGGCTGTGCTTTATATAGTACTCTGGGCTGTGCTGTATATAGTACTCTGGGCTGTGCTTTATATAGTTCTCTGTGGGCTGTGCTGTATATAGTTCTCTGTGGGCTGTGCTGTATATAGTTCTCTGTGGGCTGTGCTGTATATATTACTTTGTGGGCTGTGCTGTATATATTACTTTGTGGGCTGTGCTGTATATATTACTCTGTGGGCTGTGCTGTATACTACTGTGTGGACTGTGCTGTATACTTCTATGTGGGCTGTGCTGTATACTACTGTGTGGTCTGTGCTGTATACTACTGTGTGGTCTGTGCTGAATACTGCTGTGTGGGCTGTGTTATCTACTACGCGAGCTGTGCTATAGTATGCAGGCTGTGCTGTATACTATGCGGTTTGTGCTATATAATATGCGGGCTTTGCTATATACTATGGGGAGTATATTATATTCTATGGGGGAGGCCATGTTATGTACTATGTGGCTGTGTTATATACTATTGTGGGGGTATATTATATTCTATGGGGGAGGCTGCGTTATATACTATGGGGGGCTGCATTATATTCTATGGGGGGCTACATTATATATTATGGGGAGGTGGGCTGTATTATATTCTATGGGGGTTACATACTCTGGGGTGGCTGCATTATACTCTGTGGGGTGGCTGCATTATACTCTGGGGTGGCTGCATTATACTCTGGGGTGGCTGCATTATACTCTGGGGTGGCTGCATTATACTCTGGGGTGGCTGCATTATACTATATGTGGGCTGCATTATACTGTATCGAGGACTATGGGTAATACGTTATACTATATGAAGAACTATGGGGTGCATTATACTATGGGAAGTGAATTGTACTACATGGATGACTGTGGCGGTGCATTATACTATATGGAGCACTATGAGGATTGTATTATGCTATATGGAGGACTATGAGGATTGTATTATGCTATATGGAGGACTATGAGGAGTGTATTATACTATGTGGAGGACTGAGCAGTGTATTTTAATATATGGAGGACTATAGGGAGTGTATTATACTATATGGAGGACTATGGAGCACATTATAATATATGGAGGACTATGGGGTGTATTTTACTAAACAAGTAAAATGCTGCATATTCGGATTGTTTTTGCTGGAACAAAAAGCCTTGTTGTCAGCAGCACATTGCCAGTGTAAACTGTAGATGTGCTGCTGAAAACATGATACAGTATGGTGATCTATTAGTGATCGTTCTGTCTCATCATTATTCCTCAGCTGGTGGAAAGAGGCCGGGAAACAAGCGTTGAACAACTTCAGTATTGTCGATCAAACTCGTTTAGCGGCCTGAACTCAGCGCACGTAAATACAACAGAAAGGCTTCTGTGTGATGTGCAATATGTTAGCATTTGGGGACCCATTTTAAACTTTGCCTAGGGCCCCACTTTGCCTAAAACCGGCCCTGCCTACAAGTGTACAAAGATATTATACAGTCACCATGTGACAAGTGGGCCTGTGTAACTTCAAATGCCAGGGCTGAATTTTAGTCCCAGTCCGGCCCTGGATACATCTGTCCGTATTTGTGGTCCTAAAAAAACACACAGCATACGAACACAAAAAATGGATGTCTGAAGGGGGCCTTAAGGTGCTTTCTCCATCAGATAGTTATTAATATGGGTGGAGATGCAGTGGCTGGGATGTTACCTTGATGAGAGCTGTATTTTTCTGATACAGAACTCAAATCTTATCTGTAGACACAGAGCAAAATGATAGCATTCTTGCTGTCTGCAGCCATGTCTACAAACTTTGTGATTTCATTGTTTTTAGCTGGATGTTTTGGGCTAGATATTTAGTGCTAACTGTGGGTAATGGAAGTGAAGTAAAAATGGAATGCAGATGAATGGAAGGCTATGGAATGGAAAAAAAGTTGCATATGTGATGATGTGAACCATAAAACATTTCATGTCTTGAACCCACTTGCAGAATATTTATTTCTAGTAGAGAATAGCCAGTTTGAACATTTGCAGTAGGCTTGCCTGGCTCATTTTTGCACCTTTGGTTTTGACCTAGTGATCATGTGAAACCACACCTGTGCTACGTTCACCTGTAGAAATGACATACCAGCTATTGAATTCCCATAATTTAGTACTAGGGGTCTGGAACAGATTCCGATTGCATATAATTGTGTGTTATCATATATGCGTAATTACAATTTCAATACAAATTTAACAAGCAAAGTTCTATCAAACTAAATGTGGAAGATGTTCTTGAATGACCCCATCTGTGCAAGACCTGGGTCACCATTAACATAACGATCTATGTATTAATAATATCTTATTTTCTGAGTCCAAAGCTGGTAAATAGGGGAAATGTCAGAGTGAAAGTGGATCATTATCATACCGGCCACCAGGGCATAGATGTCATCTGAACCAAGGAAGGGGTGACAGGTCGTCATAGTAACAAAGGATTACTGCCCATGTATATTTATGGCTTTCTATAGCAGAACATGAATAGACGTCATTTAAGAAGCAGGAGGTATTTTAAGGGAAAACATTTGCATTCTAATAATATAGCACTTTATGTAACAGATGACACATTTTAATTTTTTCTAAATTTTAGTTTGAATAAAAACAGTATATTTCTTTAAAATGGCATTATAAAGACTGATCGGTGTCCCGTTATTATCCTGGTGTTTTTCTACACCCCACACCCTGCTGTAATAAACATTGTAGGAAAGTATATTACGTTTACTTTCACTGATCATACAAATGCGGTGACTGCAGTCATATAGTACTCTCCTGGACATTGCTGCTGTGGTACATTTTGTTTTATTCACCTTTTTTTTGTTAATACTTCACATTTTAGGCATCACCAGTGATTTCCGTATTTGTACACCGTTTGTATTATTATTTGAATTTGATACTTTTTTAACGTTTTTTTCTAATCCATATCTAGTTGTTATCATTTGTTATGTTATGTTCTTTAATTATATTCTGATTTATTTTTTGTCAATGAATGTAAAATTCTAACAAAATATTGCTATTGATTAGCTTTATTGTCTCTCTCTTGCACAAACCAGCAGAAATGATTTTAGAGCCCAAACACCTTTTATATAGGAAAAATTAGGAAAAATGTACATATCCACTATAATTAGCATTAAAAACCCTGTTATAACAGCGCAGACACAATTTAACCAATAAGATGTAATAGATTATTGGTGAATCATCTCCTAATAGACCTTACTGGCTACTAACTGGATCAAAAGTCATCACTGAATCAGGCTGTCATCAGCTGGATCTTTGGGACAGTGTTAGTTTTGGGCAGAACTGGCATTAGGGTGATGTACTGGGCAATTGCCCAGGGCACCCACACCCTTAACCATTATAGCAGGAGCTAAACTGATAATAGAATTAAAACAATTCTGAAAAAAAAATAAAAATACACATATTTAGTATCACTGCTGTTAAGTCCTTCTCAGTCCCTGGCTTACTGGAGGTAAGCTTCCAGGTAAATGACACGCAAACAAAGTATTGTGTGATCATAACAGGGAAAGCTCAGGAGCCCGTCTCTGACTCACTGGGCTCACCCCTCCTGTTTATATAGGAATGAGATAAGCATTTACAGACATGCGTACAAGGGCTCATATTCTCTAACAAAAGAGTATCTATTCTACTGATAACGTTCAACTTCTGGAATGTAGGTTAAAGGTCACAATAACAAGAAGGAATGCGTCCATAAAAGGAAATGTCTACCTTGCTCAAGTTTCTTCATATACGTCTCTGAGTAGAGGAAGACAAAATGGATTCTTCAATCTGATCTCTACAATTCCCCCCTTTGACATATTCCTTTTATAATCTATCACAAATCCCCCTTTAACATATCCATATTTTAGATTACCACAGGGCCAAAGACAAAGCCTTTATTTTTGGTATTACACATGTACACGCTTATATCATTAATAAGAGAATCAAATCTAGTATCAATTCTTCCGTTTAACTCTCACAACCTTTTCTTTGTTTTGCAATAAGTATACTAAAATATAAAAAAACAAAGATTAGTACAGTAATATTAATTAGAATCACTAGAGGATAACATAAGAATAAAGAAGAAAATTTATACTCTTGCATCTATTACACAAAATTTATCTGTGCATACTGAGATACTCTTGAGCACAATCTGGAATAGTACGTATATGACTACAATAATCATAACTATATGTATTATGCTCTACATGATCCCAGCAACCCACCCACCGATTCCTCTGAACCAGTTGGCTGGGTTGAGAAAAGAGAAAGTATCAGACCACCAGCTATCCTTATTCTGGTCATTATCTTTGTCATACTGATCTCTGAGTCGTTGTACGTCCTTTAATTTAAATGTCATGTACTAATTTTCTATGATGTTGCACGAATCTATTGTTCAAAGGGGTTAAAGAATTTAGTCTATCCCATGCCTCCGTTGAGGTTAATACTATTAACATCAATGTTATGAGTTTTATACTGCTCTTTTGCAATGGCTTGCATGTATCCATGATGCCTTTCCTTCAAGCTTGACTGATGTAGGTGTTGTCAACAGGACTTGGAAGGGTCCGTCAAATCTTGGTTCAAGAGCCTTTCTGGTGTGTCTTTTTACATAGACTTGATCACCTGGTTCCAACTTGTGACTTCCTTCAGTGTTGTCAGGATCTGGAAGAGAAGCAAAAACTTGTGCATGCACCTTAGTTAATTGTTTCTGAAGATTTTGCACATAAGAAGTCAATGACTCAATATTTAACACAAGTTGCTGTGGAAAATAACATCCTAAATTGGCAGTCCTGCCAAACAAAATTTCATATGGAGACAGTTTAGTCTTACCCCTTGGGGTATTGCGTATTGAGTAAAGGGCCAGTGGAAGGCATTCTGTCCAAGGCTTTCCTGTTTCAGCCATGGCTTTCTGTATTTTTAATTTTAAAGTTCCATTCATGCGTTCCACCTTACCAGAACTTTGAGGATGGTACGGAGTGTGTAACTAACTTTCAACACCCAACATTTTCAGTACATTTTGAAATATTTCTCCAGTGAAATGAGTACCCCTATCTGACTCGATCACTTCAGGGAGACCGTAACGGGGTATCAGTTCGGCAACTAGCTTTACAGCAGTGTTTTTAGCTGAAGCCTTCCGAACTGGATAGGCCTCTGGCCACCCCGAGAACATGTCCACACATACCAACACATACTCATACCCATTACTTTTTGGCAGCTGGATAAAGTCTATTTGTAATCGCTGAAACGGATAGAGAGGTCGGACGTGGTGCTTCATAGGGGTCTTTGTTGTCTGTCCGGGATTATGTGCCAGGCATATAACGCATGTTGCACAATAGTCTCTTGCGTAGTTGCCAAAACCTGGAGCCAACCAGACTTGCTTTGCCAGTAGTGTCATTGCATTTGCAGACACATGAGTAGGGTGGTGCAGTCCACCAACTACAATCGGGTACCAGGCTCTAGGTAGACATATTAGTCCATCTTTCTTCCAAATTCCTGCTTGTTCTTCTGCCCCTTCCTTTTTCCACCTGTCCCTCTCCTCTTCTCCTGCATCTTCCTGTGCTTGTCTCAGTCTATCTTCAGTATTTTCTGTGGGGTTTACAGTATGAACCTGCTGTAAGGGTTTGACCGCTGCTGCCTTGGCTGCTTTATCAGCCCTATCATTTCCCCTAGATTCCCTAGTGTCGAGTCTCACATGTGCAGCTACCTTAATTACTGCTACTTCTTTTGTTTCTTGTGCAGCCTCTAAGATCTGTTTGATCAGAGAAGCATGTTTTACAGGTTGGCCTGACGCTGTCATGTAACCTCTAGCTCTCCAGATTACTCCAAAGTCAAACACAATACCATGTGCATACCTAGAATCAGTGTATATATTAGCTGTCTGATTCTCAGCTATTTTTAGCGCTTCAATCAATGCTGTTAGTTCTGCTTCTTGTGCAGACTGTTTCGGTGGAAGAGGTTCTGCTTTGAGAGTTTCAGATTCTGACACAACTGCATACCCTGTATGGAAGTTACCTGTGTCATCTGCAAACCTACTACCATCTATAAACAGCTCTAAATCTGGATTTTGAAGTGGTGTTTCGGATACATTGGGTAAGCCTACCGTTTCTTGTAAAATGAGCTCTGTACAATCATGTGTGTCTGTAGGGAAAAAATTTGCGTGTGGATCAGTGTCCTTATTCCCCCCTTCAGACTCGAGAGGTAGCAGTGTTGCTAAATTGAGAGTCTGAAGCCTAGCAAATGTGATAGTAGAGGGGAGCAGCAAATAACACTGTAGCCGCAAATGTCTGGCCATGGAAATGTGTTTTGGTTGGACCTGGTTTAATATCCCATAAACATCATGCGTAGTTTGAACTGTGAGTGGATGCTCTAGGACAATTTCTGATGCTTTGTCCAACAATAGTGAGACAGCAACAACCACACGTACACAGGTTGGCGCTGCCCTGGCTACTGGATCTAACCTTGCTGAAAGATATGCAATTGGTCTTTGTTTCCCTGCATGCTTCTGGGTAAGAACTCCTGTAGCATGGGAATCAACTTCTGCAGCCATAAGCTGAAATGATTTGGTGTAGTCTGGTAGCCCTAACGCTGGAGCTGAAACAAGGGCATCTTTTAATTGTTGGAACGAAATCTGACCTTCTTTTGTCAACAAATAAGGTTCACTTTTTACACAGTCATACAGTGATTGCATTAGTTGACTGGCATGTATAATCCATTGTCTACAATGAGACACTATTCCTAAAAATGCTCGTAGCTGTTTATGATTTCTAGGCTCATTCATCTGTCTTATTGCTTCAGTTCTTTGAGGTGTAAGATGCTTTTTACCTTGAGAAATGCAATGACCTAGAAAGACCACTTTGATCTGACAAACTTGTAGCTTTTGTCTATTCACTTTACACCCTTCTTTTTCTAGAAAACATAGTAAACTTACAGTAGACCTTTCTGCAGTTTCTAGGTCTGGGCAGCAAAGTAGTATGTCATCCACATACTGCAAAATTACTACCTGTGATTCAGGTTCAAACCTCTGAAGGACTGTTTGTAGGGCATTTGAATAAAGAGTAGGGGAGTGTATCATTCCCTGTGGAAGGCGTGTCCACGCCAACTGTTTACCCTTAAATGTAAATGCAAATAAATGCCAACTATCTTGGTGTAAAGGAACCGAGAAAAATGCATTTGAAAGATCTATTACAGTAAACACTTGAGAACTGGCTGGTATCTGTGATAGTAACGTATGAGGATTGGGTACAACTGGGGTGATAGGATCTAGAACTTTGTTTATTTCTCTTAGATCATGTACCATACGATATTTGGGCATAGAACCCTTATCAAGAGTTCTCTTTTTGACTGGATACAGAGGAGTGTTAGCAGGTGATTGTATCTCTACCAAAACTCCTTTTTCTCTATATCCCTCTATCTGTTTTGTAATCGCTAATTCCTGCTGGGCACTCACAGGGTATTGTCTGAGCTGTGGGAGAACAGTTCCTGGTTGCACAGATAATTTTACAGGAGAGATATGTAATAATCCCACATCAGTGTCACCCTGTGCCCACAGTGTTTCTGGGACCATTGAGAGGTCTAGATCTATGGTGTACTCTTTTTCTTCAGCATAATCCTCAAAAGCCTGAATTCTGACATATTGTTCTAATGTTTCTGCATCATCAGGGATAGTCAACATAACTGTGCCATCTTCCCTAAAATTGATGTTAGCTTCTAATTTCTTTAGTACATTAGTTCCTAACAGACATGTTGGGGCACCTCTGGCATACAAAAATCTGGATGCAAAACATTTAGGTCCTAATGAGACCTCTAGGGGCACAGTATATGGCAGTGTTCGAATTACCCCATCATAACCCTCAGCAAAAGTTGTTTGTTCTGAAATATCTTCCGGATTTGGAAGAAAATCTTGATTCAAAATTGAGGAAGTTGCACCTGTATCTATCAAAAATGGAATCTCTCTCCCCCCCACATTCACCTGTATCATAGGTCTTCTAGCTGGTAGGGAAGTTTGTAACACATCGAGTCAATCTGAATCTGGTATGGAACCATCTATGATGGTAGATTTCTGCTGGTTGTCCGTTTGGGGAGGGTTATTTCTGGGAACAAATTTGCCTGACTTTATATCTGCCAACTTCTTCCTGCACTCTCTTTGGAAATGACCTGGCTTTTTACAGTAATGGCAAAGAAAATTGTGTCTCACTCTTCCTCCTGTATTAGCTTGTGCTATTCTAACAGGCTTACGATTCTCTCTCATATCCATGGCTATTCCTAAACATCGCTGTTTCACAATATTTGGTTGTTCAATTGTTCTCCAATCTGGAGTAGAGGATTTAAATTTTTCTCTGATTTTTGGATCTAGCCCCTCTATTAATTGTTTTGTGAAAAGTCTCCTTACTGAAGCATCAGTCATATCCAATCCTTCATCCCTAAAGCTATTTTCTAGTTCTTGACTATATTCTTCAATACTTTGCCCAAATTTCTGCATAATCACACCTGTAGACCCCCTTTCCCTCTGTTTTCCTCTCATGAAAATTATTAATGCCTCTGTGAACTGGGTGCCTGATGCTTCTGTCTGTAAGGCACCCCCTTCTGCCACTGGTCTATTGGGCTGTAGGTGTGTCAATAATTCCTGAAAAAGTCCGGGGGACATTTTCATTCTACATAATTCTTCCCCGTCCGCCCAGACCCCAGCATGAGTCTGCATGATTTGTTGTATATACTGCGCAAATCTAACTGGAAATTGGACAGGATCTGGTGCGTTATGTAAGAGGGACATACCCTCGGCAGGGGACCAAGGGAAGTATTGCCGTGTGTTATGGTAGTGGGTTGCCATTACTCCATTAGCACCAACTTCTCTAAAAGGTCTAGGTACTACCCTAACAGGGGCAAGTACAGCGCCATATCTAGGTGTACCACAGGCTAGGCAATCATTTCTCCCATCTGGATTTTGTTGTCCACAGTGTGAACATTCCCATCCTCCTACCCCACCAAGATTGGGATACAAGGCTGGAAATTGTTTTCCTCCTTCTGCTCTTCCAGATGGTACAAATGATTGGGCTTTTGGATCTAGGTAAGGTGGCGGGATTATGTCACAACTTTTTCCCTTTCCCATGATCCATTTGGAAGTGTCTGGATCATACTTCCAATTCTCCTCTTTAGCTGTTTTTTTTAAGACCTCTATCATACAATGTATGATTTCTTCCCACCCATTGTCTTTAATAATTCCACCTCGTTCTTTACTCAGTCTTTCCCATTCTGTACTGAACATAAGTGCTTCTGAAATTCCCAATTTTTCTCTTACTCTTCTAATCTGACTTCTGACTGCCTTTCCACATCTTTCCTGTATGATATCTGCTGCTTCCACTTGTCCTAAGACGGTTTTGGTCTGTTTATTTCTCATTTTAGCTATTTCTACCCCAGGTGACGTTTGGACAATCACTGTGGTGATGTCTCGTTGCCTTCTCTCCTAGGGAGCTAAAATATCCTTTCAATATTTGCTATTTCTACCCCAGGTGACGTTTGGACAACCACTTCCTCTGTTGGTGGCGTCTCGTTGCCTTCTCTCCTAGGGAGCTAAAATATTGAAGGGCTTGTCTGCTCTGTTTCTTCTAATATGCAGGACGTACTTAAGTGCTATTATGCACACAGACCCAGCAACACCATACAGATCACAAAACTTTCTGTGTCAGTTAGCATACTTGTCCCAGGCTCATGAAAACCGCGTCCTGGGCTCATTCTATCACACCTTATCCAGGGAATGTAGAAACAAGTTCTATAGGAGAGTCAAGCATGGGCGGAGGTCTCCCAGAAGGACGCTACCTCATAACCCAGTTAGGCTGACTTCACCAATAACCTTGTTCTAACAATCGTGGCTTATTGTTCTACGTACTTCTATTCTTCTTTCACAACATGTCACAACCTTCACACTGCTCACACACTGTTCACACACTGTTCACACACTGCCAGGGACAGGACTCATAAGTCTATACAATATGGTAACCCGAGTTTTATAGGTATCTACTCACTACTAGACTAACCCAGCGTGACACGGCTCATAGAGATCTTTCGGATAATACAGGGCAGATAAAAGAGAACTAATAATGTCTCTTACCTGGCCAGGTTTTTCAGTTCATTTGCCGTCCATTATCCCAGATCTCCGTTGTCCGTATCTGCAGGTAAATCTCGAGCAAATACTCTTATCTCAGGTCCCTGTTCAGGCGCCAAAGAAATGTTAAGTCCTTCTCAGTCCCTGGCTTACTGGAGGTAAGCTTCCAGGTAAATGACACGCAAACAAAGTATTGTGTGATCATAACAGGGAAAGCTCAGGAGCCCGTCTCTGACTCACTGGGCTCACCCCTCCTGTTTATATAGGAATGAGATAAGCATTTACAGACATGCGTACAAGGGCTCATATTCTCTAACAAAAGAGTATCTATTCTACTGATAACGTTCAACTTCTGGAATGTAGGTTAAAGGTCACAATAACAAGAAGGAATGCGTCCATAAAAGGAAATGTCTACCTTGCTCAAGTTTCTTCATATACGTCTCTGAGTAGAGGAAGACAAAATGGATTCTTCAATCTGATCTCTACACTGCATTCGTAAAAGTGAGATCTATCAAAATATTAAGTAAATTTATCTGATCTGTAAACGGCGTCACAAAAAAAAAATCTAAATGCCAGAATAACATGTTTTTTTTAAGAGCAATTGTAAGAGGGTGGTGCTGTTATGGACAGTAACATGCTGCCACTTTAAGAGACAGCACCCCCTAGTCTGGTGTGATGGAATGTTCTGTTTCCCCCTGCTATAGACTGTGAAGATGAGCTGCTCTAGAATTAGGGGAGGAGTTGAGCCTGAACTGTGTGTGTGAGCTGAAGCTACTACTGCTGTTTGCTACAAGAAAGGTCCCACAGCCTGGGACGGAGTGTACTTGTGAAATTTGCAAGACTTTTCCGGGTACGGCAAAGGTGGCTGTTCTGTGCTAGTTTGTGAAGCCACGAAGATGCTGAGAAAGGGACTTACAGTTTCCAGGAGCATCCCTAGGATCCAGAAGCAAGGAGAAGACCACGCTTCACAGAGCTGACAGAAAGCTATGTGCACCACCATATTAGACTGCTGGGGGCCCCCCTGGGACTGGACCTGAGTCCCCAACATCACCGTGAGTCTGTTCTTGTTTGGTGCACCTGTTAGGGCCTAGTGTAGGCTTCAGTAGTCAGTACACAGGAGCCGTGTGGCCTGCTTAGTAAAGGTTATATGTAGAGTAGCATTGTTATTTGTTTATTGTTTAAATTTGCTTGTGAGACATATTTTGAGTCTGTAATAGTTGGAGCACCGTGCTATTTTACGGACAAGATAAAGTTTATAACTCTTGTAAAGTGTCACTTGCCATTGCATACCCTGTTTGCATCTTCCTCACCCACTTCATTCCTTGCCTCCCAATAAATCTACCCTTTGTTTTTTGCACCTCATCTTGTGTACAGTAGTCTTCCTGCACCGTGGTGGTCCCCTGGCCATCGCTTCAAGTGGCGCTGCGAGCAGGGTACTGTCACCAAGATGGAGGCAGCAGACAGCAATGGTGGGAATGCTAATGTTAATGGAGATGCTGTGGGCATTGGTGGAACCCCTGCAAGGACAATCCCTATGGGCACCATATTTAGTGTGCTACCAAAGTTTGACGGCAAGAATATGCCACTGTCCGACTGGGTGTCCCAGTTGCAAAGCACCCTGAAGATTTATAACATCAGCCCAGACCTTGAAGTGGACATTGCGCTAACTGCCCTAGAGGGAGAAGCCATCTGCCTGCAACCAGAACTCACCCGCAGTACCCTGAAGGAGCTAGTGAAGTTCCTGGAAGAGATCTACAGCGAGACTGCTAGCGCTGGACATTTTCGCGCCAAATTTTTCTCTAGGCTGCAGCGGGAAGAAGAAGGAATTTCTCAGTATGCAACAGCACTGCAAAAGGTGTTAGCAGAGGTGAAGAGAAAGGAGGTGGATGGATTTGGCGGCATGGGCTCTAAAGACCAGATACTCCGGGAGCAATTCATTCTGGGACTGTACAGCACATCCTTGAGGCGAGCACTGTCAGAATGGGTCTGGGCAGATCCGGCTCTTACGTTTCGTCAAATCCTGGCGGAAACAGTGGCCCAAAGTAAAGAAGAGAGCTATGCGTCTGGGGAAATGCGTGTCCAGGGCGTCAATACCAGAGGGGACCCAAACCATCAGGAGGTGCTGGTCCAGGTGGTGCAAGAATTGCAGCAGTCCCTTGTCAACGTGCAAGAGAAACTGACCCAGGTGGAGCGAAGAGTGGGGGAACTACAACAGTCTGACCCACCGTACTCATGCAACCATTTTTCAGCCCAACCGATAAGGGATCAGTGGGAGCAAGCCCCCTCCCGTCAGGAATCGGAGGCACGAGGACAGGCTTGAAGTACCCCCCGGCGAGGAGGAGGCATCCAATGCTGGGAATGTGGAGGACGGGGGCACCTTGCCAGAGACTGTCAGAACTATACTCAAGGCCAGCGGAAGCTGCCATTAAACTACCAACCCCCCGCAGTAGTGCGGCACTCTGTGGGGGAGGCAAGGAGAGAGGCTGCTCCATATCATAACGAACACTTGATTGCTGGGAGCCCCATCCTACGTGCTGAATTCAAAGGAGTTCTAGTGGATTGCCTGCTAGATCCTGGGTAACAAGTGACAACGATGCCAGAAGCGTACTTCAAGCAGCATTTCCAGGACCTGGCCAAGCCAGAAAAAGAGACATTGATCCGGTTGTTTGCTGCCAACCAACAACCGATCCCGGTCACAGGGGTCGTGTGGATGAATATTCGAATCTGTGGGCAAGAAGTTGGGAGAAAAGGGATCCTGCTAGTCCCTGAGCCTATCAAGGAAGATGTGCCTGTAGTACTGGGAATGAATATCCTACGTGAACTCGATCAGATTACCAAACGGGGACCTGGATATTGGAAGAAGGCTACTACACATAAGCCTACTCAAGAAGCCCTTCAATGACTGAACCGCATCTGTGGGACGCAGAAGAGTGTGCCATCTTATCACACGGTAGGGGTCATCAGGGCTCCTGGTAAAGAACCTGTAATCCTACCTCCGAAGCGAGAAACTATAGTATACCTTCCATTGGGGACTCACCGCAACCTTGATGGGTTGGAAGTGGTTGTTCAGCCTGTGGTAGGCGGAGGAGTGGACAAAGAAGTCATGATAGCTCGTACGATAGCTGTGGTCCAGTGAGGACATATCCCTATAAGAGCTTTGAATGTGGGTCCCGGGGAGGTCACCTTGCCACGAGGGACAGATCTGGCCCTGGTGTACCTACATAAGGGTGAAGTGGTGAGTCAGAAGGAGATGTCTTTATCACCGAAAGAAGGTGTGGGGTGGACCCTAGCAGTTGCTGCAGGGGATGAAGAGACGCCATCCCCGGAGTGGATGGGTCATCCTTGATCAAATGGAAGTAGATGTGAAGGCTCTGGGCCTTGAGCGTGTGCAAGCAATAGAAACTATGCTGTGGGAAAATCGAACCGCATTCACCCGTCACGCCAAAGATTTCAGCTGTACTGAAGCCATCACGCATGAGATACCGACTGGGGAAGCTCGTCCAATTCGAGAACGATACCGGCAGATCCCGCCCAAGATGTATCAAGAGGTGAAAACATTACTGAGGCAGATGCTGGATTCAGGAGTGGTGCTGAGTAGTCAGAGCCCTTGGGCAGCCCCGGTGGTGCTCGTCAAGAAAAAATATGGGACCATCCAGTTCTGTGTAGATTACAGGAAACTCAATGCCTGCACTGTTCGAGACTCGTATCCATTGCCCCGCATCGAGGAATCCTTGACAGCATTGGGGAAAGCCAAGTACTTCTCCACCCTGGACCTAGCAAGCGGATACTGGCAAGTAGCCATGGCAGAGAAAGACAGAGAAAACCGCCTTCATCATCCCTATGGGGCTGTTTGAGTTTAACCGGATGCCCTTCGGGCTCTCCAATGCTCCAGGCACCTTTCAATGGCTGATGGAAAAGTGTTTGGGAGACTTAAATTTTGAGGCTACCCTGATCTATCTGGATGACATCATTGTGTTTTCAGCCTCATTCGAAGAACACCTTGCCCGGCTTGGACAGGTACTCGGAAGACTGCGGGCCCATAACCTGAAGGTGAAGCCAAAGAAGTGCCACCTCTTCAAGAGAGAGATTGAGTACCTAGGCCACATAGTGTCACAAGATGGAGTTCTACCCTCGCCAGAAAAAGTGGCTGCTATCCAGAAGTGGCCAGTCCCTTGAATAGTGAGAGAACTCCAGGCCTTCCTTGGACTCGCTGGGTACTACCGCCTGTTTCTTAAAGACTTCGTGAAGGTGGCAGGTCCTCTCAATGAGTTGCTGACGGGGCCCGCTGGAGTACTGAAGACCCAGCGCATCCCCTGGGCACAGGGACAAGACGAGGCCTTCCAGGCTATAAAGAATGCCCTTACCTCGGCCCCGATTTTGGCCTATGCAGACTTCGATCAACCGTTCCTGTTGTACACAGATGGTAGCCTTCATGGACTTGGTGCAGTACTTTCTCAGATACAGGATGGACATGAGAGAGTCATCGGGTATGCCAGCAGGTCCCTGCGAGACAGCGAAAGAAACCCTCATAATTACAGCTCCTTCCGGTTAGAGCTCCTGGCCCTGGTGTGAGCCATGACAGAAAAGTTTGCAGGCTTCCTGACAGGTACCAAGATTCAAGTTTGAACAGACAATAATCCCCTGGCCCACCTTGAGAATGCTAAATTGGGGGCCTTAGAACAACGGTGGGTGGCTCGCCTAGCCAAGTTCGACTTTACCATCCGTTATTGCTGCTACTAAAAACGCAAATGCTGATGGGCTGTCAAGAGTGACTGTGGAGACTCCAGTGGAGGATCTGGATGAGCAACTCGAAGAGGAGGAAACCCCAGACTTTCGTAAGTTTAAGCCCCCATTGGTTGCGGCCCAGTCAAGAAGGGAGGCCTGCACATTACCCCGGTCCCTGGGGAGAACCAATGAGGAATGGGGACATGTTCAGGATGAAGACGAAGGGCTGAGACAGATGAAATGGTGGGTACCTCAAAAGCGGAAGCCTGGCAAACAAGAGAGAGATGATCTGGATTCTGAAATGAGGAGCGTGTTGCACCAGTGGGATAGACTGGAAGTGCGAGAGTCAGTGCTATATCGTAAGAGGCAACAGCCAAAAGATATGGAAGTAAGGTGGCAAGTGGTCATCCCAGGAAGAATGGCTCAAGAAGTAGCTAAAGAAGCACACGAATTTGGAACGCACTTCGGCCCCACAAAGACCTACCAATGGATACAGCGGTATGTGTATTGTCCCCAGCTGGAGCTTGTGGTGTAAGAGGTTTGCCGGCAATGTCGAGTATGTGACCTCATTAAGAGTACTGAACAGAGGGCACCCATCCAGACCATACAAACTAAGGAACCGCTAGAAGTCTTGATGATCGACTATCTCCTCGTGGGACACTCGGCCCGGGGCTGCAATACTGTTTGGTGATGACCGATCATTTCTCTAAGTTTGCAGTAGTCACTCCGACTAGAGATCAGACTGCGGAATCGGCGGCACGAGCCATCTGTCAAGACTTCATCCGGGTGTATGGGTGCCCAAAGCACATCCACTCCGACCAAGGCGCATGTTTCCAAGGCAAGGTGATGGAAGAATTATATCACATGTATGGCATCGAGCGGTCCCGGACCACCCCTTACCACCCTCAAGGCAACGGAGCTTGTGAATGCTTCAACAGAACCTTACTTCAAATTCTGAGAATGTTGGAGGAGGATAAGAAGGCGTGTTGGCCAGACTATCTACCAGAATTGGTCTGGACCTACAACAATCGGGTCCACTCCACCATGGGTTATACCCCCTATCTACTGTTGTTTGGAAGAGCTGGACGAGAGATCATTGAGCTGAATTTGGAACAGCCAGAGGAGCTGATGGAGCGAACTGTCACCTCATGGGTGAAAGAGCATCGGCAACGATTGCAAACGATACAGCGGTTGGAGGGTCAGCAGCTGCAAGAAAAAGAACGTACGGGCTGCAAACTGACTCAAGAGTTACCGCTCCAACCTGAAGACCGAGTATTAGTCAGAGAGAAACGCCCTAAGGGAAAACTAAGTGAGAGATGGGAAGTACAGCCGTACAAGTTTATCGAGCAAGTGTGTGCTAACAGCCCTGTCTACAAGGTACAGATTGAGAATGGGGCATCCGCCCCTATAGTACTTCACAGAAATATGCTGCGGCCTTGCCGGTCTGAGGTCTGTTCTATGCCATTGTCGCCTGAAGGTGCCACTCCACTTCCTGAATCTGTCATGCCGGATGGTGAAATTGATGATGAGTGGTGGACCGTCCCTGACACAGTGGGGGTCCTCAGCCGCACAGAGATGGTAATCCCATGGATGTAACAGTACAGCCATGCGAGGATGAGACCAGACAAGAGCTCACAATGTTTCCTGCAACAAGTGTTCCTCTGGAAGATAGTCAAGCCTTGCCTGACAGGCAAGAGCTTCGGAGATCCCAGAGGTCTAATCCAGGGGTTCCACCAGTCCGATATGTAGAACAGTGTGCTCTGTCTGTTTTTACACCTTTGTTGCCTCCTCTATAGGTGCTGTTTCCGCATTGCACGTTCCTTCATTACGCTTCAACCTTGATTCTGTGATGGCCGAGGACGACCATCATTAAGAAGGGAGGCATGTAAGAGGGTGGTGCTGTTATGGACAGTAACACGCTGCCACTTTAAGAGACAGCACCCCCTTGTCTGGTGTGATGGAATGTTCTGTTTCCCCCTGCTATAGACTGTGAAGATGAGCTGCTCTAGAATTAGGGGAGGAGTTGAGCCTGAACTGTGTGTGTGAGCTGAAGCTGCTACTGAGAGAACTTTGTGCTGTTTGCTACAAGAAAGGTCCCACAGCCTGGGACGGAGTGTACTTGTGAAATTTGCAAGACTTTTCCGGGTACGGCAAAGGTGGCTGTTCTGTGCTAGTTTGTGAAGCCACGAAGATACTGAGAAAGGGACTTACAGTTTCCAGGAGCATCCCTAGGATCCAGAAGCAAGGAGAAGACCACACTTCACAGAGCTGACAGAAAGCCATGCGCACCACCATATTAGACAGCTGGGGGCCCCCCTGGGACTGGACCTGAGTCCCCAACATCACCGTGAGTCTGTTCCTGTTTGGTGCACCTGTTAGGGCCTAGTGTAGGCTTCAGTAGTCAGAACACGGGAGCTGTGTGGCCTGCTTAGTAAAGGCCAGGGAGGTTATATGTAGAGTAGCATTATTTGTTTATTGTTTAAATTTGCTTGTGAGACATATTTTGAGTCTTTAATAGTTGGAGCACTGTGCTATTTTACGGACAAGATAAAGTTTATAACTCTTATAAAGTGTCTCTTGCCATTGCATACCCGTTTGCATCTTCCTCACCCACTTCATTCCTTGCCTCCCAATAAATCTACCCTTTGTTGTTTGCACCTCATCTTGTGTACAGTAGTCTTCCTGCACCGTGGTGGTATCGCTTCACAATAACAAGACATCGAGACATATTATCTGCCCCAAAGTTGTATCAGTAAAAATGTCAGCTCAGGAAGCAAAAAATAAGCTTTCACACAGTCCTATATTCCCGAAAATAAAAAATGTTTTGGGTCTCAAAAAATGGAGGCAAAAGCAAACTTTTTTTTTTTTTTACAAATTTCAGAATTTTTTTCCACCTCTCAAGTAAAAAAACTATAATATTTTTGATATCTGCACTTTTTTGCAATTTAAACGCACTTAGAATTTTGTTTCCTGTTGTCCAGTATACTGTGCAGTAGAGTGAATGTTTCAAAGTTAGCTCGTACAGCAAAAAAACAAGCCCTCATATGGCTATGTGGACAGAAAAATAAATAATGTATGGCTCTTGGAGGAAGGGGAGTAAAAATTCAAAAAAGAAAACACGGAAAATCGCCCATGGGTGAAGGGGTTAAGATCCTTGTAATAGCCATGTAATAGCAGCACTAGCGAATCCCACAGGCTTCATTCTTCACATGTTCATGATGAGTTTACTAACAAACTAAAAAAAAATCAAATCTATATAATGTAATTAGAGTTAGTTCTAAGTTCCATGGTAGTGAAACCACTGTGCTGTGGCCTGAGGAGAGCCTGGAGGGGCGTGACTTGGTGATCACCTGACTCTTCGCTAAAGCCCCTGATAATGGCGTTAGAGTTGGCTTCCAATGGACACCAGGTGCTTCTCCAGGGCATACCTTGGACACCCAGCAGCTGACCCCCAAAGGGGCAGGAAGATGAAATGGCCTATAATGCATGGACCTGGCAAGTATAGGCAGGCACAGCAGGAATACTGGAAGGCAAGGCAGGTACAGCTAGTATACAGACTGGCACGGCAGGTGCAGGCAGTTACGGCTGTACACAGACTGGCACAGCAGGTGCAGGCAGGTACACTGGAACGCACAAGAAGGGACAAGCTGGAACAAGCAGAGGAAGCAGGTACAGACAGGTACTAGTGGGAACTTGCAGGTACATGCACACAGGGGATCTGAGAACTGGTAAGAGTGCAGTCTAACTGATTAAACACATTGCTCAAGCACCTCCCATCAAGTGGAGATGCCTTAAATCATAAGTGTCTCCTAGCTATTGGCTCGGAGATAAGTACAGGCCATACTGGCACCCTGAGGGGAAAGAAGACTTGAAACCATGGGTCGAGTAAAGGACTCTTGCTAAACAGGACTGTAGAATCGAGCTTGGATATGGTGAAGTGGTGAGAAACAGTAGAGATAGAGGACAAGTGATGAGAGTAAAAGAGAACAATAGAGAGGAGAGAAACTTTGTGAAAAAGTTTTGAGTTATAAAGGTAATGCTTATAAAACTGTGTACCCGCCATCTCTTGTATATATTCCCTATCAAGTTCCCTATAAGTAAAAAAGTTTATTTTTAAATGGTGGTCTCCCTCTTTGGACTGTCTAACATCACAGCCCTCACAGCCCAAGTCCACACACTTAGCCAGGACCCCAACTTTCATGTAACGTGCTGGGGTACAACAGACGAGAACCTCGTCCTTGACTACTGCCTTGCACCATGTTATAAAGGTACAATATGTGAACATCTAGGGCACTACTTTCATCTTTTGCCTAGGGATTCACTTTGTTTAAAACTGGCCATTTGGGTACCCATTATTATGCTGGAGACTTGTACCACTGGAAGATCCTTTCATAGTCTGCTGGGTCAGTCCACTATGCACTGCTCAGTAGTGTTGAGCGATACCTTCCCGATATTTGAAAATATCGGTATCGGATTGGATCGGCCGATATTCGAAAAATATCGGATATCGCCGATACCCGATGCCAATGCAAGTCAATGGGACAAAAATATCGGAATTAAAATAAACCCTTTCTTTCCTTGTAGGTTCATTCAACATGAAGGAAAACAACTAAGAATAATGTAGGATGTATTGGGGGAGGTGGAGGAGACATTAAAGGCATAGAGGTTTAGCCCAATCAAATGGAAAAGCATGAATTAATTTTTTTTTAAGACGTTCGGAGTTACAAAGATATTGACTATGTTAAGCTTTTTTATATTTTGTCAGATATTGATGTTTCACTAATTCCATGCTTTTCACCTTCTTTTTTACTTCTCCAACACTTTCTTCTTCATCATCCTCAGCAGCAGCATCTTTGACATCAACTTCTTCTTCACCTTTTTCATCTTCTTCACCTTCTTCCTATTATTCTTTTTTGTTACATTCTTCATATTCTTTTTAGTCAACTATTACTCTTCTTCATATTCTACTTCTTCATCATATTCTTATTTGTGACAGGCATTCCTGTAGTTGTTATCTATAAAAGATTGAAGATTACACCTTCCGTTCTGCCTGTCACAAAAGAGTTACAACAGGATTTGTCCGCGTTCAGTTTGGCCTGCAGCAGCAGGCTTTATCCAGGGGCACCACGAGGAGGAACGGACTCACCCCCATACACTGCTTAGTCTTCTTCTGCTTATAATGTAGACAATATCTTTTGCTCTGATGTTTAGTCTTATGCTTATTGTTCTTCTGCTCTTTGTTCTGCAGCTTCTTGTTCTTCTGCTTCTCGGTCTTCCGGGTCATCGTCTCCAGGGTCGTCGTCATCGGGGTGGTCTTCAGGGTCGTTGTCATCATCTGGGTGGTCTTCAGGGTCATCATCTCCAGGGTCGTCGTCTCAGGGGTTGTCGTCTCTGGTGTCGTCATCTTAGGGGTGGTCTTCAGAGTTGTTGTCTTTAGGGTCTTGAACTTGGAAATGTAGCAGAAGGTACAAGAAGGCTGAGAAAATGCCGAGAACCAGCTGATGGAACTGGAACCCGGATGGCTACCCGAAGGTCCAAGAGCCAATGGAACTACCGAGGACCAGCTGACATTACTGGAACCCGGTTACTAAGCAGCAGGTACCTATGCCAGAAAGAACTACCAAGGACCACCTGACGTTGGTGGAACTCAGATACCCAGAAGGAGGCACCTAAGCCAAAGGCTCTGCCCGGAACCAGCTGAAGGTACTGGAACCAGGATGGGGAGCAGAAGGTACAAGAGCAAAAGACACTGCTGAGAACCAGCTGACGGTACTGGAACTCGGATGGGTAGCCGAAGGTACAAGAGCCAATGTAACTACTGAGGACCAGCTGACGTTACTGGAACCCGGTTACTAAGCAGGAGGTACCCGTGCCAGAAAGCACTACCAAGGACCACCTGACGTTGGTGGAACTTGGATACCCAGAAGGAGGCACCTAAGCCAAAGGCTCTGCCTGGAACCAGCTGACGGTACTGGAACAAGGATGGGGAGCAGAAGGTACAAGAGCAAAAGACACTGCCGAGAACCAGCTGATGGTACTGGAACCCGGATGGGTAGCTGAAGGTACAAGAGCCAATGGAACTACCGAGGGCCAGCTGACGTTACTGGAACCCTGGAACTAAGCAGCAGGTACCCGTGCCAGAAAGCACTACCAAGGACCACCTGACGTTGGTGGAACTCGGATTACCCAGAAGGAGGCACCTAAGCCAAAGGCTCTGCCCGGAACCAGCTGACGGTACTGGAACCAGGGGGACCGATTAAAGATTGTCTTCCTACAACCCCAACTAGTGGTGTTGGAGCCCAGGGTCAGCAGGGGGAGCAGAGGAGGGGTCACCGAACCCTCACCAGAGCCCCAAGGCCGATCAGGACGAGCCAGATGAAAAGCATGAACCAAATCAGCAGCATGGACATTAGAAGCAAAAACCCAAGAATTATCCTCCTGGCCATAACCCTTCCATTTGACAAGGTACTGAAGCCTCCGCCTCGAAAAACGAGAATCCCAAATCTTCTCAACCACATACTCCAACTCCCCATCAACCAAAACAGGGGCCGGAGGATCAACAGAGGGAACAACGGGCACCACATATTTCCGCAATAAAGATCTATGGAAGACATTATGGATAGCAAAAGAGGCCGGAAGCGCCAATCGAAAAGACACCGGATTAATAATCTCAGAAATCCTATAAGGACCAATAAACCGAGGCTTAAACTTAGGGGAAGAGACCTTCATAGGAACATGACGGGAAGACAACCAAACCAAATCCCCAACCCGAAGCCGGGAACCAACACACCGACGACGGTTAGCAAAACGTTGAGCCTCCTCCTGAGACAACACCAAATTGTCCACCACATGAGCCCAAATCTGCTGCAACCTGTCAACCACAGAATCCACACCAGGACAGTCAGAAGGCTCAACCTGCACAGAAGAAAAACGAGGATGAAAACCAAAATTACAAAAAAAAGGCGAAACCAAAGTAGCCAAACTAGCCCGATTATTAAGGGCAAACTCGGCCAATGGCAAAAAGGCCACCCAATCATCCTGATCGGCAGACACAAAGCATCTCAAATAAGTCTCCAAAGTCTGATTAGTTCACTCGGTCTGGCCATTTGTCTGAGGATGAAATGCAGAAGAAAAAGACAAATCAATGCCCAGCCTAGCACAAAAGGCCCGCCAAAACCTAGAAACAAACTGGGAACCTCTGTCGGACACAATATTCTCCGGAATACCATGCAAACGAACCACATGCTGAAAAAACAACGGAACCAACTCTGAAGAGGAAGGCAATTTAGGCAAAGGCACCAAATGAACCCTCTTAGAAAACCGGTCACAAACAACCCAGATAACCGACATCCTCTGGGAAACCGGAAGATCAGAAATAAAATCCATAGAAATATGCGTCCAGGGCCTCTCAGGGACCGGCAATGGCAAAAGTAACCCACTAGCACGGGAACAACAAGGCTTGGCCCGCGCACAAGTCCCACAGGACTGCACAAAAGAACGCACATCACGTGACAACGAAGGCCAACAAAAGGACCTACCAACCAAATCTCTGGTATCAAAAATACCAGGATGACCAGCCAACACAGAACAGTGAACCTCAGAAATCACTCTACTAGTCCATCTGTCAGGAAAAAACAATTTCCCCACAGGACAGCGGTCAGGTCTATCAGCCTGAAATTTCTGAAGAACCCGCCGTAAATCAGGGGAAATGGCAGAAAGGACCACCCCTTCTTTCAGAATGCCGACCGGTTCAAGGACCTCAGGAGAATCAGGCAAAAAACTCCTAGAAAGGGCATCAGCCTTAATATTCTTAGAACCCGGAAGATACAAAACCACAAAATCAAAACAGGAAAAAAACAAGGACCATCGAGCCTGTCTAGGACTCAGCCGTTTGGCAGACTCGAGGTAAATCAAATTCTTATGATCGGTCAGGACCACAATACGGTGCTTAGCTCCCTCAAGCCAATGTCACCACTCCTCAAATGCCCACTTCATAGCCAACAACTCCCGATTGCCGACATCATAATTGCGTTCAGCAGGCGAAAACTTGCGGGAGAAGAAGGCACACGGTTTCATCAAAGAACCAACAGAATCCCTCTGAGACAAAACGGTCCCTGCCCCAATCTCAGAAGCATCAATTTCAACCTGAAACGGAAGAGAAACATCTGGTTGGCGCAACACCGGAGCAGAAGTAAATCGGCGTTTAAGCTCCTAAAAGGCAGAGACAGCCGCAGAGGACCAATTCGCCACATCAGCGCCTTTTTTTCGTCAAATCAGTCAAGGGTTTAACCACGCTGGAGAAGTTAGCAATGAAACGGCGATAAAAATTTGCAAAACCCCAAAATTTCTGAAGGCTCTTCACGGATGTGGGTTGAATCCAATCAAGAATAGCCTGAACCTTAACCGGATCCATCTCCATAGATGAGGGAGAAAAAATAAAGCCCAAAAAAGAAACCTTCTGCACCCCAAAGAGACACTTAGACCCCTTCACAAACAAAGCATTGTCACGAAGGATCTGAAATACCATCCTGACCTGTTCCACATGAGACTTCCAATCATCGGAAAAAAACAAAATATCGTCCAAATATACAATCAAGAATTTATCAATATAAGTCCGGAAGATATCATGCATGAAGGATTAAAAAACAGATGGAGCGTTAGTGAGCCCAAATGGCATCACAAGGTATTCAAAATGGCCTTCGGGCGTATTAAACACAGTTTTCCATTCATCACCCTGCTTAATACGAACAAGATTATATGCCCCCCGAAGGTCAATCTTCGTAAACCAACTAGCCCCCTTAATCCTAGCAAACAAATCGGAAAGCAAAGGTAAAGGGTATTGAAACTTGACCATGATCTTATTCAAGAGGCAATAATCAATACAAGGTCTCAAGGAGCCATCCTTCTTAGAAACCAAAAAAAACCCTGCTCCCAACGGTGAAGAAGATGGCTGAATATGCCCTTTCTCCAAAGACTCCTTAACATAATTCCGCATGGCGGTATGTTCAGGCACAGACAGGTTGAAAAGTCGGCCCTTAGGAAACTTACTGCCTGGAATCAATTCAATCGCACAATCACAGTCCCTGTGTGGTGAAAGGGAACTGGACTTGGGCTCATCGAATACATCCTGAAAATCAGACAAAAACTCTGGAATTTCAGAAGAGGAAGAAGAGGAGATTGACATCAAAGGAACATCATTATGAACCCCCTGACAACCCCAACTAATCACAGACAGAGCTGCCTCACCGCCGTGACACAGGACTGTGTCGGCTTCCTCCACTACGCCACCTACGCTTGCTCCCTACCTGCACACAGGACCAGGACGTATATCAATCCGGAACCTACAGGCAGCAGTTCCCATTATAGTGAGGAGACACCACTGTAACTATTGGCCAGCACTTGTGTGGTCCCCTGCAACGATTGGTGACACAGCACTATACCAGCACACTGGATCTGGGACACTGCAAAAAATACTGAACGGATACGGGCTGACATCAAGTATTGACTGCATCCACAGGACAGCCACAAGTCTCGGTCCAGCCGCTGATACGGTTTTTGTGTATGGGCTTATGTTCGCTAGCACTCCTGCTAGGTTATGCCTCTTCATCGTTTTATTTGACTCACCAAAAGGGTCCTCTCTTTGTATGCAATACAGTTCTAACAGGCGATTTTTGTGAACAAGGCTACGGGTTAGCCGAAACGTCAAATTCGCCAGGAACCTTTTTTTCTCTGACACAAATTTAATAAACTTTTGAAATTATGCATTTAAAAACTATACGAGTGCAGTGATCTTTTGAACTTAATCACAGACATAGATTTCCAATCCAACACAGGATTATGTACCTGCAACCACGGGAAGCCCAGCAGATAAAATTATGCAACACCAGAAATCGACAATCTTCCTGATGGGCTGGCACCATGTGCATGGTCACCTGTGTCCAAAACTGGGGCTTATTTTTAGCCAAAGGTGTAGCATCAATCCCCCTTAAAGGAATAGGGTTCTGCAAAGGCTGCAAGGGAAAACCACAACGCCTGGCAAACTCAAAATCCATTAAGTTCAAGGCGGCGCCTGAATCCACAAATGCCATGACAGAAAATGATGACAACAAGCAGATCAAGGACACCGATAACAGAAATTTAGGTTGTACAGTACTGATAGTAAATGAACTAGCGATCCTTTTTGTCCGCTTAGGGCAGACTGAAATGACATGAGAAGCATCGCCACAATGCCTTTGCTCTAAGGACGACGCCACAGCGCGCACAGTTTGACGCTCCCGCAAGCACCGATCAATCTGAATGGCCAGAGACATAGAATCACTCAGACCGGAAGGCGTGGGAAACCCCACCATAACATCTTTAATGGATTCAGAAAGACCCTTTCTGAAAATTGCCGCCAAAGCATCATCATTCCATTTAGTCAACACAGACCATTTTCTAAATTTCTGACAATACAATTCTGCCACCTCTTGACCCTGAGACAGGGCCAACAAGGTTTTCTCCGCTTGATCCACAGAATTCGGTTCATCATATAATAATCCTAAAGCCTGAAAAAAGGAATCTACATTAAGCAAGGCCGGATTTCCAGATTCCAGGGAAAATGCCCAATCCTGAGGATCGACACGCAGCAGGGAGATGACAATTTTAACCTGCTGAATGGAATCACCCGATGATCGGCTTGCAAAATCAACAGACAGCCCTGGCACACCAGCCTGACTAAAGAACTGAGGCGAGCTTCCAGGGCTGCTGAGCGCAGATGGAAAAGATCCCACTCCAACGACCACTTAATCGCATTCAAACAGTCCCTCACTACTTTCAAGACTGCACTCACCACAGCTAAACAAACCTACTTCTCATCTCTCATATCCTCCCTGTCTCACAACCCTAAACAGTTATTCAACACCTTCAATTCTCTCCTCCGTCCCCCAGCACCTCCTCCCTCCTCACTTATCTCTGCTGAAGACTTTGCCTCATTCTTCAAGCAGGAGATTGATAACATCAGAGACAGTTTTGGTCAACAAGCCCCAGAGCCCTTCCTCCCAGCTTCCCTACCCTCCACCTCCAAAACCAACTACTCCTCCATTACAGAAGATCAACTCGCCACTCTACTCTCAAGATCGCATCTCACCACCTGTGCACTTGACCCGCTCCCATCCCACCTCATCCCAAACCTCACCACAATCTTCATCCCAACCCTAACCCATCTCTTCAACCTATCACTAACAACTGGTGTTTTCCCCTCAAGCTTTAAACATGCCTCCATCACACCTATCCTCAAAAAGCCCTCTCTTGACCCATCCTCTGTATCTAGCTATCGCCCTATATCACTTCTCCCCTATGCCTCCAAACTACTGGAACAACACGTCTACCTTGAACTGTCCTCCCATCTCTCTTCTTGCTCCCTCTTTGACCGCTTACAATCTGGCTTCCGGTCACACCATTCCACTGAAACTGCGCTAACTAAGGTCACCAACGACCTCTTAACCGCCAAGAGCAAGCGACACTACTCTGTTCTCCTCCTCCTCGACCTGTCGGCTGCCTTTGACACAGTGGACCATTCCCTATTATTACAGACCCTCTCATCCCTTGGCATCACAGACTTGGCCCTATCCTGGATCTCCTCATACCTAACAGACCGGACATTCAGCGTCTCCCACTCACACACCACCTCCTCTGTTATGACCCCAGTGGACAGGGTCTCAGAGGAACGTGTAAGTCTGCAAGATACAAAAATCCAGCTCATAGGGCTGTGGTAACTGGGTTGACCAAATAGCTACTCCTAACGCCAACACTAGAAGTAGCCGGGGATCATGCCTACGGTGATCGCTAGATGACTCGCGCCAGCCGGAGAATCTAACTACCCCTAGGAGAAGAAAACAAAGACCTCTCTTGCCTCCAGAGAAAGGGACCCCAAAGCAAGATACAAGCCCCCCACAAATAATAACGGTGAGGTAAGAGGAAATGACAAACACAGAAATGAACCAGGTTCAGCAAAGAGAGGCCAGCTTACTAATAGCAGAATATAGCAAGATAACTTATCTGGTCAACAAAAACCCTATAAAAATCCACGCTGGAGATTCAAGAACCCCCGAACCGTCTAACGGTCCGGGGGGAGAACACCAGCCCCCTAGAGCTTCCAGCAAAGGTCAGGATACAGATAGGAACAAGCTGGACAAAAATACCAAACAAAACAAAAGCAAAAAGCAAAGAAGCAGACTTAGCTTGAAAAACAGGAACCAGAATCAGAGGACAAGAGCACAACAGATTAGCTCTGATTTCAACGATGCCAGGCATTGAACTGAAGGTCCAGGGAGCTTATATAGCAACGCCCCTGAACTAACGGCCCAGGTGAGGATATAGGAAAAGACAGACGCTCCAGAGTCAAAACACTAATGACCACTAGAGGGAGCAAAAAGCAAAATCACAACAGTACCCCCCCCTTAGTGAGGGGTCACCGAACCCTCACCACGACCACCAGGGCGATCAGGATGAGCGGCATGAAAGGCACGAACTAAATCGGCCGCATGAACATCAGAGGCGACCACCCAGGAATTATCTTCCTGACCATAGCCCTTCCACTTGACCAGGTACTGAAGCCTCCGCCTGGAGAGACGAGAATCCAAGATCTTCTCCACCACGTACTCCAACTCGCCCTCAACTAACACCGGAGCAGGAGGCTCAGCAGAAGGAACCACAGGCACAACGTACCGCCGCAACAAGGACCTATGAAACACGTTGTGGATAGCAAACGACACAGGTAGATCCAGGCGAAAGGATACAGGATTAAGAATTTCCAATATCTTGTAAGGACCAATAAAACGAGGTTTAAATTTGGGAGAGGAAACCTTCATAGGAACAAAGCGGGAAGAAAGCCACACCAAATCCCCAACACGTAGTCGGGGACCCACACCGCGGCGGCGGTTGGCAAAGCGCTGAGCCCTCTCCTGTGACAACTTCAAGTTGTCCACCACAAGATTCCAGATCCGCTGCAACCTATCCACCACAGAATCCACCCCAGGGCAGTCAGAAGGTTCCACATGACCCGAAGAAAAACGAGGGTGGAAACCAGAGTTGCAGAAAAACGGCGAAACCAAGGTGGCGGAACTAGCCCGATTATTAAGGGCAAACTCAGCTAACGGCAAGAAGGTCACCCAATCGTCCTGATCAGCAGAGACAAAACACCTCAAATACGCCTCCAAAGTCTGATTAGTTCGCTCCGTCTGTCCATTAGTCTGAGGATGGAAAGCAGACGAAAACGACAAGTCAATGCCCATCCTACTACAAAAGGATCGCCAGAATCTGGAAACGAATTGGGATCCTCTGTCTGACACAATATTCTCAGGGATGCCGTGCAAACGAACCACGTTCTGGAAAAACACAGGAACCAGATCGGAAGAGGAAGGCAGTTTAGGCAAAGGAACCAAATGGACCATCTTGGAGAAGCGATCACATATCACCCAGATAACAGACATGCCCTGAGACACCGGAAGATCAGAAATGAAATCCATGGAGATATGTGTCCAAGGTCTCTTAGGGACAGGCAAGGGCAAGAGCAACCCGCTGGCACGAGAACAGCAAGGCTTAGCTCGAGCACAAGTCCCACAGGACTATACAAATGACCGCACATCCCTAGACAAGGAAGGCCACCAAAAGGATCTGGCCACCAGATCTCTGGTGCCAAAAATTCCCGGGTGACCTGCCAACACCGAGGAATGAACCTCGGAAATGACTCTGCTGGTCCACTTATCAGGCACAAACAGTCTGTCAGGTGGACAAGAATCAGGCCTATCAGCCTGAAATCTCTGCAACACACGTCGCAGATCAGGAGAAATAGCTGACAAGATAATACCATCCTTAAGAATACCAACAGGTTCAGCGACTCCAGGAGCATCAGGCACAAAGCTCCTGGAAAGAGCATCGGCCTTCACATTCTTTGAACCTGGTAAATACGAGACAACAAAGTCAAAACGGGAGAAAAACAATGACCAGCGGGCCTGTCTAGGATTCAGGCGTTTAGCAGACTCGAGATACATCAGATTTTTGTGATCAGTCAAGACCACCACACGATGCTTAGCACCCTCGAGCCAATGACGCCACTCCTCAAATGCCCATTTCATGGCCAACAACTCCCGATTGCCCACATCATAATTTCGCTCCGCAGGCGAAAACTTCCTAGAGAAAAAGGCGCAAGGTCTCATAACAGAGCAACCAGGGCCTCTCTGCGACAAAACGGCCCCTGCTCCAATCTCTGAAGCATCCACCTCAACTTGAAAGGGAAGCGAGACATCAGGCTGGCACAAAACAGGCGCCGAAGTAAACTGACGTTTCAACTCCTGGAAAGCCTCCACGGCAGCAGGAGCCCAATTAACCACATCGGAGCCCTTCTTGGTCATATCCGTCAAAGGTTTCACAATGCTAGAAAAGTTAGCGATAAAACGACGGTAGAAGTTAGCGAAACCCAAGAACTTCTGAAGACTCTTAACTGACGAGGGCTGAGTCCAATGAAGAATAGCTCGGACCTTGACTGGGTCCATCTCCACAGCAGAAGGGGAAAAAATGAACCCCAAAAAGGGAACCTTCTGTACACCAAAAAGACACTTTGAGCCCTTGACAAACAAAGAATTTTCACGCAAAATTTTAAAGACCATACTGACCTGCTCCACATGCGAGTCCCAATTATCAGAAAAAACCAGAATATCATCCAGATAAACGATCAGAAATTTATCCAGATAGTTCCGGAAAATGTCATGCATAAAGGACTGAAAAACTGAAGGGGCATTAGAGAGCCCAAAAGGCATCACCAAGTACTCAAAATGACCTTCGGGCGTATTGAATGCGGTTTTCCATTCATCCCCTTGCTTAATGCGCACAAGGTTGTACGCACCACGAAGGTCTATCTTGGTAAACCACTTGGCACCTTTAATCCGGGCAAACAAGTCAGACAACAGCGGCAAAGGATACTGAAATTTGACAGTGATCTTATTTAAAAGCCGATAGTCAATACAAGGCCTCAAAGATCCGTCCTTTTTAGCCACAAAAAAGAATCCCGCACCAAGAGGGGAAGAAGACGGACGGATGTGTCCTTTCTCCAGAGACTCCTTGATATATGAACGCATAGCGGTATGTTCAGGTATCGACAGATTAAACAGTCTTCCCTTAGGAAATTTACTGCCTGGAATCAAATCTATTGCACAGTCACATTCCCTATGAGGAGGCAATGCACTGGACCTGGACTCGCTAAAGACATCCTGATAATCAGACAAGTACTCCGGAACTTCCGAAGGCGTAGAAGAAGCAATAGACACAGGCAGGGAATCCTCATGAATACCACGACAGCCCCAACTAGACACTGACATAGCCTTCCAGTCAAGGACTGGATTATGGGTCTGTAACCATGGCAGCCCCAAAACAACCAAATCATGCATTTTATGTAGAACGAGAAAACGTATCACCTCGCGGTGTTCAGGAGTCATGCACATGGTAACCTGTGTCCAATACTGCGGTTTATTTTCTGCTAATGGCGTAGCATCAATACCCCTAAGAGGGATAGGATTTTCTAATGGTTCAAGAATAAAACCACAGCGCTTAGCAAATGAGAGATCCATAAGACTCAGGGCAGCACCTGAATCTACAAACGCCATGACAGGATAAGATGACAGTGAGCAAATCAAAGTTACAGACAGAATAAACTTAGGATGCAAATTACCAACGGTGACAGGACTAACAACCTTAGATATACGTTTAGAGCATGCTGAGATAACATGTGCAGAATCACCACAGTAGTAGCACAAGCCATTCCGGCGTCTATGAATTTTCCTCTCATTTCTAGTCAGGATTCTATCACATTGCATCAAATCAGGTGTCCGTTCAGACAACACCATGAGGGAATTTGCGGTTTTTCTATCACATTGCATCACATCAGGTGTCTGTTCAGACAACAACATGAGGGAATTTGCGGTTTTGCGCTCCCGCAACCGCCGGTCAATTTGAATAGCCAGGGACATGGTATCATTCAGACCTGTGGGAATGGGAAAACCCACCATCACATTCTTAATGGCCTCAGAAAGGCCATTTCTAAAATTAGCGGCCAGTGCACACTCGTTCCAATGTGTCAGCACGGACCATTTCCGAAATTTTTGGCAATACACCTCAGCCTCGTCCTGGCCCTGAGACATAGCCAGCAAGGCTTTCTCTGCCTGAATCTCAAGATTGGGTTCCTCATAAAGTAAACCGAGCGCCAGAAAAAACGCATCAATATCAGCCAATGCCGGATCTCCTGGCGCCAACGAAAAAGCCCAATCCTGAGGGTCACCCCGTAAGAATGAAATAACAATTTTTACTTGTTGAGCAGAGTCTCCAGACGAACAAGGTTTCAGGGACAAAAATAATTTACAATTATTCCTGAAATTCCTAAACTTAAATCGGTCTCCTGAAAACAGTTCAGGAATCGGAATCTTGGGTTCAGACCTAGGATTTCTGGTAACATAATCTTGTATACCCTGCACACGAGCGGCAAGCTGGTCCACACTTGTAATCAAGGTCTGGACATTCATGTCTGCAGCAAGCTTAAGCCACTCTGAGGTAAAGGGGAAAAGAGGAAAAAAAAAAAAAAAAATGAGAGAGGGAAAAAAAAACCTCAAAATTTTCTTTCTTATAATCCCACTTCTGCAATGCATTAAACATTTAATACTGGCCTGGCATACTGTTATGACCCCAGTGGACAGGGTCTCAGAGGAACGGTGAGGTAAGAGGAAATGACAAACACAGAAATGAACCAGGTTCAGCAAAGAGAGGCCAGCTTACTAATAGCAGAATATAGCAAGATAACTTATCTGGTCAACAAAAACCCTATAAAAATCCACGCTGGAGATTCAAGAACCCCCGAACCGTCTAACGGTCCGGGGGGAGAACACCAGCCCCCTAGAGCTTCCAGCAAAGGTCAGGATACAGATAGGAACAAGCTGGACAAAAATACCAAACAAAACAAAAGCAAAAAGCAAAGAAGCAGACTTAGCTTGAAAAACAGGAACCAGGATCAGAGGACAAGAGCACAACAGATTAGCTCTGATTTCAACGATGCCAGGCATTGAACTGAAGGTCCAGGGAGCTTATATAGCAACGCCCCTGAACTAACGGCCCAGGTGAGGATATAGGAAAAGACAGACGCTCCAGAGTCAAAACACTAATGACCACTAGAGGGAGCAAAAAGCAAAATCACAACACTCCTCATCTCGCCCCCTCTCTGTCGGAGTCCCACAAGGTTCAGTCCTTGGGCCCCTGCTCTTCTCCATTTACACCTTTGGCCTGGGACAGCTCATAGAATCTCATGGCTTTCAGTATCACCTCTATGCTGATGACACACAGATCTACATCTCTGGACCAGATATCACCTCCCTACTAACCAGAATCCCTCAATGTCTGTCCACTATTTCATCCTTCTTCTCCGCTAAATTTCTGAAACTTAACATGGACAAAACAGAATTCATCATCTTTCCCCCATCTCACGTGACCCCCCCAACGAACCTATCCATTACAGTAAATGGCTGCCCACTCTCCCCAGTCCCACAAGCTCGCTGCCTCGGGGTTATCCTTGACGCTGATCTCTCCTTCAAACCACATATCCAAGCCCTTTCCACTTCCTGCCGACTTCAACTCAAAAATATTGCACGAATCCGTTCATTCCTCAACCAAGAATCTGCAAAAATCCTAGTCCATGCCCTCATCATCTCTCGCCTTGACTACTGCAACCTCCTGCTCTGTGGCCTCCCCTCAAACACTCTCGCACCCCTCCAATCTATTCTAAACTCTGCTGCCCGACTAATCCACCTATCCCCCCGCTATTCTCCAGCCTCTCCCCTCTGTCAATCCCTTCACTGGCTCCCCATTGCCCAGAGACTCCAGTACAAAACCCTAACCATGACGTACAAAGCCATCCACAACCTGTCTCCTCCTTACATCTGTGACCTCATCTCCCGGTACTTTCCTACACGCAACCTCCGATCCTCACAAGATCTCCTTCTCTACTCCCCTCTTATCTCCTCTTCCCACAATCGTATACAAGATTTCTCTCGCGTATCACCCCTACTCTGGAACCCTCTACCACAACATATCAGACTCTCGCCCACCATCGAAACCTTCAAAAAGAATCTGAAGACCCACCTCTTCCGACAAGCCTACAACCTGCAGTAACCACCGATTGACCAAACCGCTGCATGACCAGCTCTACCCTCACCTACTGTATCCTCACCCATCCCTTGTAGATTGTGAGCCTTCGCGGGCAGGGTCCTCTCTCCTACTGTACCTATTATGACTTGTATTGTTCAAGATTATTGTACTTGTTTTTATTATGTATACCCCTCCTCACTTGTAAAGCGCCATGGAATAAATGGCGCTATAACAATAAATAATAATAATAATAAAATCGGGGTCTCAGAGCAAAAAACAGTTTACAATTGTTTTTAAAACCCCAAAATTTGGACCTATCACCAAAAAACAAATCAGGAGTAGGAATCTTCGGCTCTAAAGCAGGAGTCTGAACAATATAATCAGAAATACCCTGTACCCTAGCAGCAAGCTGGTCTACACGAGAAGCTAATTCCTGAACATCCATGCTGGCACAAGACTCCTCAGCCACCCATAAATAAAGAGGGAAGAACACACTGCAGAAAAAAAATGGCTCAACACCTTTCTTCCCTTCTTCTGAGATGCATTTAACTCATTATTGGCCAGTTGTACTGTTATGCTCTGGTGACCTTGGAGCCGCATGAAACTTTCTCTGGAGTCGGTGGAACCTGTACTGACCGCAAATCCTGAACTAACACCGCAACTAGAAGTAGCCGTGGGGTGTGCCTAACATACCCTAGACACCTCGACACAGCCAGAGGACTAAATACCCCTATAGATGGAAATAGGAATGCTACCTTGCCTCAGAGCAGACCCCCAAAGGATACGCAGCCCCCCACGAATAATGACTTTGAGTAGGAGAAGAATAGACACACGCAGGTAGAAAACAGGATTTAGCAAAAGAGGCCACTCTAGCTAAATAGGAAAAGATAGGACAGATTACTAGGCGGTCAGTATTAAAACCCTTCCAAAAATATCCACAGCAGATAATACAAAAAGTTCCACAATCTAACTAAAGACATGGAATGTATATCTGCCACTCCAGAGAATCCAACAAGACTGAGAAAATACTGACACAATCTAAGCTGGACAAGAAAACACAAGGAATAGCACTGAATTGTGAAGCACACAGCATGTGTGCCACAGGAAAAAAAACCAGACACTTATCTTTGCTGATTTGGCAGAAAGGCACGAGGAACCAGGCAGAGGTCCTACACCTCCCAACAACAATTGACAACTGGCAAGGACTAATGAATCCTGCACGCCTAAATACCCCAGTCAGAACTGCAATCAGCAGATACACCTGACCAGGACTGCAACTCAGGGGCAACTGCATTACCACCTACAACCACCGGAGGGAGCCCAAAAGCAGAATTCACAACGGGGAGCAGCTGACGTTACTTAACCCCACTAGCACAGGAGCAAGTGTTTTTCTCTGTGCAGACAGCACTTCCGAGCACCAACTGGCGGTGTTGGAACCCATGGTCAGCAGGAGGAGCAGAGTGTAGGCCAAAGCCTGCATTCGAGGCAGTTTTATATCTGATGGAGTGTCCGCGTGGCGGTCGCTGGACACATTGCCGGATACACAGCAGGGGAGCAGCTGACGTTACTGAACCCCACTAGCACAGGGGCAAGTGTTTTTCTCTGTGCAAACAGCACTTCTGAGCACCAACTGGTGGTGTTAGAGCCCAGGGTCAGCAGGAGGAGCAGAGTGTGGGCCGAAGCCTGCACTGGAGGCAGTTTAATATCTGTTGTGTCTGTGTGGCGTTTGCAAGACACATTGCTGGCTACACAGCAGGGGAGCAGCTCACATTACTGAACCCCACTAGCACAGGAGCAAGTGTTTTTCTCTGTGCAAACAGCACTTCCGAGCACCAACTGGCGGTGTTAGAGCCCAGGGTCAGCAGGAGGAGCAGAGTGTGGGCCGAAGCCTGCACTGGAGGCAGTTTAATATCTGTTGTGTCTGTGTGGCGTTTGCAAGACACATTGCTGGCTGCATAGCAGGGGAGCAGCTGGCGTTACTGAACCCCAATAACACGGCAGCAAGTGTTAACTGTGCAGACAGCACTTCCGGGCAAAAACTGGCGGTGTAGAAGCCCAGGGAAAGCAGGATGAGCAGGCTAGAGTTATTGCCGCAACACAGCATGGGAGCAGCTGGCATTACTGAACCCCAAAAACAGAGGAGCAACTGGTAACTGTGCAGACAGCACAGACAAATTTTTTGCAATAAAAAACGTCTTTTAGTGTGTGACGGCTGTCAATCAAAAATGCGCTAGAAAACGCACTATAAATAGTAAATCAAACCCCCCTTCATCACCCCCTTAGTTACAAAAAATTAAAAAAATGTATTTATTTCCATTTTCCCATTAGGGTTAGGGCTAGGGTTAGGGCTAGGGTTAAGGTTAGGGCTAGGGTTAGGGCTAGCGTTAGGGTTAGGGCTAGGGCTAGGGTTGGGGCTAAAGTTAGGGTTGGGGCTAAATTTAGGGTTTGGATTACATTTACGGTTGGGAATAGGGTTGGGATTAGGGTTAGGGGTGTGTCAGGGTTAGGGGTGTGGTTATGGTTAAAGTTGAGATTAGGGTTAGGGGTGTGTTTGGATTAGGGTTTCAGTTATAATTGGGGGGTTTCAATGTTTAGACACATCAGTGGCTCTCCAAACGCAAAATGGCGTCCCATCTTAATTCCAGTCAATTTTGCATTGAAAAGTCAAATGGCTCTCCTTCCCTTCCGAGCTCTGCCATGCGCCCAAACAGTTACCCCCACATATGAGGTATAAGCGTACTCAGGACAAATTGCACAACAACTTTTGTGGTCCAATTTCTTCTCTTACCCTTGGGAAAATAAAAAATTTGGGGCGAAAAAATCATTTTTGGAAAAAATATGATTTTTTATTTTTACGGCTCTGCATTATAAACTTCTGTGAAGCACTTGGTGGGTCAAAGTGCTCACCACACATCTAGATAAGTTCCTTAGGGGGTCTACTTTCCAAAATGGTGTCACTTGTGGGGGGTTTCAATGTTTAGGCACTAGGGTTGAGCGACTTTCATTTTTTTAAGATCGAGTCTGGTTTTGTGAAACCCGATTTAGTCCAGAGTCGAGTCGAGTGAAGTCGGCCGATTATCGCTAAAAGTCGGGGATCGACCGAAACACGAAACCCAATGCAAGTCAATGGGGAAGCATAGCCGGCAGTGAGTGGAGGCCAGGAAAACACCTACAGTGCACATTTTACTGCCAAAAACATCCATTCTTGTTTTCTGAAGCTTGTCAATCTTAATTAACTTTATAATAATAGTTGGGCACTGGAAATTGGGGGTCATTTGGCAAAAGTTGTGGGGGTAGGGCTGGTTCAAGGTTTTAGTGGGCCCAGGAAACATGGACTACGTCATGGCGGTGGAGCAGGGAGAGGTAAGTATTTCAACGTTGCAAGTGCTGTGATCCTGAGCAAGCAGGGGGGGCCCACTCGTTCGCATTGGCACTGGCACAGGGCCCCTCAAAGTACGGCGGTGTGTTTGCATGGCGGGGGCGCCTCCCACCAGCAGCGACACTTTTGCGTACTCTGAGTGGCCCTGTGCCAGTGACGTCGCCAACGAGTATGCCCCCCCACCTGATGAAGGAACCTGCACTTTCATCTGCACCTTCCTCTTTGTCCCTGTGTAAGGTGGTATAATATGCGGGAAGGGGAACCTTACTTTCAGCAGGGTCAGATTCTGGCTGTGTAGAGTACAAGGGGAATGTAGTGGTCTAGGTCAATGTACCAGCAGACTCATCTAGCAGTGGCTGGGCAATGGGCAGGATGATGAGGAAACAGATATAGGGCCAAAGAATAAAGTAGGCTAAATGCAGATCAAAATTGGTAACAGGACTAAACAGGCGGCATTGCTTTGTTCAGTGGAGTAGCAAACCCAAGAGCAGCAGACACTGTTTCAAGGGCCTAACCACACTAGTAGGCCAAATGCAGTTTAATATCTGATAGTATAGGCCGAAAGCCAGAATGTGGAAGCTCAGCTTTGTTCAGTTGAGGACAACACCAGGGAGGGGCAGACACCGTTAGTAGGCCCTAACCACCATTTTGTTTTTTAAAAAACACTTAATGAGAGCCAGAAGGTTGAAGCTCAGCTTTATTCAGTTGAGGGCAACACCAGGGAGGGGCAGACACCGTTAGTAGGCCCTAAACACCATTTTGTTTTTTAAAAAACACTTAATGAGAGCCAGAAGGTTGAAGCTCAGCTTTATTCAGTTGAGGGCAACACCAGGCAGGGGCAGACACCGTTAGTAGGCCGGAACCACCATTTTGTTTTTTAAAAAACACTTAATGAGAGCCAGAAGGTTGAAGCTCAGCTTTATTCAGTTGAGGGCAACACCAGGGAGGGACAGAAGCCGTTAGTAGGCCCTAACCACCATTTTGTTTTTTAAAAAACACTTAATGAGAGCCAGAAGGTTGAAGCTCAGCTTTATTCAGTTGAGGGCAACACCAGGCAGGGGCAGACACCGTTAGTAGGCCGGAACCACCATTTTGTTTAAAAACAGCAGTTAATCAGAGCCGGAAGGTAGAAGCTCAGCTTTATTCAGTTGAGGGCAACACCAGGGAGGGGCAGAAGCCGTTAGTAGGCCCTAACCACCATTTTGTTTTTTAAAAAACACTTAATGAGAGCCAGAAGGTTGAAGCTCAGCTTTATTCAGTTGAGGGCAACACCAGGCAGGGGCAGACACCGTTAGTAGGCCGGAACCACCATTTTGTTTAAAAACAGCAGTTAATCAGAGACGGAAGGTAGAAGCTCAGCTTTATTCAGTTGAGGGCAACACCAGGGAGGGGCAGAAGCCGTTAGTAGGCCCTAACCACCATTTTGTTTTTTAAAAAACACTTAATGAGAGCCAGAAGGTTGAAGCTCAGCTTTATTCAGTTGAGGGCAACACCAGGCAGGGGCAGACACCGTTAGTAGGCCGGAACCACCATTTTGTTTTTTAAAAAACACTTAATGAGAGCCAGAAGGTAGAAGCTCAGCTTTATTCAGTTGAGGACAACTTGAATTAGGGACTGCATACAGACTTAGCAGGCTGTCCCCTGTGTGGACCATGCATCCAATACATTAACCCATTGAGCCACAAAGGACACGTAACCTTCCGTGGCCATGCCTACAGGTCCATGTGTCTGTTGTCAGGTGTACCTTTGTCAGTGTAGGCCTATTGGAAGGAGGGACCGCAGACAGGCTTCAAAGGCCTAACACAATAAAATGGGCTGGCTGTAGGCACTTTAAAATTGGTTCCAGGGGTACACGGGCAGCAGTGGTCTGGTCAGTGGAGGCCTAGTGGAAGGAGGGACCGCAGACAGGCTTCGAAGGCCTAACACAATAAAATGGGCTGGCTGTAGGCACTTTAAAATTGGTTCCAGGGGTACACGGGCAGCAGTGGTCTGGTCAGTGGAGGCCTAGTGGAAGGAGGGACCGCAGACAGGCTTCGAAGGCCTAACACAATAAAATGGGCTGGCTGTAGGCACTTTAAAATTGGTTCCAGGGGTACACGGGCAGCAGTGGTCTGGTCAGTGGAGGCCTAGTGGAAGGAGGGACCGCAGACAGGCTATCAAAGGCCTAAAATAACAAACAATAGGCTCATGGCAGTTTTACAGCGGTTACATGGATACACGGGCAGGCAGCTGGTGATGAGTGGAGGAGTATTTAAAGTAGGGACCGCAGACAGGCTATCAAAGGCCTAAAATAACAAACAATAGGCTCATGGCAGTTTTACAGCGGTTACATGGATACACGGGCAGGCAGCTGGTGATGAGTGGAGGAGTATTTAAAGTAGGGACCGCAGACAGGCTATCAAAGGCCTAAAATAACAAACAATAGGCTCATGGCAGTTTTACAGCGGGTACATGGATACACGGGCAGGCAGCTGGTGATGAGTGGAGGAGTATTTAAAGTAGGGACCGCAGACAGGCTATCAAAGGCCTAAAATAACAAACAATAGGCTCATGGCAGTTTTACAGCGGTTACATGGATACACGGGCAGGCAGCTGGTGATGAGTGGAGGAGTATTTAAAGTAGGGACCGCAGACAGGCTATCAAAGGCCTAAAATAACAAACAATAGGCTCATGGCAGTTTTACAGCGGTTACATGGATACACAGGCAGCTGGTGATGAGTGGAGGAGTATTTAAAGTAGGGACCGCAGACAGGCTATCAAAGGCCTAAAATAACAAACAATAGGCTCATGGCAGTTTTACAGCGGTTACATGGATACACAGGCAGCTTGGTGGTGAGTGGAGGAGTATTGAAAGTAGGGACCGCAGACAGGCTATCAAAGGCCTAAAATAACAAACAATAGGCTCATGGCAGTTTTACAGCGGTTACATGGATACACAGGCAGCTGGTGATGAGTGGAGGAGTATTTAAAGTAGGGACCGCAGACAGGCTATCAAAGGCCTAAAATAACAAACAATAGGCTCATGGCAGTTTTACAGCGGTTACATGGATACACAGGCAGCTGGTGATGAGTGGAGGAGTATTTAAAGTAGGGACCGCAGACAGGCTATCAAAGGCCTAAAATAACAAACAATAGGCTCATGGCAGTTTTACAGCGGTTACATGGATACACGGGCAGGCAGCTGGTGATGAGTGGAGGAGTATTTAAAGTAGGGACCGCAGACAGGCTATCAAAGGCCTAAAATAACAAACAATAGGCTCATGGCAGTTTTTACAGCGGTTACATGGATACACGGGCAGGCAGCTGGTGATGAGTGGAGGAGTATTTAAAGTAGGGACCGCAGACAGGCTATCAAAGGCCTAAAATAACAAACAATAGGCTCATGGCAGTTTTACAGCGGTTACATGGATACACGGGCAGGCAGCTGGTGATGAGTGGAGGAGTATTTAAAGTAGCGACCGCAGACAGGCTATCAAAGGCCTAAAATAACAAACAATAGGCTCATGGCAGTTTTACAGCGGTTACATGGATACACGGGCAGGCAGCTGGTGATGAGTGGAGGAGTATTTAAAGTAGGGACCGCAGACAGGCTATCAAAGGCCTAAAATAACAAACAATAGGCTCATGGCAGTTTTACAGCGGTTACATGGATACACAGGCAGCTGGTGATGAGTGGAGGAGTATTTAAAGTAGGGACCGCAGACAGGCTATCAAAGGCCTAAAATAACAAACAATAGGCTCATGGCAGTTTTACAGCGGTTACATGGATACACAGGCAGCTTGGTGGTGAGTGGAGGAGTATTTAAAGTAGGGACCGCAGACAGGCTATCAAAGGCCTAAAATAACAAACAATAGGCTCATGGCAGTTTTACAGCGGTTACATGGATACACGGGCAGGCAGCTGGTGATGAGTGGAGGAGTATTTAAAGTAGGGACCGCAGACAGGCTATCAAAGGCCTAAAATAACAAACAATAGGCTCATGGCAGTTTTACAGCGGTTACATGGATACACAGGCAGCTTGGTGGTGAGTGGAGGAGTATTTAAAGTAGGGACCGCAGACAGGCTATCAAAGGCCTAAAATAACAAACAATAGGCTCATGGCAGTTTTACAGCGGTTACATGGATACACGGGCAGGCAGCTGGTGATGAGTGGAGGAGTATTTAAAGTAGGGACCGCAGACAGGCTATCAAAGGCCTAAAATAACAAACAATAGGCTCATGGCAGTTTTACAGCGGTTACATGGATACACGGGCAGGCAGCTGGTGATGAGTGGAGGAGTATTTAAAGTAGGGACCACAGACAGGCTATCAAAGGCCTAAAATAACAAACAATAGGCTCATGGCAGCTTTACAGCGGTTACATGGATACACAGGCAGCTTGGTGGTGAGTGGAGGAGTAGTGCAAGGAGTGTCTGTCCCAGTACTCCCAAAATATAAATAGATGTTAATGTCTCGCAAAACAACCAAAACAAAAAAAAAGGTGGCCTACTTAGGTACAGGGGTGGGCTCATCTACTGAGTTTCTGACATAGTAATTTGGCAGTAACTATTTAATGGTGCCAATATAGGACACAGACACAGACTACTTTAAGTTGCATCATAGATGTCTACAAATTTGTATTGTCAGTGCCAGACATTGAATGATGTCAGCGAATAGACTAAAGATTGGTGGAGCTGTGCGACATAATTTTGCACGTGGTAGAGCACATTTTGAGATGGGGTAGGGGGGAACTCTCTTGAGGCCGGCGGGACCGCCCCAGGGCCCCTCATGTTACAACGGTGTGTCTGACGTTGGGTGCGCACCGCCACCGCCAGAGACACTACATTGTACTATGAGGGACCCAGTAGCAATGCCGTCAACCAAAAGCGAGCACACCCACCTCTTCAGACAAACAGCAGTCTCACGGGTGCTTGCGCCAAGTCGCGATACCACGGCCCCGTGTGGGGAGTTTTGCCATTTAGGGAGGTGTAAACATGTCGTATGCTGTACAATCAGCTGCAGCAAATTAGACATTAGAAAAGTAATTCACAGGCAAGAGCTTTTCATAGGAAAGCTAGGTGTCGGCCGGGCAAGGTGGGGCAAAAGATTTCGAAATCCAGTTGTGGTTCATTTTAATGAATGTTAGATCGTCAACATTTTGGGTAGCCAGACGAGTCCTTTTTTCGGTTAATATTGAACCTGCAGCACTGAATACTCTTTCTGATAGGACACTTGCTGCCGGGCAAGCAAGCTCCTGCAATGCATATTCTGCCAATTCTGGCCAGGTGTCTAATTTGGAGGCCCAGTAATCAAATGGGAATGACGGTTGAGGGAGAACATCGATAAGGGATGAAAAATAGTTAGTAACCATACTGGACAAATGTTGTCTCCTGTCACTTTCAATTGATGCAGCAGTACCTGTCCTGTCTGCGGTCATAGCAAAATCACTCCACAACCTGGTCAGAAAACCCCTCTGTCCAACGCCACTTCTGATGTGTGCACCCCTAACACTCCTAGTCTGCTGCCCCCTGGAGCTCGTGTGAGAACGATCACGTGCGCTGTGTGCTGGGAATGCCTGAAGCAAACGGTCAACAAGAGTTGATTGTTTGGTTGCTAATAATAGTTCCAAGTTCTCATGTGGCATAATATTTTGCAATTTGCCTTTATAGCGTGGATCAAGGAGGCAGGCCAACCAGTAATCGTCATCGTTCATCATTTTCGTAATGCGTGTGTCCCTTTTTAGGATACGTAAGGCATAATCCACCATGTGGGCCAAAGTTCCAGTTGTCAAATCTCCGGTTGTGATTGGTTGAGGGGCAGTTGCAGGCAAATCTACGTCACTTGTGTCCCTCAAAAAACCAGAACCCGGCCGTGACACGCAACCAATTTCCTGTGCCCCCGGGAAAGGTTCGGCATTAAAAATATACTCATCCCCATCATCCTCCTCGTCCTCCACCTCCTCTTCGCCCGCTACCTCGTCCTGTACACTGCCCTGACCAGACAATGGCTGACTGTCATCAAGGCTTTCCTCTTCCTCTGGTACAGACGCCTGCTCCTTTATGTGCGTCAAACTTTGCATCAGCAGACGCATTAGGGGGATGCTCATGCTTATTACGGCGTTGTCTGCACTAACCAGCCGTGTGCATTCCTCAAAACACTGAAGGACTTGACACATGTCTTGTATCTTAGACCACTGCACACCTGACAACTCCATGTCTGCCATCCTACTGCCTGCCCGTGTATCCTCCCACAAATAAATAACAGCACGCCTCTGTTCGCACAGTCTCTGAAGCATGTGCAGTGTTGAGTTCCACCTTGTTGCAACATCTATGATGAGGCGATGCTGGGGAAAGTTCAAAGACCGCTGATAGGTCTGCATACGGCTGGCGTGTACAGGCGAACGTCGGATATGTGAGCAAAGTGCACGCACTTTGAGGAGCAGGTCGGAGAACCCAGGATAAGTTTTCAATAAGCACTGCACCACCAGGTTTAAGGTGTGAGCCAGGCAAGGAATGTGTTTCAGTTGGGAAAGGGAGATGGCAGCCATGAAATTCCTTCCGTTATCACTCACTACCTTGCCTGCCTCAAGATCTACTGTGCCCAGCCACGACTGCGTTTCTTGTTGCAAGAACTCGGACAGAACTTCCGCGGTGTGTCTGTTGTCGCCCAAACACTTCATAGCCAATACAGCCTGCTGACGCTTGGCAGTAGCTGGCCCATAATGGGACAACTGGTGTGCAACAGTGTCATCTGCCGATGGAGTGGTTGGCAGACTGCGTTCTGTGGAAGAGCTGTAGCTTCTGCAGGAGGACGAGGAGGAGGAGGAGGAGGGGGTGCGAACGCCTACAGCCAACTGTTTCCTAGACCGTGGGCTAGGCACAACTGTCCCTAAATTGATGTCGCCTGTGGACCCTGCATCCACCACATTCACCCAGTGTGCCGTGATGGACACATAACGTCCCTGGCCATGCCTACTGGTCCATGCATCTGTAGTCAGGTGCACCTTTGTACTCACAGATTGCCTGAGTGCATGGACGATGCGCTGTTTAACATGCTGGTGCAGGGCTGGGATGGCTTTTCTGGAAAAAAAGTGTCGACTGGGTAGCTCGTATCGTGGTTCAGCGTACTCCATCAGGGCTTTGAAAGCTTCGCTTTCAACTAACCGGTAGGGCATCATCTCTAACGAGATTAGTCTAGCTATGTGGGCGTTAAAACCCTGTGTACGCGGATGCGAGGATAAGTACTTCCTTTTTCTAACCAGAGTCTCATGTAGGGTGAGCTGGACTGGAGAGCTGGAGATCGTGGAACTTTCGGGTGTGCCGGTGTACATGGCAGACTGAGAGACGGTTGGAGATGGTATTGTTTCCGCCGGTGCCCTAGATGCAATATTTCCTCCTACAAAACTGGTGGTTCCCTGACCCTGACTGCTTTTGGCTGGCAAAGAAACCTGCACAGATACTGCCGGTGGTGCGGAAAATGGTGGCCTTACAGTGACGGAAGGGATGTTGCGTTGCTGACTAGCTTCATTGGCCGAGGGTGCTACAACCTTAAGGGACGTTTGGTAGTTAGTCCAGGCTTGAAAATGCATGGTGGTTAAGTGTCTATGCATGCAACTAGTATTTAGACTTTTCAGATTCTGACCTCTGCTTAAGCTAGTTGAACATTTTTGACAGATGACTTTGCGCTGATCAGTTGGATGTTGTTTAAAAAAATGCCAGACTGCACTCTTCCTAGACTCGGATGCCTTTTCAGGGATTGCAGACTGAGCTTTAACCGGATGGCCACGCTGTCCTCCAACAGGTTTTGGCTTTGACACGCGTTTTGGGCCAGATACGGGCCCGGCAGATGGAACCTGTTGCGATGTTGATGCCTGCTGCGGCCCCTCCTCCACCTCCGCTTCTGAACTACTGCCGCCTGCACCCTGTTCCCCCAATGGCTGCCAATCGGGGTCAATAACTGGGTCATCTATTACCTCCTCTTCGAGCTCGTGTGCAACTTCGTCTGTGTCACTGTGTCGGTCGGTGGTATAGCGTTCGTGGCGGGGCAACATAGTCTCATCAGGGTCTGATTGTGGTTCTGTACCCTGAGAGGGCAATGTGGTGGTCTGAGTCAAAGGAGCAGCATAGTACTCTGGCTGTGGCTGTGCATCAGTGCACTCCATGTCAGAATATACTTGTAATGGGCATGGCCTGTTAAATGTTTCACTTTCTAAGCCAGGGACGGTATGTGTAAAGAGCTCCATGGAGTGACCCGTTGTGTCGCCTGCTGCATCCTTCTCTCTTGTTGTAGTTTTTGCTGAGGAGGACAAGGAAGCGACTTGTCCCTGACCGTGAACATCCACAAGCGACGCGCTGCTTTTACATTTACCAGTTTCGGAAGAGGAGGCAAAAGAGCTAGAGGCTGAGTCTGCAATGTAAGCCAAAACTTGCTGTTGCTGCTCCGCCTTTAAAAGCGGTTTTCCTACTCCCAGAAAAGAGAGCGTTCGAGGCCTTGTGTAGCCTGACGACGAAACTGGCTCCACAGCTCCAGACTTAGGTGGAATATTTTTATCCCCACGACCACCTGATGCTCCACTACCACTACCATCATTACCAGCTGACAATGAACGCCCACGACGACCTCTTGCACCAGACTTCCTCATTGTTTTAAAATCTTAACCAAAGTCACTTTATTTGTTGCTGTCAAACAACTTACACGGTGAGCTATAACTTCAGTATGATTTCAATATCCCTTAACAGGTTGGTGAGACCACAAGGAAAATCAGGCACAATGTTACACACTCTGTTTTCTGTGGCACAAAATCACAGAGATGACACACACGCAGGACTGTCACTCAAGCACTAATGTCAATAATAATCTCCCACCTAATTTATTTATTTTTTTTTCTCAGGGAGACTTTAGAAACCAAATAATATTAAAAAAAAAAAAAAAAAAAAAAACAACAAAAAAAAGGCTTTCTATGGCCCACAATTAGAGAGAGAGAGGTGGCACACCCAGGAGTCAAGACTGGCGCACAAGCTGAAAGGGCAATATTACTCTCCCACTGTTTTTTTAAGTTTTTTTTTTATTATTTTCAGGGAGACTTTAGAAACCAAATAATATTAAAAAAAACAAAAAAATAAATAGCCTTTCTATGGCCCACTGAATGAGAGAGAGAGGTGGCACACCCAGGAGTCAAGACTGGCACACAAGCTGAAAGGGCAATATTACTCTCCCACTGTTTTTTTATGTATTTTTTGTTTTTTAAGGGAGACTTTAGAAACCCAATAATATTTAAAAAAAAAAAAAAAAAAAGGCTTTCTATGGCCCACTGAATGAGAGAGAGAGGTGGCACACCCAGGAGTCAAGACTGGCACACAAGCTGAAAGGGCAATATTACTCTCCCACTGTTTTTTTATGTTTTTTTTTTTTTCAGGGAGACTTTAGAAACCAAATAATATTAAAAAAACCAAAAAAATAAATAGCCTTTCTATGGCCCACTGAATGAGAGAGAGAGGTGGCACACCCAGGAGTCAAGACTGGCACACAAGCTGAAAGGGCAATATTACTCTCCCACTGTTTTTTTATGTTTTTTTTTTTTTCAGGGAGACTTTAGAAACCAAATAATATTAAAAAAACCAAAACAATAAATAGCCTTTCTATGGCCCACTGAATGAGAGAGAGAGGTGGCACACCCAGGAGTCAAGACTGGCACACAAGCTGAAAGGGCAATATTACTCTCCCACTGTTTTTTTATGTTTTTTTTTTTTTCAGGGAGACTTTAGAAACCAAATAATATTAAAAAAACCAAAAAAATAAATAGCCTTTCTATGGCCCACTGAATGAGAGAGAGAGGTGGCACACCCAGGAGTCAAGACTGGCACACAAGCTGAAAGGGCAATATTACTCTCCCACTGTTTTTTTATGTATTTTTTGTTTTTTAAGGGAGACTTTAGAAACCCAATAATATTTAAAAAAAAAAAAAAAAAAAAAAAAGCTTTCTATGGCCCACAATTAGAGAGAGAGGTGGCACACCCAGGAGTCAAGACTGGCACACAAGCTGAAAGGGCAATATTACTCTCCCACTGTTTTTTTATGTATTTTTTGTTTTTTAAGGGAGACTTTAGAAACCAAATAATATTAAAAAAACCAAAAAAATAAATAGCCTTTCTATGGCCCACTGAATGAGAGAGAGAGGTGGCACACCCAGGAGTCAAGACTGGCACACAAGCTGAAAGGGCAATATTACTCTCCCACTGTTTTTTTATGTTTTTTTTTTTTTTCAGGGAGACTTTAGAAACCAAATAATATTAAAAAAACCAAAAAAATAAATAGCCTTTCTATGGCCCACTGAATGAGAGAGAGAGGTGGCACACCCAGGAGTCAAGACTGGCACACAAGCTGAAAGGGCAATATTACTCTCCCACTGTTTTTTTAAGTTTTTTTTTTTTTATTTTCAGGGAGACTTTAGAAACCAAATAATATTAAAAAAACCAAAAAAATAAATAGCCTTTCTATGGCCCACTGAATGAGAGAGAGAGGTGGCACACCCAGGAGTCAAGACTGGCACACAAGCTGAAAGGGCAATATTACTCTCCCACTGTTTTTTTTATGTATTTTTTGTTTTTTAAGGGAGACTTTAGAAACCCAATAATATTAAAAAAAAAAAAAAAAAAAAGGCTTTCTATGGCCCACTGAATGAGAGAGAGAGGTGGCACACCCAGGAGTCAAGACTGGCGCACAAGCTGAAAGGGCAATATTACTCTCCCACTGTTTTTTTAAGTTTTTTTTTTATTATTTTCAGGGAGACTTTAGAAACCAAATAATATTAAAAAAAACAAAAAAATAAATAGCCTTTCTATGGCCCACTGAATGAGAGAGAGAGGTGGCACACCCAGGAGTCAAGACTGGCACACAAGCTGAAAGGGCAATATTACTCTCCCACTGTTTTTTTAAGTTTTTTTTTTTTTATTTTCAGGGAGACTTTAGAAACCAAATAATATTAAAAAAAACAAAAAAAATAAATAGCCTTTCTATGGCCCACTGAATGAGAGAGAGAGGTGGCACACCCAGGAGTCAAGACTGGCACACAAGCTGAAAGGGCAATATTACTCTCCCACTGTTTTTTTATGTATTTTTTGTTTTTTAAGGGAGACTTTAGAAACCCAATAATATTAAAAAAAAAAAAGGCTTTCTATGGCCCACTGAATGAGAGAGAGAGGTGGCACACCCAGGAGTCAAGACTGGCACACAAGCTGAAAGGGCAATATTACTCTCCCACTGTTTTTTTATGTTTTTTTTTTTTTCAGGGAGACTTTAGAAACCAAATAATATTAAAAAAACCAAAAAAATAAATAGCCTTTCTATGGCCCACTGAATGAGAGAGAGAGGTGGCACACCCAGGAGTCAAGACTGGCACACAAGCTGAAAGGGCAATATTACTCTCCCACTGTTTTTTTATGTTTTTTTTTTTTCAGGGAGACTTTAGAAACCAAATAATATTAAAAAAACCAAAAAAATAAATAGCCTTTCTATGGCCCACTGAATGAGAGAGAGAGGTGGCACACCCAGGAGTCAAGACTGGCACACAAGCTGAAAGGGCAATATTACTCTCCCACTGTTTTTTTATGTTTTTTTTTTTTCAGGGAGACTTTAGAAACCAAATAATATTAAAAAAACCAAAAAAATAAATAGCCTTTCTATGGCCCACTGAATGAGAGAGAGAGGTGGCACACCCAGGAGTCAAGACTGGCACACAAGCTGAAAGGGAAATATTACTCTCCCACTGTTTTTTTAAGTTTTTTTTTAATTATTTTCAGGGAGACTTTAGAAACCAAATAATATTAAAAAAACCAAAAAAATAAATAGCCTTTCTATGGCCCACTGAATGAGAGAGAGAGGTGGCACACCCAGGAGTCAAGACTGGCACACAAGCTGAAAGGGCAATATTACTCTCCCACTGTTTTTTTATGTTTTTTTTTTTTTATTTTCAGGGAGACTTTAGAAACCAAATAATATTAAAAAAACCAAAAAAATAAATAGCCTTTCCATGGCCCACTGAATGAGAGAGAGAGGTGGCACACCCAGGAGTCAAGACTGGCACACAAGCTGAAAGGGCAATATTACTCTCCCACTGTTTTTTTAAGTTTTTTTTTTATTATTTTCAGGGAGACTTTAGAAACCAAATAATATTAAAAAAAACAAAAAAATAAATAGCCTTTCTATGGCCCACTGAATGAGAGAGAGAGGTGGCACACCCAGGAGTCAAGACTGGCACACAAGCTGAAAGGGCAATATTACTCTCCCACTGTTTTTTTATGTTTTTTTTTTATTATTTTCAGGGAGACTTTAGAAACCAAATAATATTAAAAAAACCAAAAAAATAAATAGCCTTTCTATGGCCCACTGAATGAGAGAGAGAGGTGGCACACCCAGGAGTCAAGACTGGCACACAAGCTGAAAGGGCAATATTACTCTCCCACTGTTTTTTTATGTATTTTTTGTTTTTTAAGGGAGACTTTAGAAACCAAATAATATTAAAAAAACCAAAAAAATAAATAGCCTTTCTATGGCCCACTGAATGAGAGAGAGAGGTGGCACACCCAGGAGTCAAGACTGGCACACAAGCTGAAAGGGCAATATTACTCTCCCACTGTTTTTTTATGTTTTTTTTTTTTTCAGGGAGACTTTAGAAACCAAATAATATTAAAAAAACCAAAAAAATAAATAGCCTTTCTATGGCCCACTGAATGAGAGAGAGAGGTGGCACACCCAGGAGTCAAGACTGGCACACAAGCTGAAAGGGCAATATTACTCTCCCACTGTTTTTTTATGTTTTTTTTTTTTTCAGGGAGACTTTAGAAACCAAATAATATTAAAAAAACAAAAAAAATAAATAGCCTTTCTATGGCCCACTGAATGAGAGAGAGAGGTGGCACACCCAGGAGTCAAGACTGGCACACAAGCTGAAAGGGCAATATTACTCTCCCACTGTTTTTTTTATGTATTTTTTGTTTTTTAAGGGAGACTGTAGAAACCCAATAATACTTAAAAAAAAAAAAAAAAAAAGGCTTTCTATGGCCCACTGAATGAGAGAGAGAGGTGGCACACCCAGGAGTCAAGACTGGCACACAAGCTGAAAGGGCAATATTACTCTCCCACTGTTTTTTTTATGTATTTTTTGTTTTTTAAGGGAGACTTTAGAAACCCAATAATATTTAAAAAAAAAAGGCTTTCTATGGCCCACAATTAGAGAGAGAGGTGGCACACCCAGGAGTCAAGACTGGCACACAAGCTGAAAGGGCAATATTACTCTCCCACTGTTTTTTTTTTTTTTTTTTTTTTTTTCAGGGAGACTTTAGAAACCAAATAATAAGAAAAAAAATAAATAAATAAATAGGCTTTCTATAGCCCACTGAATAAGAGATAGCACACACAGCAGTGGCACACAAGCCCTGACTGAGGCCAATATTTTTCTACCACTGATTGATGTAGTGTTTTTGTGTTGAGGTAGAATTTAGAACACAAATCACGGAAAAAATAAATAGGCTTTCTATGGCCCACTCAGTGAGAGATGGCACACACAGGGATGGCACTGTAGCAGAAATGCCAATCTTAATCTCCCACAAAAAAAAAAAAAAAAAAAAACAGGGACTGTCCTACAATTACTATCTCCCTGCAGTAATCTAAGCCAGGTATGGCAGGCAGCAATAGGAGTGGACTGATGCACAAATTAAATAAAAAGCGTGGACAAACAAAAAAGATAGCTGTGCAGAAAGGAACAAGAGGATATGTGCTTTGAAAAAAGCAGTTGGTTTCCACAGTGGCGTACACACAGTAATACAGCTATCACGGAGCATTCTAGGGCAGCCCAATGAGCTACAGCGCTGAGGAAAAAAAAAAAAAATAGCTTCCACTGTTCCTGCACACCGAAGGTGGTGTTGGACAGTGGAAATCGCTACAGCACAAGCGGTTTGGTGGTTAGTGGACCCTGCCCAACGCTCTCCCTGCTTCTGACGAAGCGGCAGCAACCTCTCCCTAAGCTCAGATCAGCAGCAGTAAGATGGCGGTCGGCGGGAACGCCCCTTTATAGCCCCTGTGACGCCGCAGACAGCAAGCCAATCACTGCAATGCCCTTCTCTAAGATGGTGGGGACCAGGATCTGTGTCATCACACTGCCCACACTCTGCGTTCACCTTCATTGGCTGAGAAATGGCGCTTTTCGCGTCATTGAAACGCGACTTTGGCGCGAAAGTCGCGTACCGCATGGCCGACAAGCACAGGGGTCGGATCGGGTTTCATGAGACGCCGACTTAGCCAAAAGTCGGCGACTTTTGAAAATGATCGACCCGTTTCGCTCAACCCTATTAGGCACATCAGGGGCTCTCCAAACACAACATGGCGTCCCATCTCAATTCGTCAATTTTGCATTGAAAAGTCAAACGGCGCTCCTTCCCTTCCGAGCTCTCCCTTGCGCACAAACAATGGTTTACCCCCACGTATGGGGTATCAGCGTACTCAGAACAAATTGTACAATAACTTTTGCCATCCAATTTCTTCTCTTACCCTTGGGAAAATAAAAAATTGGGGGCGAAAATATCATTTTTGTGAAAAAATATGATTTTTTATTTTTACTGCTCTGCATTATAAACTTCTGTGAAGCACTTGGTGGGTCAAAGTGCTCACCACACATCTAGATAAATTCCTTATGGGGTCTACTTTCCAAAATGGTGTCATTTGTGGGGGGTTTCAATGTTTAGGCACATCAGGGGCTCTCCAAACGCAACATGGCGTCCCACTTGAATTCCAGTCAATTTTGCATTGAAAAGTCAAATGGCGCTCCTTCGCTTCCGAGCTCTGCCATGCGCCCAAACAGTGGTTTACCCCCAAATATGGGGTATCAGCGTACTTAGGACAAATTGTACAACAACTTTCGGGGTCCATTTTCTCCTGTTACCCTTGGTAAAATAAAACAAATTGGAGCTGAATTAATTTTTTTGTGTAAAAAAGTTAAATGTTCATTTTTATTTAAACATTCCAAAAATTCCTGTTAAACACCTGAAGGGTTAATAAACTTCTTGAATGTGGTTTTGAGCACCTTGAGTGGTTTAGTTTTTAGAACGGTGTCACACTTGGGTATTTTCCATCATATAGACCCCTCAAAATGACTTCAACTGAGATGTGGTCCCTAAAAAAAAATGGTGTTGTAAAAATGAGAAATTGCTGGTCAATTTTAACCCTTATAACTCCCTAACAAAAAAAAATGTTGGTTCCAAAATTGTGCTGATGTAAAGTAAATATGTGGGAAATGTTACTTTTTAAGTATTTTGTGTGACATATCTCTGTGATTTAATTGTATAAAAATTCAATTTGGAAAATTGCAAAATTTTCAAAATTTTCGCCAAATTTCCATTTTTTTCACAAATAAACGCAGGTAATATCAAAGAAATTTTACAACTATCATGAAGTACAATATATCACAAGAAAACAGTGTCAGAATCAACGGGATCTGTTGAAGCGTTCCAGAGTTATAACCTCACAAAGGGACAGTGGTCAGAATTGTAAAAATTGGCCCGGTCATTAACGTGCAAACCACCCTTGGGGGTAAAGGGGTTAAATTTCAGTTGTGGTGTCAGCGTGGCGGTCGCAGGACACATTGCCGGCTACACAGCAGGGGAGCAGCTAGCGTTACTGAACCCCAAAAACAGAGCAACTGTTAACTGTGCAGACAGCACTTCCGGGCAACAACTGGCGGTGTTGAAGCCCAGGGAAAGCAGGAGGAGCAGGCTAGAGTTATTGCCGCAACACAGCAGGGGAGAAGCTGGCGTTACTGAACCCCAAAAACAGAAGAGCAACTGTTAAGTGTGCAGACAGCACTTCCGGGCAACAACTGGCGGTGTTGAAGCCCAGGGAAAGCAGGATGAGCAGGCTAGAGTTATTGCTGCACAGAGCAGGGGAGCAGCTGGCGTTACTGAACCCCAAAAACAGAAGAGCAACTGTTAACTGTGCAGACAGCACTTCCGGGTAGCAACTGGCAGTGTTGAAGCCCAGGGAAAGCAGGAGGAGCAGAGTGTAGGCTGAGGCCTTATTGGAGCAAGTTGAAAGGGAACATTTAACCCCCCCGCAGGCGTTTGTAGCTGAAAGAGCCAACTTGTGCAGCACTAATGCTGCAAAAGGAAAAGGTGGCTCTTTTAATTATGCTCCTTGCAAACGCACAACTAAACACTTATAAAATGTGTCCCCTGATACCGTGAATTTGTCCCGGAGGTGGGACTTTCCTTCGTGATGGGACGCAGCACAGCCGTTATTCCTACCCCCTTGGCGGCGTGCGCCGCCTCCTCAGCGTTGTTTGAATCTGCACCGAGCCTGCGCTGTTGTGTTCAACCTTGGCCATGCGCAGTTAGCGCTGCCCATCTTCTGACATCATTTGGTGTCAGGCGGACTGTGCCGGTGCAGCCGCGCTGCCCGAGTTCCCACCTCGCAGTGTCATCTAATGTAATCACAGTGCGGGCCTGGGATCCATGGGCATACGCAGTGCATATCTTTGCCTCTCACTCACCTCCTTTTGGCTTCTTCAGACTGTGCGGAGTCATTAGGGCATGCTATTAGGGATCAGCTGACGGCGCCCAGTCTGAAGAAGGCGGAGGGAGATGAGGGAGAGCCTGAGGTGAAGATATGCACTGCGCATGCCCATGGATCCCAGGCCCGCAGTATGATTAAATCAGAAGAGAATGCGAGGCGGGATCTCGGGCAGCACGGCCGCACAGGCCCAGTCCGCCTGACACCAAGTGATGTCAGAAGATGGGCAGCTCAAACAGCGCATGGCCAAGGTTGAACATAACAGCGCAGGCTACGGGACAGATTCAAACAACGTTAAGGAGGCGGCGCACCGTGCCAAGGGGGTAGGGATTACGGCTGTGCTGCGTTCCATTACGAAGGAAAGTCCCACCTCCGGGACGGTTTTACGGTATCAGGGGACACATTTTATAAGTGTTAAGTTCAGCGTGTGCAAGGAGCAAAACTAAAAGAGCTACCTTCTCCTTGTGCAGCATTACTGCTGCACAAGGTGGCTCTTTCAGTAACAAATGCCGGGGGGAGACAGGTTCCCTTAAATTTCAGTTGTTGTGTCAGCTTGGCGGTCGCCGGACACATTGCCGGATACACAACTGGGGATCAGCTGACATTACTGAAACCCAATAACACTGAGTCATGTGTTTTGACTGTGCAGACGGCACTTCTGAGCATCAACTGGCAGTGTTGGAGCCCAGGGATTACAGTTCAAGTGGAAGAAACATGAACGCAACAGGATACCTGGATACTGTAGACAACCAATTATTTAATCTGGAAGAGGTGTGGCAAATTCCTGCGAGATCCAGGTCTGGTTCATTTTCAGAAAAGTAAGCCGGTCAACGTTTTCGGAGCATGCGACGGTCTGTTAGTACACCAGCTGCAGCACTAAAGACGCGTTCTGATAATACACTAGCAGCAGGGCAAGCCAGCACCTCCAATGCATATTGACTTAGCTCTGGCCATGTATCCAGCTTAGAGACCCAAAACTTGAAGGAGGAAGAGCTGTCTGGGAGTACAGTAAGAGGGCAAGACATGTAGTCTGTCATCATCTGACGGAAACGTTGCCTCCTGCTGACTGGAGCCGCCTGTGATGGTGTAGACATTTGTGGCGGGCACACAAAACTGTGCCACAGTTGGGCCATAATGGTCTTGCCTTGTGCTGAGGCACTGCTTCTGCTCCCTCTTTGTGCAGAGCCTCCTCCACTGCCTCGACACACTGAGCTGCTTTGTAAAGCACTAGCAGCACTGCTCTCAGTTGGACTGGAGAAGATGATGGAATTCACCAGTGTGTCTTTGTACTCCCACATTTTACGCTCCCGGTTCAACGGTGTTATGAGGCTTTGTAAGTTGTCCCGGTAGCGAGGATCTAGGAGGGTGTACACCCAATAATCAGCCGTGTTGAGAATGTGGGCGATGCGGCTGTCCTTTCTCAGGCACTGCAGCATGTAATCAACCATGTGCTGCAGACTGCCAACTGGCCAAGAAACGCTGTCCCCTGCTTGAGGCGTGATCTCTGCCTGCTCTGCATCACCCCACCCTCGCTCTACACACTGACTACTGGAGAATTGTGTAACTCCCTCCTCTGGACCGATGTCTTCCTCTTCCATTGACTCCTCCTCATCCTCCTCACAAAGTGTCCCCTGCCTAGGCCTTTGTGAGGAACCATGTAGCGCTGACTGTCCAGAAGCTGATGGAATTGGTGACTCCTCATCCTACACCTCTTCCACAACATCATCCCTTAGCGCTTGCAGTGTTTGTTGAAGCAGGCAGATAAGGGGGACAGTCATGCTGACTAGTGCATCATCTGCACTCGCCATCCGCGTGGAATCATCGAAGGAACGCAAAACCTGGCAGACGTCCTTCATAGTGGCCCAGTGAACATATATCCCCTTAAAAAATTAAATTTTATTATAAATATTTTAAAAATGCACCACCCAGTGCTATTTAGACACAATTAGGCCTAAGATAAAAATAAAGACCAAGGTCTAGCGCATACCCTGCAATGGCCTACTCTGTCACCTGCCTGGCTGTGGAGGTTGGCACCCTAATTACGATGTTTTGGCGCCCCCACTCAACGTGGACTACTCCTCACTTCCCTAGATCACCCTATGCTGCAGGTGTGAAAACAAAATACATAAGAACAGAGATGAAGAAAGCAAAAAAATGGTCAAAAAAACACAAAAAACTCAATAGAAGAAAATTAGCAAAAAACAGAGGCAAAAGCAGGATATTAGATAAGACCTATATAGACTCCAGCCCCTTTCATAAACCAATTTGCTAAATACCAATAATAGGCAATGGGTATGCTGTCAGATGTGCCACATAGAAATTTATAGCATCAATCACTACAGCCTATACCACATAAACTCATAATACTGCAGTTTGTCTAGCTATTATTAGCATAAATTATACCCATAAGGGATTAAAACCTGCAGTTAATATTAAACACGACCCAAATAGATAACCAGGGCCAAGTATTTAAGGTATCTCAGTGGTATAGGTAGAATTATATGTTATTTATCATGATATATTGCACTTCGCCTCATAGCCTTAGCATAGATAACTGCATTCAAAATACGCAGTTGCAAATTATACCATATACATTTTCCTCTTCATAGACTATCAAGCCATAGATACACCAGCCCTAAGGGGTTGCCCCCATATATAAACAGGGCTAAACAGTCACAGAGATACTAATGCAAAGCCTAAAAGAGGCAAGACTGTACAATTTTACAATGGTATAGGCAGACTGGCGTGTTACTTATCATGATACACTGTGCCTCACCATAGGGTGATCTAGGGCAGTGAGGGGTAGTCCACGTTGAGTGGGGGCGCCAAAACATCGTAATTAGGGTGCCAACCTCCACAGCCAGGCAGGTGACAGAGTAGGCCATTGCAGGGTATGCGCTAGACCTTGGTCTTTATTTTTATCTTTAGGCCTAATTGTGCCTAAATAGCACTGGGTGGTGCATTTTTAAAATATTTATAATAAAATTTTATTTTTTAAGGGGATATATGTTCACTAGTTAATTCAGATTCCCAGGTTAATAAATAATTTTTCCATTCATAGTGGCCCACTCTGTGGTTGTGAAGTCTGAACGGCGCGCAGTGCGACTTCTTTGCACCTGATGCAGCTGGTACTCCATTACTGCTGGCTGCTGCTCACACAACCGCTCCAACATATGTAACATGGAATTCCACCTGGTGGGTAGGTCACATATGATGTGATGTTCCGGAAGGCAGAATCGTCGCTGCAGAGCTGCAATGCGTGATCTTGCCATGCTGGAACGCCGCAAGTGAGCACACTCTAGGCGGACCTTGTGCAGCAGTGCATAAAGATCCGGATAGTCCCTCAAAAAACTCTGCACGACTAAGTTGAGCACATGTGCCAGACATGGGATGTGAGTGAGGTTGCCTAGGCCCAGAGCTGCCACCAGATTTCGGCCATTGTCACACACTACCATGCTTAGCTGGAGATTCGCTGGCACAAACCACACATCGCTCTCCTGCTTCATGGCATTCCAAAGCTCTTGCGCTGTGTGGCTTCGATTTCCCAAAGAAATTAATTTCAAGATGGCCTGTTGACGTTTGGCCACAGCTGTGCTCATATCGGTCGTAACAGGTAAACGTTCACGGGTCCATGTGGAGGTGGACTGTGACGGCTCCTGCAGAGATGATTCTGAGGAACTTGTGTATGAGGAGTCAATGCGTACAGACTGGATTCCTGCAATCCTTGGAGTTGGCAGAACACGTCCTGCACCACTCGCACGATCTGTACCCGGCTCAACAATATTAACCCAATGGGCAGTGAGGGAAAGGTATCACCCCTGTCCATGGTGACTGGTCCACGCATCGGTGGTGAGGTGGACCTTGCTACTGACGGCGTTCAGTAGCGCTTGTTTTATGTGTCCCTCCACATGCTTGTGCAGGGCAGGGACAGCTTGCCTGCTGAAATAAAAGCGGCTGGGCACATTGTATTGTGGGACTGCCAATGCCATCAAGTTATGGAAGCTGTCAGTCTCCACTAGCCTGAATGACAGCATTTCAAGGGACAGTAGTTTTGCAATGCCAGCATTCAGAGCCTGTGCTCGGGGGTGGTTTGCCGAGAATGGCCGCCTTTTCTCACATGCCTGTGCTACCGATGGCTGTAGACTGGGCTGGGAGTGTGAGGATGACTGGGAACGTGGTGCTGTGGGTGGAATTACAGTGGGTCTCTGGACAACAGTGCCAGAGGTTCTTCCATGGCGATCCTGTGAGGAAGTCGAACCAGCTGTGTGTGAGCTGGAGGAAGAGGCAACAACACGAGCTGAAGAGGTGGTAGCTGCCGCTGTAGGTTGGCCTAGGTCTTCAGTGTGTTTTTGTAACTCCACCGTGTGCTTGGTCCGCACATGTTTCCACATATTTGTGGTATTGAGGTTGCTGACGTTTTTCCGTCTTTTGACTTTCTGATGACACACCTTGCATTTGACAAAGCAAATGTCATCTGCAACTGTGTCAAAAAAGGACCAGGCACTGCAAGTCTTGGGAGCGCCCGTTTTGGCTTTTGGAAGAGGCATGCTCCTAACGGGTGCCGAAGTGGAGGCTACAGGAACCGCAGTCTTCCCCCTCCCTCTCCCTCTTTGGTCCGTTCAGGAACCTCTTCCTCAGAGCTGCTCCCACCACCTTCCTGTACCTCACGCCACGATGGGTCAAGGACCACATCATCTACACCAGAGGTGTCAAACTGCATTCCTCGAGGGCGACCAACAGGTCATGTTTTCAGGATTTCTTTGTATTGCACAGGTGATAATTTAATCACCTGCACAGAATGATTCCAGCACCTTGTGGAATGCTAAGGAAATCCTGTTGGGCATCACTGCATACTGCCTCTTTTCATTTCTTCCAATGCTGCTTGGCTGGCCCCCTGTTTCCAAGCCAAGAGATTCAGAGAACAGAAGTAGAAATGGCTCCTGTCCTGGGTTCTCTGACTGCCTGTGCAATTTGGCAGGTGGTGAAGAGACAGATGGGTGCTCTCCAGTGCTCTGTGCCTGAGAGGATGTGGCACTAATTGAAGTCGATGTGTTAGCTGCCATCCATCCGACAACGGCTTCAATTTGTTCTTCACGCAGCAGCGGTGTATGGCGATCTCCTACAAAGCTGTGCATGAAGGACTGTTCCCTGCTGAAACTGGGTGATGATGAGTCACCGGTGCCCGCAGCAGGCACAGAATCTCCACGTCCTCTCCCTGCTCCACGCCCACGTGCCTTACTCCCTGCCTTCTTCATCTTGGTTGACTGATAAAGATAAGCAGAAAAGTACTAAGGGCTTAGTGTGCTTATTCCTGAACAGCTCCTAACAGGTATAAGAAACACTAATTTTCTAAAGTGTGGACTAGACTTTAATGTGAGCTAATGTGGCCTACACAACTGTAAAGTGGTGTGTTTGGTGAACTTTATTATTATTATTTTTTTTTTTTTGCAGAACTGACTACAGAGTGAGCTGCACTCACACACAGACCGTGCAGACAGCCGTGAATGGCGCTGCAAGGCCAAAAAAAGCTCCTCTATGTAATCCTATATAGTGTTTTTCCACAATCTAGCAGGATACGGAGGGAAAGCCACTAATAGGAAAAATTTGAAAAAATGTGCATCAGGCTGGACTAATTGAGAAACAGACAATGGAACGGTATGAGGCAGTGACGCACCCTGAGCTAACTACAACCGGCTGTGGCTGCGGACAGACTAAAGAGCGATGTGCACTCACACAGAGACCGTGCAGACAGCCGTAAACGGCGCTGCAAGGCCAAAAAAAACTCCTTTATGTAATCCTATGTAGTGTTTTTCCAAAATTTAGCTTTATACGGATGGAAAGCCACTAATAGGAAATATTTGAAAAAATGTGCAGCAGGCTGCACTAATTGCAAAAATGGACAATGAATTGAACAGTATGAGGCAGTGACGCACCCCTGAGCTGACTACAACCAGCTGTGGCTGCGGACAGACTACAGAGTGTACTGCACTCACACACACAGAGACCTTGCAGACAGCTGTGAACAGCGCTGCAAGGCAAAAGCAAGGTTCTCACACAGTGGTTGCTAAATTAGCCTGGGTAAAGCACAATGAAGCAAATCGCTATCTCTAAACTGGCCCTCAGTCAGAACACAGCGTCCTGTCCCTAACTGAATTCACAGCAGAGTGAGCCCAAAATGGCGGCAGCGACTTTTATAGTGCATCATGACATAATTTCAGCAGCCAATCACAGCCATGCCAGTAGTTACATGCCCACCATGCAGAACAGGATGTGCCCACACTTCTAATCATTCCTCATTGGCTTAATTCGGGCACTTTGAATTCTGGGAACTTCCAATTCCGGTATCCGATATACGGAAAATATCGGAACTCGGTATCGGAATTCTGATACCGCAAATATCGGCCGATACCCGATACTTGCGGTATCGGAATGCTCAACACTACTGCTCAGTCTTCTGGTTCTGTTCCTCAAAATTCAGTATTATTGTAGTTTAGTAGGAGCAGGTGCTGGGAATGTAAGGATAGGTAGACTGTAGAAAATCTTACGGTTTAGTTACATATCTTAAATATTTATCAATTTCTATATTTTGTATTTTGAGATAGTTATAGCTTACAATTAGTTTCATAGATTTTATTAAATAATTTTTAAGGGGTTTTCCACTATTATGATATTGATGACCCATTAGGGTGTTGGAACCCGACTTCTATAATATTGATAGCCTATCCTAGACAATTGACATTCGGGATGTCATCAATATCATTGTAGTGAAAACCCCTCTAAATATATAAAAAAAATATTATTATAAATTAAAGTAATCTTTAAGTAAAATACACAAAAAAATGAACCACGTTTCTTGGTAAAAGAAGCAATATACTTGAGTTAACTTTGCATAAAATTGCTCAAAATTGTCTATGTACAACAACTGTGTTCACTCTTTCATCACTGAATACTGGACTTTCAATACGTGCACACCAAACTGATCTTTTTGTATTAAAGTGACTGTTGGTGCAACCGTATATACACTGCGTGCAGAATTATTAGGCAAGTTGTATTTTAGAGGATTATTTTTATTATTGATCAAAAACTATGTTCTCAATCAACCCAAAGGACTCTTAAATATCAAAGCTTAATATTTTTGGAAGTTGGAGTGGGTTTTTTTTTATTTGGCTATCTTAGGAAGATATCTGTTTGTGCAGGTAACTATTACTGTGCAGAATTAATAGGCAACTTAATAAAAACCAAATATAATCCCATCTCACTTGTTTATTTTCACCAGTTAAACCACTATAACTGCACAAAATGTAGAAATAAACATTTCTGACATGCAAAAACAAAACCCCAAAAAATTAGTGACCAATATAGCCATCTTTCTTTATGATGACACTCAACATCCTTCCATCCATATATTCTGTCAGTTGCTTGATCTGTTTACGATCAACATTGCGTGCAGCAGCCACCACAGCCTCCCAGACACTGTTCCGAGAGGTGGACTGTTTTCCCTCCCTGTAGATCTCACATTTTATGAGGGACCACAGGTTCTCTATGGGGCTCAGATCAGGTGAACAAGGGGGCCATGTCATTATTTTTTCTTCTTTGAGACCTCTACTGGCCAGCCATGCTGTGGAGTAGTTGGAGGCATGTGATGGAGCATTGTCCTGCATGAAAATCATGTTTTTCTTGAACGATACCGACATCTTCCTGTACCACTGCTTGAAGAAGTTGTCTTCCAGAAACTGTCAGTAGGTCTGGGAGTTGAGCTTTACTCCATCCTCAACCTGAAAAGGTCACACAAGTTCATCTTTGATGATACCAGCCCACACCAGTACCCCACCTCCACCTTGCTGGTGTCTGAGTCGGAGTGGAGCTCTCTGCCCTTTACTGATCCAGCCTCTGGCCCATCAAGTGTCACTCTCATTTCATCAGTCCATAAAACCTTTGAAAAGCCAGTCTTAAGATATTTCTTGGCCCAGTCTTGACGTTTTTTCTTATGTTTCTTGTTCAAAGGTGGTCGTTTTTCAGCCTTCTTTACCTTGGCCAACTCCTTGAGTATCGCACACCTTGTGCTTTTTGATACTCCAGTAATGTTGCAGCTCTGAAATATGGCAAAACTGGTGGCAAATGGCATTTTGGCAGCTTCACGCTTGATTTTCCTCAATTCATGGGCATTTATTTTGTGCCTTTTTTGCCCAACACGCTTCTTGCGACCCTGTTGGCTATTTGCCATGAATCGCTTGATTGTTCGGTGATCACACTTCAAAAGTTTGGCAATTTCAACACTGCTGCATCCCTCTGCAAGACATCTCACAATTTTGGACTTTTCAGAGCCCGTCAAATCTCCCTTCTGACCCATTTTGCCAAAGGAAAGAAAGTTGCCTAATACTTAAGCACACCTTATATAGGGTTTTGATGTCAGTAGACATCACCCCTCCTCATTACAGAGATGCACATCACCTGATTTACTTAATTGGTAGTTGGCTCTCAAGCCTGAACAGCTTGGAGTAGGACAACATGTATAAAAAAGTATCATGTGATCCATAAAACAACTTCCCTAATAATTCTGCACGCAGTGTATTTTCTGTGTGTCAGTACATAGTGTTCAAATCATGCTTCATTGAACATAATGTATTGCAACAGGTCCAAATGGCTGTCTATGATCATATTCATTAGCCAATTGCAAAATTCCAAGTCCTCGCGCTTCTGTTTATCTGTTTAACTGGCACTTGGTATGGCTTCAGATGAAGAGATTTCTGTACATGCTGATGTGTTGCTCTGCTAACGTGCGTGGGATCATTTTTTCAATGGGTTTCTCATAACCTTTTCCAGGATGTCTGCAAAAACGAAAGGAAGTTGTCTATTTTTGTTTTTGCATCTACTACAGATCCAAAGTAGTTTTTTGTTATGATCCGGTGACTTTGGAGCCGCATGAACTTTCTCTGGAGTAGGTGGAAACTGTACTGACCGCAAAACCTGAACTAACACCGCAACTAGAAGTAGCCGTGGGGTGTGCCTAACAAACCCTAGACACCTCGACACAGCCGGAGGACTAAATACCCCTATAGATGGAAATAGGAATACTACCTTACCTCAGAGCAGACCCCCAAAGGATAGGCAGCCCCCCACGAATATTGACTGTGAGTAGGAGAGGAAAGACACATGCAGGCAGAAAACAGGATTCAGCAAAAGAGGCCACTCTAGCTAAATAGGGAAAGATAGGACAGAATACTAAGCGGTCAGTATTAAAAACCCTTCCAAAAATATCCACAGCAGATAATTGTTGTGAATTTGGATTCTGGGCTCCCCCGGTGGCTACTGGTGGAATTGAACTGGTGTCTTCATCTTCTCTGTTCACCTGTTCCCATCAAGATGTGGGAGTCGCTATATAACCTTGCTGCTCTGTTAGTTGCTTGCCGGTCAACAATGTTATCAGAAGCCTCTCTGTGCTTGTTCCTGCTCCTAGACAACTACTAGATAAGTTGGACTCTTGTCCATGTTTGTTTTTGCATTTTTGTTCCAGTTCACAGCTGTAGTTTCGTTACTGTGTCTGGAAAGCTCTTGTGAACAGGAATTGCCACTCTGGTGTTATGAGTTAATGCCAGAGTTTTAAAGTAATTTCTGGATGGTGTTTTGATAGGGTTTTCAGCTGACCATGAAAGTGTCCTTTCTGTCTTCTGCTATGTAGTAAGTGGACCTCAAATTTGCTAAACCTATTTTCATACTACGTTTGTTATTTCATCTTGATTCACCGCCAATACATGTGGGGGGCCTCTGTCTCCTTTCGGGGTATTTCTCTAGAGGTGAGCTAGGACTAATATTTTCCTCTGCTAGCTTTATTTAGTCCTCCGGCTGGTGCTGGGCATCTAGAATCAACGTAGGCATGCTACCCGGCCACTGCTAGTTGTGCGTTAGGTTTAGTTCATGGTCAGCTCAGTTTCCATCTTCCAAGAGCTAGTTCCTATATATGCTGATGCTATGATCTCTTGCCATTGAGATCATGACAGTTTGACCGGCCCACTAAAGGGTTAAAATCCTTGGCTGAGAAAGGAGAGTAATAAGTAGTCTGCTGAAATTTTTTTTTTTTTTTTTCTCTCCTTTGAATGGCTCTGTGTCCACCTGTTTGCAATGGATCTTCAGAGTGTAATTGCAGGTTTGAATAATCTCGCCACGAAGGTACAAAATTTGCAAGATTTTGTTTGTCATGCACCTGTATCTGAGCCGAGAATTCCTTTGCCGGAATTTTTCTCGGGGAATAGATCTGGGTTTCAGAATTTTCGAAATAATTGCAAATTATTTTTGTCCCTGAAATCTCGCTCTGCCGGAGATCCTGCACAGCAGGTCAGGATTGTGATTTCCTTGCTCCGGGGCGACCCTCAAGACTGGGCTTTTTCATTGACACCAGGGGATCCTGCGTTGCTCAATGTGGATGCGTTTTTTCTGGCCTTGGGGTTGCTTTATGACGAACCTCATTTGGAGCTTCAGGCAGAAAAAACTTTGATGTCCCTATCTCAGGGGCAAGATGAAGCGGAAATTTACTGCCAAAGATTCCGTAAATGGTCTGTGCTTACTCAGTGGAATGAGTGCGCCCTGGCGGCGACTTTCAGAGAGGGTCTCTCTGATGCCATTAAGGACGTTATGGTGGGGTTCCCTGTGCCTGCGGGTCTGAATGAGTCCATGACAATGGCTATTCAGATCGATAGGCGTTTGCGGGAGCGCAAACCAGTGCACCATCTGGCGGTGTCCACTGAGAAATCGCCAGAGAGTATGCAGTGTGATAGAATTCTGTCCCGAAGCGAGCGGCAGAATTTTAGACGGAAAAATGGGTTGTGTTTCTATTGTGGTGATTCTACTCATGTTATATCAGCATGCTCTAAGCGCACTAAAAAGCTTGGTAAATCTGTTTCCATTTGCACCTTACCGTCTAAGTTTATTCTATCTGTGACCCTGATTTGCTCTTTGTCATCTATTACCACGGACGCCTATGTCGACTCTGGCGCCGCTTTGAGTCTTATGGATTGGTCCTTTGCCAAACGCTGTGGGTATGATTTAGAGCCTTTGGAGACTCCTATTCCTCTGAAGGGGATTGACTCCACCCCATTGGCTAATAATAAACCACAATACTGGACACAAGTAACTATGCGTATTAATCCGGATCACCAGGAGATTATTCGCTTTCTGGTGCTGTATAATCTACATGATGATTTGGTGCTAGGATTGCCTTGGCTGCAATCTCACAACCCAGTCCTCGACTGGAAAGCTATGTCTGTGTTGAGCTGGGGATGTAAGGGGGCTCATGGGGATGTACCTGTGGTTTCCATTTCATCATCTATTCCCTCTGAAATTCCTGAGTTCCTGTCTGACTATCGTGACGTCTTTGAAGAATCCAAGCTTGGTTCGTTACCTCCGCACCGAGAGTGCGATTGTGCCATAGATTTAATCCCGGGTAGTAAATACCCAAAGGGTCGTTTATTTAATCTGTCTGTGCCTGAACATGCTGCTATGCGTGAATATATAAAGGAGTCCTTGGAAAAGGGACATATTCGTCCATCGTCATCTCCCTTAGGAGCCGGTTTTTTCTTTGTGTCAAAAAAAGACGGCTCTTTGAGACCATGTATTGATTATCGGCTTTTGAATAAAATCACTGTTAAATATCAATACCCATTGCCGTTGCTGACTGATTTGTTTGCTCGCATAAAGGGGGCCAAGTGGTTCTCTAAGATTGACCTTCGTGGGGCGTATAATTTGGTGCGAATCAGGCAGGGGGATGAGTGGAAAACCGCATTTAATACGCCCGAGGGCCACTTTGAGTATTTAGTGATGCCTTTTGGTCTTTCAAATGCTCCGTCAGTTTTCCAGTCCTTTATGCATGATATTTTTCGCGATTATTTGGATAAATTTATGATTGTGTATCTGGATGATATTCTGATTTTTTCGGATGACTGGGACTCTCATGTCCAGCAAGTCAGGAGGGTTTTTCAGGTTTTGCGGTCTAATTCTTTGTGTGTGAAGGGTTCTAAGTGTGTTTTTGGGGTACAGAGGATTTCCTTTTTGGGATATATTTTTTCCCCCTCTTCCATTGAAATGGATCCTGTCAAGGTTCAAGCTATTTGTGATTGGACGCAGCCCTCTTCTCTTAAGAGTCTTCAGAAATTTTTGGGCTTTGCTAACTTTTATCGTCGATTTATTTCTGGTTTTTCGGATATTGCTAAGCCATTGACCGATTTGACTAAGAAGGGTGCTGATGTTGCTGATTGGTCCCCTGATGCTGTGGAGGCCTTTCGGGAGCTTAAGCGCCGTTTTTCCTCTGCCCCTGTGTTGCGGCAGCCTGATGTTGCTCTACCTTTTCAGGTTGAGGTCGACGCTTCTGAGATCGGAGCTGGGGCAGTGTTGTCGCAGAAAAGTTCTGACTGCTCCGTGATGAGGCCTTGTGCCTTCTTTTCCCGTAAATTTTCGCCCGTTGAGCGGAATTATGATGTTGGGAATCGGGAGCTTTTGGCCATGAAGTGGGCTTTTGAGGAGTGGCGCCATTGGCTTGAGGGGGCCAGACATCAGGTGGTGGTATTGACTGACCACAAAAATTTGATTTATCTTGAGACCGCCAGGCGCCTGAATCCTAGACAGGCGCGCTGGTCATTATTTTTCTCTCGGTTTAATTTTGTGGTGTCATACCTACCGGGTTCTAAGAATGTTAAGGCGGATGCCCTTTCTAGGAGTTTTGAGCCTGACTCGCCTGGTAACTCTGAGCCCACAGGTATCCTTAAGGATGGAGTGGTATTGTCAGCCGTTTCTCCAGACCTGCGGCGGGCCTTGCAGGAGTTTCAGGCGGATAGACCTGATCGTTGCCCACCTGATAAACTGTTTGTTCCTGATGATTGGACCAGTAGAGTCATCTCTGAGGTTCATTCTTCTGCGTTGGCAGGTCATCCTGGCATTTTTGGTACCAGGGATTTGGTGGCAAGGTCTTTCTGGTGGCCTTCCCTGTCACGAGATGTGCGAGGCTTTGTGCAGTCTTGTGACGTTTGTGCTCGGGCCAAGCCTTGTTGTTCTCGGGCTAGTGGATTGTTGTTGCCCTTGCCTATTCCTAAGAGGCCTTGGACGCACATCTCGATGGATTTTATTTCAGATCTGCCTGTTTCTCAGAAGATGTCTGTCATCTGGGTGGTGTGTGACCGTTTCTCTAAGATGGTCCATTTGGTTCCTCTGCCCAAGTTGCCTTCTTCTTCCGAGTTGGTTCCTCTGTTTTTTCAAAATGTTGTTCGTTTGCATGGTATTCCTGAGAATATCGTTTCTGACAGAGGGACCCAATTCGTGTCTAGATTTTGGCGGGCATTCTGTGCTAGGATGGGCATAGATTTATCTTTTTCGTCCGCTTTCCATCCTCAGACGAATGGCCAGACCGAGCGGATTAATCAGACCCTGGAGACATATCTGAGGTGTTTTGTGTCTGCTGACCAGGATGATTGGGTTGCTTTTTTGCCATTGGCGGAGTTTGCTCTCAATAATCGGGCCAGCTCTGCCACTTTGGTGTCCCCGTTTTTCTGTAATTCGGGGTTTCATCCTCGATTTTCCTCTGGACAGGTGGAATCTTCGGATTGTCCTGGAGTGGATGCTGTGGTGGAGAGATTGCATCAGATCTGGGGGCAGGTGGTGGACAATTTGAGGTTGTCCCAGGAGAAGACTCAGCTTTTTGCCAACCGCCACCGTCGTGTTGGTCCTCGGCTTTGTGTTGGGGATTTGGTGTGGTTGTCTTCTCGTTTTGTCCCTATGAGGGTCTCTTCTCCTAAGTTTAAGCCTCGGTTCATCGGCCCATATAAGATATTGGAGATTCTTAACCCTGTTTCCTTCCGTTTGGACCTCCCTGCATCCTTTTCTATTCATAACGTTTTTCATCGGTCATTATTGCGCAGGTATGAGGTACCGGTTGTGCCTTCCGTTGAGCCTCCTGCTCCGGTGTTGGTTGAGGGTGAGTTGGAGTACGTTGTGGAGAAAATCTTAGACTCTCGTGTTTCCAGACGGAGACTCCAGTATCTGGTCAAGTGGAAGGGATACGGCCAGGAGGATAATTCTTGGGTGAATGCATCTGATGTTCATGCCTCTGATCTGGTTCGTGCCTTTCATGGGGCCCATCCTGATCGCCCTGGTGGTTCTGGTGAGGGTTCGGTGCCCCCTCCTTGAGGGGGGGGTACTGTTGTGAATTTGTATTCTGGGCTCCCCCGGTGGCTACTGGTGGAATTGAACTGGTGTCTTCATCTTCTCTGTTCACCTGTTCCCATCAAGATGTGGGAGTCGCTATATAACCTTGCTGCTCTGTTAGTTGCTTGCCGGTCAACAATGTTATCAGAAGCCTCTCTGTGCTTGTTCCTGCTCCTAGACAACTACTAGATAAGTTGGACTCTTGTCCATGTTTGTTTTTGCATTTTTGTTCCAGTTCACAGCTGTAGTTTCGTTACTGTGTCTGGAAAGCTCTTGTGAACAGGAATTGCCACTCTGGTGTTATGAGTTAATGCCAGAGTTTTAAAGTAATTTCTGGATGGTGTTTTGATAGGGTTTTCAGCTGACCATGAAAGTGTCCTTTCTGTCTTCTGCTATGTAGTAAGTGGACCTCAAATTTGCTAAACCTATTTTCATACTACGTTTGTTATTTCATCTTGATTCACCGCCAATACATGTGGGGGGCCTCTGTCTCCTTTTGGGGTATTTCTCTAGAGGTGAGCTAGGACTAATATTTTCCTCTGCTAGCTTTATTTAGTCCTCCGGCTGGTGCTGGGCATCTAGAATCAACGTAGGCATGCTACCCGGCCACTGCTAGTTGTGCGTTAGGTTTAGTTCATGGTCAGCTCAGTTTCCATCTTCCAAGAGCTAGTTCCTATATATGCTGATGCTATGATCTCTTGCCATTGAGATCATGACAGATAATACAAAAAGTTCCACAATCTAACTAAAGACATGGAATGTATATCTGTCACTCCAGAGAATCCAACAAGACTGAAAAAATACTGACACAATCTAAGCTGGACAAAAAAACACTGAATAGCACAGAATTATTAAGCACACAGCATGTGTGCCACAGAAACAAAACCAGACACTTAACTTTGCTGATTTGGCAGAAGGCAGAAGGGACAAAACCAGGACCAAAACCTCCCAACAACCATGGACAACTGGCAAGGACTAATGAATCCTGCACGCCTAAATACCCCAGTCAGAACTGCAATCAGCAGATACACCTGACCAGGACTGCAACTCAGGGACAACTGCATTACCACCTACAACCACCGGAGGGAGCCCAAAAGCAGAATTCACAAGTTTTTACCACTGCTGTGCCTGCTGCTGCCCGTCGGCCCTCTACCCAATCCGCTGCTGCCTGCTCTCCTTCTGCTACGGATGGGTCCTGGCATGCTGTCCTCGCTCGGCCCCGCCGAGCTCCTCCCCATCTTCCGGCCACACGATCTGCCGGGACTTCCTGGCATCTGCGCATGCACCCTGGGAATCTTAGAGGGCAAACACGCACCTCTCCAGCTTTTTATGCCCCCAGATGCCCTGACCCGGAAATCCTCGGCAACCTATCCAGGTAAGGCTTAGGGTATTTTAGTCTACCTCTTCTAAGCGAAGGTGCCTGGTTATTGTATAGCTTTCCACTTAGTGACTCAGGCCGGCACCTGCTCCTTCGCGAACTTGCGCTCATCCACTTCCGTGCCCTGTTGCACTGCTCTGCAAGCATCCCATATGCCCATGCCCTGTTGCACTGCTCTGCCAGCATCACGTACGCCCGTGCCCTGTTGCACTTCTCTGACTGCATCCTATACGCCAATTCTCCTGTATGCTGCTCTGGCAGCATATACCTCTTCCCTCTAACACTCTCTCTCTCCGCAGTTGCCTCCCGCTTCAGTTCTCCTAGAGTCCAGTCCTGGCGTCCTCATCTAGTGTTTTCCTGGGTCTGTCCATCCTCCCTGGATCCGTACCCATCGCTCCCGCATGCTTGTATCCACCGTCCTCCCATGGTCCCTCTCTGTATCTTTCCCCTTTCATTACCTGAGCCACCCATCTTGGTATCGGCTACTGTGGTCCAAGAGACCTCTGGGCTTGCCCCTGATGATCCCTGTATAAGGGTCGGTCTCCATTAGGTCTGCTCGCCCAGGGGTAGGTCTGTTCGGTCCGGAGGGTCCACTCTAAGTAATCGCCTCCCGGAGGTGTCACAGAATAACCAGGCAATGGACCCCACCGGTACTGTGTTCTCCGCCCAGAAGGAGCTGCACGAGAATCAACGGCGCTTAATTACCTTTATGCAAACTATGGAGTCTCGTCTGACCTCGCTACAGGCCTCAGACCCAGTTAATGCGACCCAGCTTGCTGGCTTCCAGCAGGAGCTTACTCAACAGCAAGACACACAGGCTCACATGCTGAGTTATATGGCCTCGGTAGACAACCGCGTGTATAACCTGCGATCCACAGCTGCGGCTCTCGTTCAGGTAGAGCCCAAGACCCTGGCTCTATTCCCCAGCCTCATCCATCACCTCGTCTTGGCAAGCCACCCAGGTATAATGGGGATCCCAAACTTTGAAGGGGATTCCTGAACCAATGCCGCCTCTACTTTGAGCTCCTTCCTTTGCATTATCCCACCGACCGGGCAAAAGTGGCTTTTGCAGTATCCCACCTGGAGGGGGAGGCCTTGACTTGGGTAAATCCCCTGTGGGAATGTGACGATCCCATAGTCTCCCAATTAGCGATCTTTTTAGAGACCTTTTGCAGGGTCGTTGACGAGCCTGGGCGGTTGACCTCCCCGACTGAGTCCATCTTTAACCTTCATAAGGTTCCCTGTCGGTTGGCCAATATGTCATTTGCTTCTGCACCCTGGCCTCCAAGTTGGGATGGAATAACAAGGCCCTAGTTGGTGCTTTCCTGGGTCAGATAAAGAATGAGCTCGAAGAACGTGATACCCCAACCTCCCTGGAAGATCCAATCTCCCTTGCCACGCGCATAGACCTGTGATATCAAGAACGATCCCACTAGTCAGCCAGAGAGAGGAGATCTATTTGTTCCACTCCTCCAGTCTGCAGGTCATCTAGTCCACAATATATGGTGTCCACTTCTGTGTCTGCACCCGAACCGATGCAAGTGGATCGGATCAAAATTGCGGAACAGCGCCAAAGAGAGAGACGTGCTCAAGGTCTTTGATTTTACTGTGGTAGCACTTCCCATTTGCTGCTGGCCTGTCCAGAGAGGCCCGGGAAACTCCTCCACCTAGGACAGGTAAGAGAGGCCTCCCTATGTGTTCCTGATTCCTCTCTACCCCTGACCTTGTCTGTCTTAATACCTATTGATCAGAGGCGCTACTCTGAGGTGGCTTATGTGGATTCTTCAGTCTTGAGGCTGTTCGGAGGCTTCGGATTCCAGTCCTAACCCAGGACAAACCACGTTTAATTGCATTGGTGGATGGGAGACCTTTGCAAGAGTCCATCACCATGGTTACTGAAAAGTTAGAATTACACATTGATGTTCTACATCGGGAGAGGATCTCCTTGCACATTCTGCCAAACCTCTCTCATGCTCTGTTACTTGGGTTGCCTTGGCTCAGGGCCCATGAGCCTACCCTCGACTGGCGCTCTGGAGACATTCTCCATTGGGTATCCTCTTGCCAGGAACGGTGTTTGCAGTCTGTTCGTTCAGTCAACTCCCTGCAGCCTACCTCAGCTCCTGCTGGATTACCTCCATCCTATTGGGCCTATGCAGACTGTCACAGTAAGCTGCAGTCACTGATGTGGCCAAGCCCATAAACGCCCCCACAATGACCGACCATGACGGCATGGGGCGATTGTCCCCCGGGGATGTAATACAGACCCTTTATACTGCAGAGGGGGACCTTGGCCTACCAAAACTAGGGGAGGGCAGGGACCAGGGTTCTGTGGCAGCTGAGCATGTGGACGAGGAAAGAGACATGTAGGACTTGATTACACCGCACAACTTCAGGTATAGAAAAAGTGAGGTTTACTAAAGTAAAGTCACACAGTACATAAACCGAACATGACTATGCCAGGCTTCCGATTCCACATCTCCTAGAAGGGTACTACCTAGTGGACCCCAAGGCACCAACAGATCATCGAGGCACCCATAGGCAGGACATCAGGACACAGGCTGGACATCAGGACAAAAGCTGGACATCAGAGGTCATCAGGACACAGGCTGGACACCTTGGACAGATGTCAGATGATGGCAGGAGTCATCAAGGGTTGATGCAGTCCAGGGTCATCTGGCATGGGCATAATAGGACAGCCTCTCTCTCAGGCCTCAAGCGTAGCACAGGTTCAGCAGGAGAACATCAGACACCGATCCAGGATAGACATCATCTCAGGGTGGACCCCGGGGAACCGGTGGAACATCGAGTCATAGGCGAGAACACGGATGGCACAAGACCAGGCAGCAGCAGTCATCAAGTTCCTAGATATGGCCATCAGGCTCCGGGCATCGGACCTAGAAAGGAAATCAAGCATGATGGTGCAAGCACTTCCGGACTGGACCTGGGCCGGACGGGGTTAGCACCGCATGGTAGTCAGAGTACAGAGTAGTAGATGTTCAGCTGAAACTCCGGTTACAAGAGACTCAAAATCACTGGGTGCGAGGCTCCAGATGCAGAGGGATTCCAGGAACATAACACAGCAGACACAGTTCAGACAGGGTCAGGTACAGGACAGGTACAGGTTCAAGGATTCAGGCCTGGATATACCGCCTCTAGGACAGGTGACAGAAAGGGACATAACAGGAATCAAGACTTTGGTACCAAAACATAGAAAGGAGAGGTGCAGGAACACAAAACACACAGCAAAGTTCAGGAGCTTTGTGAGTAGCTCAGGCCCCCTCCATAGGGCAGTGGAACTATATATAGGAGCTGCCCCTCAGCAATTGGCTGGGGATGGCATTTCAAGTGCACACACTAACCCTGATAAAATCAGGGGAGGTGTGGCTGCACACACCCTTAGCACAAACAGAAACCATTACAGCACAATCAGTGCAGAAACTGAGGCTCAGGGCACCTGGCAGTGGCTGCATTCCCAGACACACGTGGAAAGTAATGCACCAGCATCAAATGACCTCGTAACCTTTGGACAGCTTCCACAGCGGCAACCAGGGACCGCACATGCGGATGGTCATGCAGCAGAGCAAAGACCTAACCACCCATGTATGACTACGCAGCAGAGCAGGGAACTCCATAGAGGTAACAACCAACAGTATCCCAGCTGAGTTAGGGGGAAAGGAGCAAAGGGTTAAAGCAAAGACATGCATTGTCCTGCTGAAAACCAGATACAGACAGAACGGCGTGACACAGACGTCTTCAATAAGAAGGAGTCTGAGAATCTTCCTCCGCATCGACCATATGATTGCCCGATTGAGCTTATTCCCCGTTACACACTGCCTAAAGGTTGGATCTACCCGCTGTCTCCTGCGGACACCCAGGCCATGACTGAGTATGTCCAGGAAAACTTGACCAAAGGATTCATTCAGAAATCTTCCTCCCCTGCAGGATTTTTCTTCGTCAAGAAGAAGGATGGTTCTCTTCGTCCTTGTATAGACTACCGGGGTCTGAATGACATCACAGTCAAGAACAGGAACCCACTGCCTCTAATTCCAGAGCTCTTTGACCAGCTAAGGGGGGCTCAAATTTTCACTAAACTCAACCTTTGGGGTGCCTACAACTTGATCTGTATTCTCTCCGGGGATGAGTGGAAGACCTCTTTTAACACCCGGGACGGTCAATATGAATATTTGGTCATGCCGTTCGACTTATCAGTGATATTTCCTGAGACCTTCTATACTCCTGTGTAGTGGTATACCTGGATGACATCCTTGTCTTTTCTTCAGATCACAAAAGGAGTGTTCGTCTGGTTCTGCATCGTCTGCGAGAGTCATCTTTATGCCAAGCTCGAAAAATGTCTCTTTGAGCAGACCTCTTTACCTTTTCTGGGCTATATTATCTCAGATTCAGGCCTAAGGATGGATCTCAAAAAGGTGTCTGACATCCTTAACTGGCTGGGACCCTGTGGGGTAAGAGCTATCCAATGGTTTCTTGGATTTGCCAATTACTACAGGCAGTTCATCCCTCATTTCTCCTTGGTGACCAAGCCTATTTCATCCCTCATCTGTAAGGGTGCCAGCTCCAAAATATGGACTCTGGAAGCAGAAGATGCCTTCTTACTCCTAAAGCAGTCCTTCGCCACAGCCCCAGTACTTCATAGTCCAGAGGCTAACAAACTATTCATTCTAGAGGTGGGCACTTCTTCCACGGGTGTCGGAGCTGTACTCCCACAGAGGACCTCTGGGGGCCGGTTGGTTCCTTGTGGCTTCTTCTCTAAGGCGTTTTCTGCATCTGAATGCAATTACACCATTGTAGATCGCGAGTTGTTGGCCATAAAATTGGTTCTAGAGGAGTGGCGGTATCTTCTTGAGGGGGCCATGCATCCGTTTGTGATCTTTACTGACCATAAGAATCTGGCCTATCTCCGATCCGCACAGAGGCACAATCCACGACAGGCTAGATGACCCTGTTTTTCGCCCATTTTGATTTTGAACTGCGCTTCTAGCCTGGCGACAGGAATGTCAAAGAGGACGCACTGTCTAGGTCATTTCAACCTGGAGACATAGAGGAGGAACCGGCACACATTATGGATCCCTCCAAAGTCATTACTGTGGCACGTTGGAAGATGACCAATCCACCACCGGGGAAGACCTTCATCGCGGAGGGTGACAGGAGGAGATTGTTACTCTGGGGACATTCGTCCAAGTTGGCCGGACACGCTGGAATAAAGTAGACCTTCCTTCTCATCGCTTGCTACTACTGGTGGCCCACTCTGTGTCCGGATATCAAGGAATTTGTCACCTCATGTCCATCTTGTGCCAAGAACAAGGTCCCTAGGCAATTATCTCATGGAACCCTGCTTCTTTGTCCAGCTCCGTCTGCTCCGTGGCAGCATACTGCCATATTGCCATGGACTTTATTACCGACCTACCAAATTCTTCTGGTTGTACTGTCATCCTTGTCATAGTAGATCGGTTCTCTAAAATGGCTCATCTTGTTCCCTTGTCTGGGTTACCCTCAGCTCCTGAGTTGGCGAAGATTTTTATTGGAAAGATTTTCAGACTCCATGGGTTCCCTCGGCACATCGTATCTGACAGAGGAATTCAGTTTACGTCTCACTTCTGGAGGGCTCTGTGCAAACTCATGAAGGTGACCCTGGACTTCCCTCAGCTTACCACCCCCAGACCAATGGTCAGGTAGAATGGACTAATCAGGTCTTAGCTGCCTATCTTCTACACTTTACCAAGGCTCATCAAGATGATGTCCTCTGCCAAAACCCCTTTCTTCATCGTCTTTGGACAACATCTGGGTATGCCTCTTTCAGTATCTTTAGCCACGGGGGTACCAGCGGCCAACCCTCTGACTCAGGAATTCTCTATGATCTGGGAGGACATTAAGGAGGTGCTCAAGAAAGCATGTGGAAGGATGAAAAGATATGCCGACAAGAGGCGCCTAGATTCTCCTCCTTTCAGTCCCGGCGACAAGGTGTGGCTATCCTCGAGGTTCATCAGACTCAAGATACCATCTTACAAATTGGGTCTACACTACATTGGCCCCTTTGAGGTTCTGAAACAAGTCAACAATGTTGCCTACAAGCTGAGATTGCCTGCCTCGCTCCATATTCCCAACACCTTCCATGTGTCTCTGCTAAAACTCACAATCTTTAACCGCTTAGATCCCCCATGTGATGCTACACCCCAGCCTGTTAGTGCCGAAAACATCTTTGAAGCAAAAGACATTTTAACCATGAAAAAGGTTTGTGGGAGAACTTTTATTTTATTGGCTGGAAGGGTTTTGGTCCTGAGGAAAGATTGGGAACCATTAGAGAACATCAATGCACATCATGTCCTAAGCAGGTTCCTCTCCAGTCGTAGTAGGAGGGATTGTAGGGAGGGGGTACTGTTACCACTGCTGTGCCTGCCGCTGCCCACCAGCCCTCTACCCGGTCCGCTGCTGCCCGCTCTCCTTCTGCTATGGATGGGTCCCTGTGTGCTGTCCTCATTCGGCCCTACCGTGCTCCTCCCTGACTACCGGTCAGGCAGTCTGCCGGGACTTACCAGCATCTGCGCATGCGCCCTGGGATCTTTAGAGGGCGGCCACGCACCTCTCCAGCTTTTTATGCTCCCAGATGGCCTGACCCAGAAATCCTCGGCAACCTATCCGGGTAAGGCATAGGGTATTTTAGGCTACCTCTCCTAGGCAGAGGTGCCTGGTTATCGTATAGCTTTCTGCTTAGTGACTCAGGCAGGTGCCTGCTCCTTTGCGCGCTTGCGCTCCTACACTCCTGTGCCCTGTTGCACTGCTCTGCCAGCACCCCGCATGCCCGTATCCTGTTGCACTGCTCTGCTGATATGGAAATATTTGGGTTGGATAAATTTATCCCTCTGTGTGTGCTGCGGCCGCTCCCAATTAGACTGAGTATTTTGAGCGCTCATCAAGAATGGACTGTACACAACTGTGACAGAACAACATTCCATCAATACTGATACTTTATTGTACATACATAGTTTTATATTTTCACATAGAAAGGAGTGGTTAGGGGTTGTCAGGGGTGGTTAGTTAATTACCATATTGTCTAGCTCTTCTGTCATTGGTTATCTAAACATATATGGAATATTGTGATCAATGCTCATATGACAGAGGATTAAGCAACTAAACTTGAGTTCTGTATGTAGGACAGAGTTGAGACATTTGATCAGCAGTCACCAAACATCTGACTCTGTTCTGCTTTAGGGATGGAAAACCCCATATGATCTGTCTGGGTTATATTAGTTCGTGTCAGCCATTTTAAACCATTGATTATAATGTATATATTAGCTGTGAGCATATAAGTATATATTTGATTATAGAGGAGTATACATGCAAGTGAGATCTACATGATATATATATTTCTATCACAAGCCCCCCTTAGATATCACTTGCCCTAATCCTAGCCTCCTGTCCCAAAGCGCTGCAACTCTTTTGTGCTGTCGGCGAACTGACACAAGCCTAACGCCTGTGCCCCACTCCGTACAGACTTTTCGCAAATGGGCGGTCAGGAGATCTGTCCCTAACGGGGGTTCGTTGCAATCAGTCTCTTAGTCAATAGCAGGTGTAGTGAGTAGTGTTGAGCGATACCGTCCGATACTTGAAAGTATCGGTATCGGAAAGTATCGGCCGATACCGGCAAAGTATCGGATCTAATCCGATACCGATACCCGATACCAATACAAGTCAATGGGACTCATGTATCGGACGGTATTCCTGATGGTTCCCAGGGTCTGAAGGAGAGAAAACTCTCCTTCAGGCCCTGGGAACCATATTAATGTGTAAAATAAAGAATTAAAATAAAAAATATTGCTATACTCACCTCTCCGACGCAGCCTGGACTTCAGCGAGGGAACCGGCAGCGTTGTTTGCTTAAAACTCGCGCTTTAACTTCCTTACTTGAAGTCCCAGCTTGTGATTGGTCGCGCGCCGCCCATGTGACCGCGACGCGACCAATCACAGCAAGCCGTGACGTAATTTTAGGTCCTTCAGGATTTTAAAATTACGTTCCGGCGTTGTGATTGGTTGCGTCGCGGTCACATGGGCGACGCGACCAATCACAAGCCGTGACGTAATTTTAAAATCCTGAAGGACCTAAAATTACGTCACGGCTTGCTGTGATTGGTCGCGTCGCGGTCACATTGGCGGCGCGCGACCAATCACAAGCCGGGACTTCAAGTAAGGAAGTTAAAGCGCGAATTTTAAGCAAACAACGCTGCCGGTTCCCTCGGTAAGGTGCAGGCTGCGTCGGAGAGGTGAGTATAGCAATATTTTTTATTTTAATTCTTTATTTTACACATTAATGTTGTTTCGATACCGATACCCGATACCACAAAAGTATCGGATCTCGGTATCGGAATTCCGATACAGCAAATATCGGCCGATACCCGATACTTGCGGTATCGGAATGCTCAACACTAGTAGTGAGCGATGTGCAGTCTTTATCAGGTAGGTCATCTGTTCGGTCAGGCAGGGCATCCACAACATCATTCTGGCTTGGGTGTCATCTTCTGGTAGGGGATCTTTCCTGCCATGCGATGAGTGGATCCAAGCGGGTCTTCCCTCCAGTTTCACAGAGTTTGGTGTCATCAGCAGCACTTGAGCAGGACCATCAAATCTGGGATCGAGTGGTGTTCTCCTTACAAACTTTTTCACCAACACCCAGTCTCCTGGCTTCTAGGAGTGCATACCGGACACTGAATCTGGATCTGGCAATGAAGAAAAAACTCGAGAATGGATGTTAGCAAGTTTCTCGGTGATTTCAATTACATAAGCAGACAAAGTATCATATTACATAATCAGCTGCTGAAGGAAAGGATACCCCTAACCTGAGACTAGACCCAAACAAAATTTCACACGGTGACAGCTTTGCCGGGCCTCTGGGAGTGTGCCTTACACTAAGTAGTGTGATTGGGAGTGTGTAGGCCTAAGTCTGACCCTACTGCTGACTAGATCTCTAGTGTGAGATTTGCTGTGAATGCGGGTCCCTGGTCACTCTCTATCACTTCTGGGACCCCATAGCTGCATATCTCATCTCTGAGAATAGCTTCTTTGCAGTAGTCTTTGCTGACTGGTTCTTCACTGCGAAAGCTTCTGGCTGTCATCCTGAGAACATGTCCACGGCCACAAGGGCATATTCGAATCCTCCATTTGGCGGCATCTGGATGTGGTCTATCTGGATCCTCTGGAAGGGGTACAGTGGTCTAGCAAGTTGATGTGTGGGAACTTTCTTCATTCTTCCAGGGTTGCATTTGCCACAGGTCAGACAGCTGTTTATGAACTTGGCTGTTAGGGTGGAGATTTCTGGGGCGAACCAGTAAGCACCAATCGGAACATTCATCTGTGTCTTTAATCTGTGTGTGGGCCCATGTGCCCACTGGACCACCATAGGGTACATGCTTCGGGGTAAACAGGGTTTGTAGTCCATTTAGTATACCCTTCCTTCTTCATGTGTTGCTCACTTCTGCATCCAGCATTCCTTCTTGTCCTTTGGGGCTTGCTCTTGCAGCTTTTTTGAGCAGATCCCAGGATGTCATCTTGTCAGGTTTCCTGTCTTCAGCCATCCTGTAGTAGCCGTCCGGCTCTACGACCTCTTCCACTTGTCCATATTGTCTTCCCTTGACTGTTTCTTTGGCTGCCATATCCGCCATGTTGTTGCCTCGTGCCCCTACTGTGTTTAGTTTTCCATGCGCTTTGACTTTTAGTACTGCCACCACTTTTGGAACTTGAAGTGTGTTCAGCAGGTCCTTAATGGCTCCATGATGCTTCACAGTTGTTCCGCTTGCTGTTATAAAGTCCCTTGCAGCCCAGATGGGTCCGAAGTCGTGTGCTATGCCATGCAAGTACCTTGAATCGGTATACATTTTCTCAGTCTTGTCTTCTGCCATCTGGTAGGCCTTCATCAGCGCTATCAGTACTGCTTCCTGGGCTGACAGACTGGGCGGCAGACTTCTGGACCACATGATCTCTTGATTGCTGGTCAGTGCACATCCCGTGTGGAATCTTCCTTCATCATCTGCGAATCTGGAGCCATCCACATAGAGGATCAACTCTGGGTTGGTCAGTGGCTCTTCTGCCACCTTGGGTAGTCCTTGTGTTTCCTGTTGCATGATGCTGAAGCAATCATGGTCATCCATCCGGAGCAAATTCAGATCCCTGCAGAAGGTATCATGCAGATTTTGATCAGACTTTTTATCTGAGGATCCGTATCTGTATGCCACCTTGGGAGTGGGAGTAGAGTGGGCGGATTGAGGACTGTGCATCTGGAGATGGTGACATTGTCGGGCAGGAGTAGAGAGCACTGGAGGCGAAGATGCCTGGCGGTGGAGAGATGTTTTGGCTGGGTTTGGTTGAGGATTGCTGAGATGTCATGCAGAGCCAGGATTTCCAATGGTTTTTCCACTGATGTCAGTAGTCCTGTCCAGGAGGGCGTGTGCTGCAACTGCTGCTCTCATGTGGGAGGAAGAGGCTCCCCTTGCAACTGGATCCAGGCAAGCTGAAAAGTAGTCCGAAAGTCTCTGCTTTCCCCCCTGAAGCTGTGTCAGGACTCCAGTAGCAAGGCCTTCTCTTCTCATCAAGTAGAGACGGAATGGCTTCTCGTAGTCAGATAGGCCTAGTGCTAGCGCTGAGACTACAGAGCTTTTTAACTTCTTGAACGAACTGAAGGCCACATCTGTCTGGAGAAACGGGGTCACGCTGACGTATTCACACAGAGGCTGCATTAGGACGGAAGCATCAGGGATCCAGGCTCTGCAATACGAAACTTGACCAAGGAAGGCCTGTAGCACCTTTGGAGTTGTTGGAGGGACCATCTTCTCCACTGTGGTCTTCTGGTCATCTGCCAGGTGTTTCGCCTGGTGAGCAATACAGTGTCTCTGTGTACAGTGCAAACGTAACTTGCTTCAGACACCACTGGACTTTGTTCTTTGAGATCTTGCAGTGCTGCTCCACCAGGTAGAGTAGGAGATACAAGGAAAGGGGTTTACACGTGTCAAAGTCAACTGCACAAAGGAGTAGATTGTCCATGTATTGTAGCAGAGTTACTTCTGCATGTTCTGTGACCCAGTTGGTGAAGACTGTGGACATTGCTCTGGTGAACTGTGGAAGGCTGTTCTGGGCCCACTGTGGCATCACTGTCCATGTGTGGTGTCCCCCCTGGTGCATTAAGGCAAACAGGAACTGGTCTTCCAGATGAAGGGGAACACTGGAGAAAACATTAGCCAGGTTGTTCACTGTGAACACTTTTGCTGTGGCAGGCACATTTGAGAGCAGAGTGTGCGGATTCGGCATAAATGCAGTTTCAAACACCGTGGCGTCATTCACAGCTCTCAGGTCATATACCATTCTGAACTTGGCTGGCTCTCCTTTTACAGTCTTTTTCTTGACGGGGAAAAGCGGGGTATTGCAAGGCGATGTGCAAGGAACAATGATTCCTATTTCCAGGTAGACCTTCAGTTGGTCAGAGGCAGCTTGACTCAGGGCCTTACGAGGATACGGGGTACCTGGCTTGATTGACACCTGTACTGGGGCAACTTGAGGTTTTCCCATGACCTGGGGTCCCTTAGACCATAGACTTTCTGGTACTACGTCCAGTACCTCCTTGGGTAGGCCTCATTAGTTGTTTAAGGTTCTTGTAGGGCCCCCAGCATGACTCTTCTTGGGTCAGAGATGAAGAAAGTGTCACTGTCCCATCTTCCTGAAACACTGTGGTTTCCTTCAGCTTCTGCAGTAGGTTCGCTCCCAGCAGGTTGAGTGGAAGGTCCTTTACACCACAAACTGGGACAGGATAGAGTGTCCTGGCTGAGTGCACACGCCCAGTGGCTTTGTAAGCTGAGAATGTCTGACTTGACCATCAATGCCCATGCGAGACACAGAGGATTCTGATAGGCAGGTTGGATCAGCGAGTTCCACAGGTGTCATCACACTTCTGGCTGCACCGCGTTGGATCTGACAACGCCATCCATTTTAAGGGTAATTTGAGGTAGTGGTCTTGCAGATGAAGTTTTACATGTCAGGAGCGTAGTGTCTTGCGGACCTGGCTTGCTTGCCTCTGTCCTATGGACGGGGTACTTCACTGCTTTCTGCACTTCCTCCTTGACCTGTTTCTCTGGACCAACTCTTGGATTGCATGGGTCCAGTCTCTTCGGGGGCGTGGGTGCCCTGCACTGGTTCTGGAAATGGCCAAACTTGCCACAGATGTAACCCTTGACACTTCTTCTGTCTTTGTAGGGTGGTTGCACTTCCAGGTTAGTAATCACCATGAGAGGGGCCGTCCTCTGCAATCCTGGTTGGGACTCGGTCCCTTTGGCTACTGTGGACAATGGCATGATGGGCACTGTAGCGGTAGCGGGGTCCGGCCTGCTGATTGAAGCTGCGGTGGTAAGATGGGGCCTGCAGGTGCATTCGTGGCGAGGCCCGGGGGTGCCATGAGACTGGCGGCTGCATCCAACCCAAGGTCTTGGAGCATTACAGGGGCTGTGGCTGCATCTGCCATCACTTCTTCCCCTGCTCCAACATAGCTTCTCCCCTTTGCTAACCTTATTGAGGTCGGTGTCTCCTCTCTGGAGTCTGCAGTGGTTCTTCCGGTGTGTTGATCGGCACTTTGCAGCATCTTCACCTCTGGCTTCCCTTCTGGCGTTCTCAGCAGCACGGCACCCTTTTCCTTCTTTGCGCTCTTTGTGGTGCTATAATGGTGGCAGTTTTGGTGACAATCGGCAATAAACAGTCTCCTAGGCGCACATAAAACATTTTTTCTGGGTCAGTCCACTGCTATTGACCTGTTCCTAGGCCTAGTCACTATCAGTGGTTTCCTGATTGGCTGTCTCAGTCCATGCACAAAGACCTGTGCCAACATTTGCCTGTGTATCTGGTCTTGAATGGTGAAGCCCAAGTCTTGGAATACTTGCATTACTCTGCCATGAAACTTCTTTACAGACTCTGTCTTATCTTGGCTCTTGGTTTTGGCTTGTCCTGCCAATCTGCCTTTGGCCCACTCTCTGAGCTGTTATATTAGCTGTGGCCCTGACTCCCAAGCATGTACATCTAATTCTGCTGGAAGTTTGAATTGTTCCTTCATGATAGAAGCAGGTGATGCACTCTGGCCAATTTCCATTCATGGCCCAGAGATCATTCCAGGTGGCTGCATATGTTTGCTACTTCTGCTACTTTCTTCGGTAAAATGGCATGGGATGCATCCCTGGGTCTGGAAGATTGTCACCTGACTTGAAGTGCAGTGCACATAGTGTAACGGTGGTGCCTCTATCTGCCCCTGCATTCTTGGTGCCTGTGGGTTTCCTTTCTATTACTGGACAGCATGTATGATGTTCCCTCTTCATCTTCATCAGAGGAATAGTTGTGATAGCTTGTACTGGGGTCATACACTGACTGATTTTGGACTTAGAAGTTGCTTTTTATGTGAGGATGTCTCCCCCCTTGATGAAGCTGTGATGGATTAGGCTTATAGTTCTATGTTGGTGTGAATGTAGGCAGCTCTGACCGGTGCTGAAGTTGTACATTATCAATACATGGTGATATCAAAGTTCATGTAAAACCTTAAGGGTTACAATATTGTTGACTGTGAAATGAGGTAACGGAGGATCTGTCAGTGAGCTCTTTCTGATATCATTCCTCCCCCCTCTGCACCCAGGGCTGAGCTGTCTGCTGCCTGATGTGTCTGGGGCTGCCCACTGTAGGGGGGGCTTTCACCTTCTTTCCCCGATATCACAAATGGCAATGTCTGGTTTGTGCCAGGGGCATAGAGGGAAACCTTGTGCTGTAAGCACCATATTGTTTGAATTGGGCGTTGGCCCAGCCGGCAAAGAAGAGGAAAAAAGAGGAAGAAGAAGGCGGAGGGGTTGATGAGTGAGACAAAGGAATAGTAGGAGGGGAGAGAGAATGTGGACAAGAGGGAGGAGAAGATGGGAGGTGTGGAAGAGAGAGAGGGAGGAGAAGAGAGGAGTGGAGAAGGAGGGGAGAAAGAGGGTGAGGAGAGATGGGTGTGGAGAAGGAAAAGGAGGAGAAAGGTGTGGTGGGGGAGTGGAGAAGGAGGGAGGAGAAGATGGAGGGTATGGAGGAGAGAGATAGAGAGGGGGAGAGAGAGAAGAGAAAAGTGTGGAGGAAGAGGAGAGGAAAGGAGAGAGAGAGAGAGAGAGAGAAATGCGGAGAGAAAAGACTGACAGAGAAAAAGGAGGATAGAGGAGAACAACAAGAATAATAGAGAGGAGCAATTATGCCTTCTCCCTGTAGGGAGAGACGGGGCGCGCCACATACTGTGCAAAAAAAAAAAAAAACAACAAAAAAAAAAAACTACCTATACCATGGATTCTGCTAAAAGCAGACTGCACAGATTCTCCCGTCTCATACCCACAAAAATCACTTCCTGGTTTGCTCACATAACTTTCTGTACCACCTAAACGATGTAAGCTCTGCTGCTACTTCATACCATGTATTGGCATTCAGCAATCTAACATCAGCTAACTTCCCTTATTTTCCCTTCTACGTCATGCCATTCCGCAGCTTGAAATCTGCCATTCTAATGAATTTCACGTACTTTATACCTTCCAAAATTCTTCACATACTTAACACCTTCGTGTTCTGCCACTATCTAGGGGCTGTTTGCTCATCAGGAAATAAAAGACTCTCCTGTTGCTCAGCCACTTTATTCCCCATGGCAAAAGCGGTACTAAAAAAAAACTTCTAAAAATGAGTATATAAAACTCTAAGAAAAACCCAAAACGATAAGAAAAACCGTCAAAAACTCAGTTCACAACCAAAAACTCAAAATTATGATACAAAAGGAAAGAATAAAAACTTTTTCCCCAAAAAAAGTAAAAAGGTAAAGAGATTGAAGATTGAGGAAAACTTAATTAAAAAACTTTAAAATGCCGCAAAAAGAAAAAGACCCTTTAAGAGAGTAAAAAAAATTAAAAATTAAAACGGCTTTTCTCTTCTCCTTTTTTCTTTTAGAATCTCTGCGCTCAAATACAGTCAGAGACACACTTCCTCTTTTCGTTCCGTATGCTATTGCAATCAATGTCACTAAAATCACGTATCTGAAAACACGTATGTCACATCAAAAATGATGGATACAATTTAAATTTCACTTCTTCACAAATATATGCTACACCATAGCCAGATTGCAAAAGAAAAAGAAAAACAGATGTGACAATGCATATCTCTCCTTCAGCAACCGAAAAAGAGGAAGTTCAAGAGAGAGAGGAAAAAAAAAAAAAACTCTCTTTTACTATTTCATGCTTCTTAAAGAAGCAACACTTGACAGACAGAAACAGATAGACAATCCGAGAGATGCCCTTTTAAATTCTGTGACACGTGCAGGTTGCGCTGGGAACAGACTACTGCCAATCGCACTGGACGCACCTGCGCCCGGGCCGCCTGAGTGCCTGAGTGAGAAGCACAACAAGCGGGAAATCTACCACCCCAGTCCGGTCGTCCTAACTGGATCGCCGGCACTACGGGAATCTGCAGTAGCCCTCTAAGTTATCACTACCCGTGCCTGGAACATGGGACTACCTGCCCCGGAACTCTACCTGTTCCTCCTATGCACGGGAATCCTGCAATAACTTATCGAGCAATTTGACCTCCTGCGGTCTGTTACCCAGCAACCACAAGCAAAAGTCACTTTTTCCTTCCTCTCCCGGATTTTACTCAAACACATAACACATACACGGCACACAGCAGACACCTCCCAGGGTTTGGATTCGTGGCTACGGATTTTTTACACTACCTGGGAATTGGTGACCACACCTGACCGGCAAGAGGTATAGACCTGGACTGGGCACAGGGGACTTTCAGGTAAGATGATAACATTTTCTTACCTTACTTATGGAGCTGCGCAGTCTCCTGCCCCTGTGCCAAGGCCGTGGCAACACCTCCTTCTTTCCGGTCAGTAGTGGGTCCCCGTGTGCGTTTCATCCATGCCTCGCTGTTGGGGGCCATTAATGTTATGGAAATATTTGGGTTGGATAAATATATCCCTGTGTGTGCTGTGGCCGCTCCCAATAAGACTGAGTATTTTGAGCGCTCATCAAGAATGGACTGTACACAACTGTGACAGAACAACATTCCATCAATACTGATACTTTATTGTACATACATAGTTTTATATTTTCACATAGAAAGGAGTGGTTAGGGGTTGTCAGGGGTGTTTAGTTAATTACCATATTGTCTAGCTCTTCTGTCATTGGTTATCTAAACATATATGGAATATTGTGATCAATGCTCATATGACAGAGGATTAAGCAACTAAACTTGAGTTCTGTATGTAGGACAGAGTTGAGACATTTGATCAGCAGTCACCAAACATCTGACTCTGTTCTGCTTTAGGGATGGAAAACCCCATATGATCTGTCTGGGTTATATTAGTTCGTGTCAGCCATTTTAAACCATTGATTATAATGTATATATTAGCTGTGAGCATATAAGTATATATTTGATTATAGAGGAGTATACATGCAAGTGAGATCTACATGATATATATATTTCTATCACACTGCCAGCACCAGTATGCCTGTGCCCTGTTGCACTGCTCTGCCAACATCCCGTATGCCTGTGCCCTGTTGCACTGCTCTGTCTTCATCCTATACGCCCGTTCTCTTGTGCACTGCTCTGGCAGCATATACCTCTTCCCTCTAGCACCTAGCACTCTCTCTGTATTTGCCTCCCGCTTCAGCTCTCCTGGAGTCTTGTCCTGACATCCTCATCCAGTGTTTTTCCTGGGTCCTTCTGTCCTCCCTGGAACCGTACCCCTGGCTCCTGCACGCTTGTGTCCACCATCCTCCCACATTCCCTCTCTGTATCGTTCCCTGTTCACTACCTGAACCTCCCCTCTTGGTATCAGCTACTGTGATTCCAGAGACCTCTGGGTTTGCCCCTGATGATCCCTGTATAGGGGTCGGTCTCCATTAGGTCTGCTCGCCCAGGGGTAGGTCCCTTCCACGGTCCAGAGGGTCCACTCTAAGTGCTCGCCTCCCTGAAGCATCAGAGTAGTCCTCCTTGTAGTGCTTTTTGCTTTAAAGGGAAGGTTCGGAAATTGATCAGCAAAACATTGCTGGGTTCCATGAGTCTGTTTCTAAATAAGCCTCTTAGTATCAAGATTCTTTATTGAATGAACTATGCCATGTTGGACACTGTGACATACAGCTCAAATGCCCTCCAACAGTAGGGAATAATGTCTCAGTAATATCTAGACAGCTTGAATACATGTGGAGGTTGCTTGTTTGTTTGGAATCCCACACATGTATTCAAGCTGTTTAGCAGCCGCAAATCAAGCAGCTGCGGCGACAAAAACTAAATCTCTGAGCACGCCGAAATACTTGGAGACCAACCAAGCTTGCTCGGAGGAACTCGAGTAATGAGCATACTCGCTCACAGGCTGGAATCACACATGCAAGAAATACAGCCGAGTCTCACATGTTAATACCTGGCATTGACGCCATCACTCAGGAGCAGAGCGTGCGGCCGCATAGCAATACATGCAGCTGCACTCTCCGCTCCTGTGCGATGGCGGCAATTCTGGGTATTAACATGCGAGATTCGGCCGTATTTCTCGCATGTGTGATCCCGGCCATAACTACAAACAAACCCTTCAATGCAGCTGAGTTTGCAGGTGAAAGTTTCCTTTGACTGCACATTTTCCCTGCAGAGGCCACTAGAGTTCAGTAGTATTACAGTACATGCAACTGTTCCAGTGACTGGTCATCCATGTAATGTATGGAGAGACCTGGTTTATAGGAGTGAAAGTCAATGCTTAGTAGTTTCTTTCCACTCAGACTCTCAGAGGATAGTCTTAGCATGAGGATTTGTCTCTATGAAATTCATATGAAGTAAAAGGATTAATGAAAAGGGATTGACCTGATGCAACCATCCCCTTACAGTTAATATTTGGGAAAAATAGTAACAACTTCTGTAGGCAAACCCAAGGAATGATGTATTAAAAGAAGCCCCAGACCCTTACTACTATGAATATATCCGCTATATTAGTTGTCCGACAAATGTCCAATAAATAGATGTAAAATTGCATTTTTTTATCTCCATGGCAAAACAGGACATCGGAAGGTTTTATGTTGTATGTACTGGTAACTTTTTATTTTAATGTTTATAATGTATTGATTCAATTCTACATATGAAGCTTGCGATATGCATTTACCAGTTTATTCATTATGCAGAGTTAAAGTAGTAGTATGTAGTTTCCTACTAAATGCTCCTGCTAGCAAATTACCCCTTGTCATTGTAAATTTTTAACATATACGAATGATATTGTAAAATGAACTCCCACCTCAGCAGATAATTACTCTCTATAACTACTGACATTTTTATTTTTCAGTATTTCATCTATTCTTAGCTTTTAAATTGTATATACCATGCATTGTATAGGTTAAATAAGCTGCCCTTTAATTTAAAGTGCCCCATATACAAATCTTTGTAATGGGGTGCTATTTTTTAAAGCAATTTTTTTTTTGTTGAACTGACATTTATGAAAATCTTGGCTATCAATCCACCATAGCGTGTTGTCAAGAAAAGACCACATCTGACTCTTTTATTGTTGCACCTGAAACATATTGTTTAATTCACACTGAATTTTCTACGTAATGTTCCAGTCTTCTTAATTTCCCCAAATGATTATTGTCCCATAATATTCATTATGAATAAACTTATTTCATAATAATTAAAATCCATGATACAATGATAAACAAAATGGTATGTTGATCTCAGAACTGATGACTCCATACACATACGTCTAAAATCCAAAAAGACCACAACTCCAATAAATACACAAAGAGGATAGAGAGATTTCTGTCCAAGACCGTATCAAAGTTGATTTAGAGAATACATTACAGACTAAGCATAAAACATCGGAACAAGAAAAATATTAATAAAGAGAATAATGGACACAGGTGTAAAGCACACTGTCCCTAGAACAGTAATTCATGGATAGGGAATGCTCAATGGATAGCGGCTAATTAAGTAAATTAAAGTGCAAGTGCTTTTAAAGTTAACACCCAGTGCATATATGTTTCCTAGTGATCAATGTTGCAGGTAAACCAATACTAGAAGGCCTAATCATTTAAACAGAAAGCAACATGATCTGTAATAAATAGAGAGGTATGTATCACTATAAGGAAACACACATTTTAAGGATAATAAAATTACACTATGTCTTACCCATAGTTCCCACTCAGGACAGCATGACAGCAGCCCCAACGCGCATTTTGCGTGAGCTTTCTCGGGGGGCTGTAACTAACAGTGTGTTGCCAACACCCTTATATAGGACTCCATCACCATTGCTAATTAGCCAGCACATGCGTGGTGGCTCGCGCCCCATTATTAACATCACTTCCGGCCAAGTGCTTGATGCAGCAGGGCAGGGGACAATCCCCCGTGACATCACTTCCTCTGCTTGCATCTCAAGGAAGAAAGGCATCAGTGATTTCTCGTAAGGTGCCGCATCACAGGCATGCCCAGTAGCGTCAAGGGTCTATCCAATGCAACAAACTGTTGCTCTGCATCTGACTACAGAAGGTCTCTGCGTTTGGAATTACAAATGCCTCCTTAATCCTTAACCTTCCTCCGGCTCTAGCTGACACACCTGGACCTGGATGTTTATAGATCCCCAGTCTGCTGCAGAGTATCGCCAGTGATATTAACATTTTCCTATTGTGAAGGCTTGGAGCTATACCAGTCGGCTAACTTCCTCTCTGGAGCTGTTTGAGGACTTTTGGTGTTACCTCTCTGAGTCTGCTCAAGTTATGTTCATTCCCCTTGTCTGTCTACCTTTTGTTTTTAGTTTACAGCAGTGCTTGACTAGTGCTCATCCCATCCTCCTCCCTATCCATGCCTAGCACTAGGAAGATACAGGGCTTAGGTTTCCTGCTCGGCAATTGGTGAGGAACCATATGAGGGACGGTAGGGCAGATAGCGTGTCTTCATATCTGTCTAGGGGTCTCCACTCACCCTTTCCCTAGTGTCTGGTCTTCCTTCCCCTCATCTGTTCGTGTTGCACTTAGTCTTCCCACACTGTGCGTGACAGGCATATATACAGAGATCATTCTCTATATGCAAAGAAAAAGAGTAAATATAACCAAGGACCACTAAGAAAGTATTCTTCAACAAAGATGTTTCCAGGTTAATATAATAAGGCAAATAATTATTAAATTAATCATTTGAAGTCACAGTGCACAAGAAGCAAAAGGAAAGAATACATACATGATAAGCAAAATAATGATGCCCCAGAAACAAGCAAACTGCAAAACGAGTGTTGGGGCTTGCCTCTTACACGTCATGCAGCAGGTTGGTCACTGGGCTGTCAGTTACATATATTTTGGCTCATTGATTTCAAAATCAGGATGTATCCACAAAAGGATTCTTGATCACATCTACCGGCTGTCATTACTTTGCTAATCATGTATTTATTATTTTCTTTTGGGGCTGAAGTTAATTGTATTTATCTATAATTACATCTTTTTCTGACCATATTGATTTATTACTATTTGCAACTGGCTGTGTCCCATATATATATTCTCTGTGGCTGACTGTTTTTTTTTTTTTTTTTTACACTTTACCTTGAATATTGAATTTTTACCAGTTTCTACTTATTGCACAAGTACTTTTTATTGCCCCACAGACTCTATACATTTACATATGTTTTTGTGTACTTTCTTTGCATATTGAAAACCTATTCGTGACAGCTTCCCTTCTGTGTAATATATACTGTATACATATTTTGCTCTTCCCAGTTTCTCAAAAAGAGTGGCAGCGGATAACGATTAAGTATTAAAACATAGCTTTTAATGAGTTATTAAAAATATCCTACTATATACATGTGCAGTGACAAAGTGCTAGGTGCAAAAAAAAGTGTGGAAACAATGTGGCAGTATAAAAAGATACCACTAAATGAGTATATGGAAGCTTCTTCCCTTATTTCTAGAGTAACTCTATCAGATTATCTCTTTACTCATGCTTCCTGATCAAATACATAGATATTCAAATTCCGTAGAATCCTTCAGCTAATTAACTATGTCACGATACTTGTGCTGTATTGAGTATGTACCCAGTGTGCCATAATAACCTGGATGTATTAAACCGTTTAGGTACACGCTTCATACCAGAAAACACATCTTTATGGTCAATCAACACGGTATCATGTGGGACTGGTCACGTATCAAACCTAAATCACTGTTGTGTAATCCCATATGTAGTAACTTACAAAGATATTTAGTGGTATGCAATAGACATGCTCATCTATACGACTCTTCTGAGATGTCCCATCAATCACATCTCAATAACGCAAACTTTGCACCACTATATATTTCGAATACATCGATACCAATATATCTATAGCATAGGTTCAAATAGTGGGCTAAGTGTGCTTTGCGTAAACCATATATACTCATCTGGGTCCACAGGATGGCTTTCTGGGAAACCCTCCAGTTAGAGCATAGTCATCACTGGCAATCTTCATTCTCTTGTTTGTTGCCCGGTTCCTTAGTATCATAATGTCGCCTGACGCGTTTCCTCATATCGATTCATCAGGGAATGATGACATTTACAAAATGAGCAGAGCTGCCGCGCAACTCTAATTACCTGCCTTAAATGCATGCACCGTGGTGCCACATATCCGGACGCCAACATCGCTGCTTCTGGAATAACTCACGCATGAGTCGATATAGTTTAATCGCGCATCGTAAATGGAACGCAAGCGGTGTATCGTGAACCGCTAGCGTCACTTCTGGTCAGCGAACGTCACACCGCTTAGAGATTTAGAGTGCATGTGCACTTGCAGCTGCATTACATCTGTTTGACTGAACCACAAGAGGTGTGTCATAGATCACTGACATCACTTACAGTCAGTGATAGTCCTGAACTGATTGTGCTATATTTTATAGCTAACTAAATCATGGCATATGGGTTGCGTTGATAGCTCATACAGTTCTGGCATAGTAGAGTGGATTACATTCCATCCAGGCCATATAAGTACATGTACAGGTTTGTTCAGTTTCTTCAATCCACAATTACTGTACATATATACTATGGGTACGATACCACCAAAGCGCTCTGATTGTCATGTTACGGATAAAGTGATTAGTACCAGAGTGAGAGAGAGACCTCATCAAATACTAAAAAAGTGATACAAAACAATTTTTTATATAAAACCGTGACACAACGGACCTCTTATGGATACACTGAGGGAAGGATAGAAAAGGGTGACCCTATATACCACAGATCCTATAAACCCCTATCTTATTCTGTGCCCTGCCTGACACGGAGGTTGGCACCCTAGACCTGTGCAGTGGCACCCCCACTCGTTGGTGACTGTCCCTGCTACAGGTCCCTGTTCTACCTGCACTTATAGGAAAGAAGAATAGTTGAGAGATAGGAGGTAGATCTCTGAGAGATAGGATTGTCCACAGCTATTTTGTCCCCCCTGCCAATTCTACCTGGCTAGATATGCGGATTTCTTGCAGAAAATTTCCGTTTTTCTTCAGGAAATTTCTGCAAGAAATCCGGACGTGTGCACATACCCTAAAAACGTGATAAAAACGCGAAAAAAACGCTAACATATGCCTCCCATTATTTTCAGTGTATTCCGCATTTTTTGTGCAAATGTAGCCTTTTTTCCGCGAAAAAATCGCATCGCGGAAAAAAAAGCAACATGTTCATTAAAATGCGGAATTGCAGGGGATTCCGCACACCTGGAAGTGCATTGATCTGCTTACTTCCCGCACGGGGCTGTGCACACCATGCGGGAAGTAAGCAGATTGTGTGCGGTTGGTACCCAGAATGGAGGAAAGGAGACTCTCCTCCACGGACTGGGCACCATATAATTGGTCCAAAAAAAAGAATTAAAATAAAAAATAGTCCTATACTCACCTTCGATGTCTTCCCGCCTCTCTGCTGCATGCTGCCGCTTCGGTTTCTATAGCTGGTGTGCGGTGAAGGACCTGCGATGACGTCACGGTCTTGTGATTGGTCGAGACCGGTCATGTGACCGCTCACGTGACCGCGACGTCATGGAAGGTCCTGAACCACACCGGCATTTATAGGAACGGACGCCTGCAGGTGAGTATAACCATTTTTTAAATTATTTTTAAACATTCTATCTTTTACTATAGATGCTGCATAAGCAGCATCTATAGTAAAAAGATGGTCACACTTGTCAAACGCTATGTTTGACAAGTGTGACCAACCTGTCAGTCAGTTTTCCAAGTTATGCTACGGATCGCTTGGAAAACTTTAGCATTCTGCAAGCTAATTACGCTTGCAGAATGCTAAAAAAAAGCGAAAAAAACCGGAAAAAAAACGCAAAAAGAAAATGCGGATTTCTTGCTGAAAATTTCCGGTTTTCTTCAGGAAATTTCTGCAAGAAATCCGGACGTGTGCCAAGTGGTATCTTTTTATACTGCCACATTGTTTCCACACTTTTTTTTTGCACCTGGCACTTTGTCACTGCACATGTATATAGTAGGTTATTTTTAATAACTCATTAAAAGCTATGTTTTAATACTTATCGTTATCCGCTGCTACTCTTTTTGAATATTTTGACGGATTAGGAACAAGGCTCTTGCTAATAAATATTCCCAGTTTCTCCTTGCAGTTATCTATTTACATATACTTGTACCTACAGTATGGGTCCCATATATTGCTCGGACGTAGCACTATGGTGTCGCTGCCCTTTTGATTTCCAGTCTTTTACTTGCGCTTAGTGTTTTTCTGAAATTATAATAATAAAATGATTCATAATTTTTATCATGCTCTTGTGTCCATTTCCTCTTTTCAAGTACAGTAATCACTGGAATACATTTAGTAAAATTGTGTAATTTCTAGACAGTACAAATGTAGACAACACAGGCTTAAATTGGCTGATTTTGAATCCAAAACTTATTCCAGAATATCAGCATTTTTTAGAGATCCCCATTGCATATTATGTCAATAAGACCTACCAATTCTCCATGAGAAGTCCTCTAGTCAGGCAAATAGTTGGAATTGTCAGTACTATGAATGTTTGTTTGTTTTTTGTGCAATTTGCATATTAAACCTTCACTATATGCTTATATAGTAAAATGATCATATTTAAATAAAAATGATTAAAAAAGGAAATATATTTATATCATGTTCATGTTTTTATTTTTATTTCTTTATAATATTGTAAACCTTCAATCATTATTGCTTAGAATTTAAATTTTTATGTTATATATATATTCTGTACATCCTATTCATGCCATCTGTGTTGTATACATTTCAGTACAGCTCATTGGGATTCGCTGTTATACAGTGCAGTTCAATAATAAACAGACTTTTTTCTCAGTCTAAAGCACCAATATTACCGTAAACTGAGAAAAGTCATCATAAGTCATCAAAAAACCATCTGCAAATGAAGCATGATGAGATGGTAATTACATTTATTTGAGAAGACTAAGCAAGGGTTTATTCACACTGGCTTGTGATCTTGATCTCTAGTGGCTAGGTGATCTGGGAAGAGCAGCTGCAGCCCTGATGCTTTGTGACAAAGCAGATTTCACCCATATTAGCAAACTAATAATCTGATTACAGATCTCCTTAGAGGGCTCTTGGAACTGGAAAGTGACAGGCTGGGCTTCCTACAGTAAGACACAAAATGTTATATACAGTATAAATAAGAAACTTTGAAATGAAATCCATAGCAAGGTGTGAAAGAATAAGACTATTCACACATGTATTTCATACATGTTCACTTTAATGTATATTTGTAATGGTAGAAATAAAATAAAAAAATCACAAATGCCCTATCTGCATGCCCAAGAACAGTCAACCAGTTCATTTGATGTCTGTATTTTGATGTGCCAATCAATAAGGTTTACTATGTGTTGTTTGCTGCAGTTTGAGGGCTTTATAGTACACATTCTTACTATTAATACTGTTCCTTTTGCAAGATTTTGGTATAACACCCATTTAGATGCCAAAATGACCATCAGGGTCCAAGCTGACAATCAACAGATGACAACACTCTATTCTATGACCTTAGAGGGCATATTTATTTACTAGTAAATGAAAATCCTGGTGAGGTCTATTTAGCACATTCTGTCAACTGGAAAACTGAAGCAAAACCATTGGCAACTGAATCTATCCGACAGACAACCCCCTGCTTCTTTTGCTCTCAGGATTATTACTTTTTTGAACATTTTTGGTCATTTGCATATGTGCTACTTTTTTTTTAATGTATCCTGTTTTTATGAACATTTTTACTTTTCAATAAAAGTTAATGAAGAAACCTTCATTTTCTGCTTCATTTTCCATAGTGCAAGCAAATAGAATTAAAACCGAAAACATGGGCTAGCTCATCTGTAAGTATAAGTGTAATGTTCAAGTGCACATTTATGCCGTGGCCACTAAGCAAGTATAACCTATAATAAAAACACAATGTCTTGGGTTTACCGAGACAGAGAGAGTCCAGAAGACCGCAGCATCTGATTTCATGTACTCCTGCACTGATTAGAAGCACTTTCCCTACATATTAAATAGTGCTGGTTTCTCTTAGCAGTGCAGGGGTTAAACTGTTCAGTTTAGAGTCTCTGAAGCATCTCAGCTGTTTAGTATTGGCCACTCCTCTCTCCTGTATATACTTGCCTCTAGTAACCTGGATTGCCAGTGTTAGTCTTGCACTGCTTGGTGTGGAGGAGTAGGTTGTAGGTAGAGGCATTTGTAGTGTTGATCTGTGACTTTGGCTTGATGTATTGGCTCTGTGCAAATCCTCACACTTTCCTATTTGGTTTACCTTCCTTTTCTTCTCCCGGTGTTTATCTCTGTTGCCTGTGAATGCATATTTGGTGCTTGGTATTTAATTTCTCCTGTACATCCTCTATTGTTAGTCAGGTTTGCGCATATACATACTGTAAGACAATGTAAGACTTTTCTTACTGAGTGTATGAGTGTATTGGGGGACACTCGCTTGGCTGCGATATTTGAAGCACACGGGCACGGGTTTTTAAAACAAAGCAGTCCATACGGTTTATTAAGCCTCATAAACCGGGTTATGCACAGTTCATAGAACATCACAGGCACCAACTGGTGATATTAACTTGCATCTTCAAACACTTTAACTACAGGTTTGACTCAGGGACACTAAACATGCTGGTCCTCACTGACCAGTTGCCGTGGGTTACCACACAGTCCAGGTTACAAGCACCAACAGCTTGTGGAGGTACCTTATGGGAGCTCCTGCTCCGTCTGCTGACTCCTTGTCAGTCCGCTCTCCTGGGGAAACTGCCTAACGGGGTTCACCAACTTGCCTGGCCGGCACACATCAGTCAGTCCAGAGCCACCGAAGGACTGTAGCTTCCCCAAGTTCCACTGTGTGTTGCTCAGGGGTCCTGGTACACCTCCCAGGACCTCTCACGCCAGCATGTGCTCTCCAGGAAGCCTCCTACCAGGTCTTCCAGCACAGGAGCGTACACAGCCCACACACAGCGCTCAGGAACCCACTGTAAGCTCACCACTCAGGTCCACTGACTGGAACCACACAGGAACCCAGGGACCATGTGACCACACCCTGGTCACGTTATGTACCTGTAACCACACCCACAGTAATGGATCACATGGCTGGTCACGTGATCCTGACATCACTGCAGGTCTATTCTCACGGCCCCAATACAACTCCGTGCACATACCGGGGAGACCATGCAGCGCCCCCTACCTGTTACAGGGGTCACTGCATCACATATCCCCCCCCTCTGTTCAAACTTGTGGGATTGAACACCTGTCATACACGTGGGGTCACGAGACATGTCACGCACGTTACCTTGCCGTATCAGTCGAGGGAACCGTCTCAGTCGGTTTTGGGCATCACATACAATCATACCTTTGGTAAGGTCTTCCCGCCCCCAGCGGTCAATGTGTATATTTTGAGTTTTAGCTCTCAAGCCACCATCTACTCGTGTCAACAGACCCCTGGTCACCACATTTTTTCTGTACGCCCCATCACCCGACTTTCCTCTCCACGGCCGGCACCCACGGTTGGCGCGGTCATGAGTCCTACTGACGGTCAAACCGACTGTCTGGTCTGAGTTGGACCCACTTAGTATACAACAGGAACTACTGTCCAGGTCTCTCAGTCTCATACTGGGAGTAGAACTACTACTTGCAGATTCTTGACGTTCTTGCCTTGCTGAAAGTCTCCGGCAACCTGCTATTTCATCATTTGGAGGGTCCCTTCTGTTCCCTTTTCCTTGGGAAGAAGGCGGCCGCCACCTCATGTTCTGCAGCTGTTTGTTGACCTGCCGTCTGTACAGTCTTAGCTGCTCTACTTCTCTCAGGTATGCCACGCGATACATCAGGAGCATCCGGATATTTCCTAGACTCTCCTTGGACCCGACGACTGGGAATGACACCATCCCATCTTCACCCACCTGGGCCTCGTCTTCAGCCGGAATCCTCAGTCTCTTCACACCGGACACATCCACCATCTCCTGCATCACTTTCCCAAATCGGCCAATGAGCTTCGCTACCAGAGCTCTGGGCACTTGGACTGTGTCCTCTACCAAGCCCAGACGACTTTGAGCTTTCCTGGCTTGCTCCAAACATCGAGTGGCCTCACCATTCCTCAACAGGATCCTCTGCTTCGTGCGGAGGCACTGTAAGTGCATGTCCCTCAGGACAGCCACCCTCTTCACTGTGACTTCCTTAGAAGACAGTATCACCAACTGTTTCGTCTCCAGTGCCCAGTGCACACTACACACTTCTACTGCCTTTTTAAAGGCCTCATGCACACCCTCACGGGTACATGCATCTTGCGCCTCTACGGGTACATCTATCACGCACTTGAAGAGCGGAGTTTCACTTCCTTCAAGAACAGATGGCTCCTGCCTTGCCATGGACCTTTCCATCAAGACACCTGTCACAACCGGGTGACCATCTTGTTCTGCTTTTAGCGCCAACTCCTCTTCAGCTTTACCCTCTTCCAGACCCCGGGTCAAGATGGGCATTAGCAGCTTCACCTCGTTACCAATCTGGTACTGACACGAGAAGTCTGCGACCACCACCTCTTTCTCTTGTAGAGGGCCTTTTAGTGCTCCTCTGAGCACTTCCATGTCTTCCTTTAGGGTCTGATACACACTTAGCCATCTGAACAGGTGACCTCTGAGCTCAAAGACTTCCTTCTCCAGCTCATCCACTCTGCGCTCAGCCGCTTGTCTCAGGACCCTTTCTCGTTCGAGATGGTCGTTCACCATCTCTTTAACCAGTTCTATCTCGCTCCTCCCATCCTTTGGACTGGTGGAACATCCATTACTTGAGGAGGTATTTACTTCAGGCACCACCTCCTTGGTGGCCTCCTCCACTTCTGCACCCTCAGACTCTGCACTGTCAGGGTCGGCCCTCTCTTGGGTCTCAGCGGTGACATCATTAGGTTCGTCCCTTTTCCCTGGGACTTCAGAGTACTTCATACACCCCAGGTCCTCAGCATCTTCTGTCAATTCCTCACAAGGAACAACCGGCTCAGCCCCTTTGGCTCTTTTACGTCTCCGGCGACGGGAGGAAGAATTGCCTGAGTCAACCTTATTACACTCTTTTCCACTGGTATCACCGTCTGAATGGGAGTCACCACCAACCATCACCACAGGTCCTGGACCCAGTCCTCCACCCGTTACCACAGGTCCTGGACCCCGTCCTCCACCCATTACCACAGGTCCTGGACCCCGTCCTCCACCCGTTACCACAGGACCTGGACCCTGTCCTCCACCCGTTACCACAGGTCCTGGACCCCGTCCTCCACCCATTACCACAGGTCCTGGACCCCGTCCTCCACCTGTCACCATGGCACATGCGCTTGTTACTGGCCATGACTTGTCACAGTCACCCCCAGAATCTGTGTCACACCCCACAGTATGATGACGCCACGAGTCACTCTCTGTCTGGGTGTCAGCTCCACTTGTTTTATCCAGCAGACCACTACCAGTCGTATTGTGGCACACTTCAGGTGACGTCAGGTCAGTTAGTTGGACAGTCGCACCTTTTCCCTTGTTCAGGCCTACCTTAGGACTGTCAACTCTAGGGGGCGCCTTCTCAATATTACTAACTGACATCCACATTATGTCCACAAACACTTCAGCCTTTTCCCACAGTGCTACCAAATCTTGTCCTATTACCATAGGATACGGCAAGATCGGGTCTACAGCCACCTCATGGTATGTGGAAACCTCCGCTGCGACAATGTAGATAGTGGCTACCTGGAGATATTCAGTGTCGCTAGGTGACACAGAATTTCCTGGAAGGGTTCTCAGCACAGACGCTTCTCTCCCCGGGTCTATCAATCCCCGCACACACTTTCCATCCAGCCAAAAAGGACACAGTCGTGACACCTCACTGATTGCCGCCCCTTTTTTGGCTCCGCCCCCTTTCTGGGCAAGTGCTCCGCTTTTTGATACCACCCCGGTTCGGGATTCAGCCCCCCTTCGGGATTCCACCCCTTTTTGGGCCATTACCCCTGTTCGGGTTACCGCCCCTTTTTGGGTCTCCGCCCCCTTTTGGGCAACCATCCCCGTTTGGGCCACCGCTCACTATTAGGGATACTCCCCACCCTGGGATACACCCCGTGGACTTCCCCACGGCACTCAGGCCCCAGTTCGCACAGTACACCCCTTTGTCTCTGGGCTTGTACTGGCCCTTTAAGAGTCTGCACAAAAAGAAAAAAAAATTTTTTTTTTTTTTTATATGTCACTTCACCAGCTCCTGCTGGTTCCGCCACAGCTCCCGCTGCAGTCACACACAACCGGCACCTCCGGCTGCAAACCACAAGCCACTGCTGCTCCGCCTGCTGGGGAACCTCTTGCTGCCACTGCAGCTACGCTCCACCAGGCTCTACCGCCGGCTTCGTGGACCTGCCAATCCACAGGACGCCGCTTGTCCCCTTCGTAACCCCGCTGAGTTACAGCCAGACGCTTGTCAGCTTCGTAACCCCGCTGAGTTACAGCAATTAACACCAGGTGTGCGTGCTGGACCGTTGCCCGCATTCTCCACCAAATGTAAGACAATGTAAGACTTTTCTTACTGAGTGTATTGGGGGACACTCGCTTGGCTGCGATATTTCAAGCACACGGGCACGGGTTTTTAAAACAAAGCAGTCCATACGGTTTATTAAGCCTCATAAACCGGGTTATGCACAGTTCATAGAACATCACAGGCACCAACTGGTGATATTAACTTGCATCTTCAAACACTTTAACTACAGGTTTGACTCAGGGACACTAAACATGCTGGTCCTCACTGACCAGTTGCCGTGGGTTACCACACAGTCCAGGTTACAAGCACCAACAGCTTGTGGAGGTACCTTATGGGAGCTCCTGCTCCGTCTGCTGACTCCTTGTCAGTCCGCTCTCCTGGGGAAACTGCCTAACCGGGTTCACCAACTTGCCTGGCCGGCACACATCAGTCAGTCCAGAGCCACCGAAGGACTGTAGCTTCCCCAAGTTCCACTGTGTGTTGATCAGGGGTCCTGGTACACCTCCCAGGACCTCTCACGCCAGCATGTGCTCTCCAGGAAGCCTCCTACCAGGTCTTCCAGCACAGGAGCGTACACAGCCCACACACAGCGCTCAGGAACCCCCTGTAACCTCACCACTCAGGTCCACTGACTGGAACCACACAGGAACCCAGGAACCATGTGACCCACACCCTGGTCACGTTATGTACCTGTAACCACACCAACAGTAATGGATCACATGGCTGGTCACGTGATCCTGACATCACTGCAGGTCTATTCTCACGGCCTCAATACAACTCCGTGCACATACCGGGGAGACCATGCAGCGCCCCCTACCTGTTACAGGGGTCACTGCATCACAATACACTAATACTCCCCACTTCGCAATGTAAGGGAGGGGGACAGATATATAGGGCTGATTCAGGAGGTCAGCAAGGTATTTGGCCTTGGCATCTTCACCTCCAAAAGTAATCCTGGGAGCAGGGATAGCTGGGGTGACCCTAGAGTTAGGGACAGGGAAAGAGCCCCTGGTCCCGGGTATTTGGACAACAGAGTTGTGACACACAATGTGTAGAAACACTGCAGTGAGTAAAAAAATAACACGTGGAATAAAAGAGTAAAAGCCATCCTACCACAACAAAGTGTACCCAATCAGGATGGTCACTAACTTTAGTGATTCACTTCGCTATGACTCATCCAGGCCTCAAAATAGATGGGAATAGAGCATGAACTTGGCCTGACTGTATTTTACACCTGCCTGTGAAAAGCTGAGTAGATAAGTTAGGCTATGTGCACATGTTGCGGATTGAGGTGCAGCATTTTCTGCTCAAAATCCGCATCTCCTAGCAGAAAACGCAGGTACGGATTTGACGTGTTTTTTATGTGGATTTTGTGCGTTTTTGTTGCGGATTTGATGCAGATTTTGTGTGGATTTTCTGCGTATTTTACCCCTGCGGATTTCTATAATGGAAGGGTTCAGAAACGCTGCAGTTCCGCACAAAAGAAGTGACATGCTACTTCTTTTGATTCGCAGCGGTTTTCATGCGGATTTTTCCGCATCATTAGTACAGCATTTTTTTTTTCTATTGATTTACATTGTACTGTAAATCACTTTGTGGAACTGCAGCATTTTTGCGCGGAAAAAAACGCTGCGGATCCGCACTAAATCCGCATCGTGTGCACACAGCCTTAGAGTAAAAGAAACTAAAGAAAAAAGGAAAACAAGGGTTGGAATACCTGTACATGTAAGGCAATGTTCACATGCTCAGTATTTGGTCAGTATTTTACCTCAGTATCTGTAAGCCAAAATCAGAAGTGGAACAATCAGTGAAAGTATAATAGAAACACGTCACCACTTTTGTATTTATCACCCACTCCTGGTTTTGGCTTATATAAATACTGATATAAAATACCAAATATTGAATGTGTGAATGTGGCCTTATTGTAATGTTTAGGTTCACATGTACGCTGTGGCCATTAAAGGGGGGTCCTACATCCCCGGCCTATTTAGTGATCTCAGCTAATTTATAATACAGGTAGATCCACATAAAAGCCAGCATTCAAAGTATTCCATAAAAAAATAACTTTATTGTTCAGATTAAAACGAGGAGGTGTAAAAAATCACTGCTGAATAGACAGGCATTCTGGATTTTAAGTTATATACCTCCCATCCAGCAGGTCTCAATAATATATCACATTTAATTCTTTATTATTAATATAGATTTTTGGTGAAAAACATTGTTTCATTTTCATGTGTTATTTATACTCTCCTGATTGAGATTGTGATTAAATCCTGAAAGCACATCCTATTTGACAGTGTGGTGTTTCCCAGGCTCAGACTAAGGACTGCGTATAGTGACTAGAACGAATACTATCCGATTTGTTATCGGATAGCACTCTGACCAATGCTATTCAATCTGGCACTACCGATGACTGTTTTCACTGACAGAATCTGTGAAAAAAACCGCAGCATGCTAGAATTTCACTATGTATTTGGTTGAGCGCTAGAAAAAAAATCGGATGCCACACGGACCATCAGTATAGCATGCAAATTTTACAGATACATTGTAATACTGTGAGATGGGAAACTGTAAATGGTCCTGTAAAACATTAACAGCTGCTGAGTAAAAAAATGGATTATACATGGACAGCACATGGGTGACAAGTAGTGTTGAGCGATACCGTCCGATACTTGAAAGTATCGGTATCGGAAAGTATCGGCCGATACCGGCAAAGTATCGGATCCAATCCGATACCGATACCCGATACCAATACAAGTCAATGGGACTCAAGTATCGGACGGTATCCCTGATGGTTCCCAGGGTCTGAAGGAGAGGAAACTCTCCTTCAGGCCCTGGGATCCATATTAATGTGTAAAAGAAAGAATTAAAATAAAAAATATTGCTATACTCACCTCACCGAGGGAACCGGCAGCGTTCTTTGCTTAAAATTCGCGCGTTTACTTCCTTACGTGAAGTCCCGGCTTGTGATTGGTCGCGTGCCGCCCATGTGGCCGCGACGCGACCAATCACAGCAAGTCGTGACGTAATTTCAGGTCCTTCAGGATTTTAAAATTACGTTCTGGCTTGTGATTGGTCGCGTCGTGGTCACATGGGCGACGCGACCAATCACAAGCCGTGACGTCACGGGAGGCTGGACACGCGCGCATTTTAAAATGCGTGCGTGTCCAGCCTCCCGTGACGTCACGGCTTGTGATTGGTCGCGTCGCCCATGTGACCGCGACGCGACCAATCACAAGCCAGAACGTAATTTTAAAATCCTGAAGGACCTGAAATTACGTCACGGCTTGCTGTGATTGGTTGCGTCATGGCCACATGGGCGACGCGACCAATCACAAGCCGGGACGTCACGGGAGGCAGGACACGCGCGCATTTTAAAATGCGCGCGTGTCCAGCCTCCCGTGACGTCACGGCTTGTGATTGGTCGCGTCGCCCATGTGACCGCGACGCGACCAATCACAAGCCAGAACGTAGTTTTAAAATCCTGAAGGACCTGAAATTACGTCACGGCTTGCTGTGATTGGTTGCGTCGCGGCCACATGGGCGACGCGACCAATCACAAGCCATGACGTAATTTTAAAAATGCGCGCGTTTCCTGCCTCCTGTGACGTCACGGCTTGTGATTGGTCGCATCGCCCATGTGACCGTGACGCGACCAATCACAAAGCCGGAACGTAATTTTAAAATACTGAATGCCTAGAAGGACCTGAAAATTACGTCACGGCTTGCTGTGATTGGTCGCGTCGCGGCCACATGGGCGGCACGCGACCAATCACAAGCCGTGATGTCACGGAAGGAAGGAAACGCGCGCATTTTAAGCAAAGAACGCTGCCGGTTCCCTTGGTGAGGTCCAGGCTGCGTCGGAGAGGTGAGTATAGCAATATTTTTTATTTTAATTCTTTCTTTTACACATTAATGTTGTTTCGATACCGATACCCGATACCACAAAAGTATCGGATCTCGGTATCGGAATTCCAATACAGCAAATATCGGCCGATACCCGATACTTGCGGTATCGGAATGCTCAACACTAGTGACAAGTGACAAAAAAATTAGCCACATTCTCCTGTGTGATAATGGGATCGATTTTTTATATGCTTGTGTGACCCCCATCTAAGGACCTCATTGGTCAGAAGTAATGTGGGCAAACCCCATGATGTTCAGCATCGGCTGGTTTCCCCCAGTTTTTCGGTAAAGTTCGAACTCGGGGCCAGAGATGACCCAAACTTGTGTCCGAACCCCGAACTTGGACTTTACAAGTATAGAATGAGGCGGGGAGGGCTGTAAAAAAAGCATAAAATTAATAATAAACATTATAATTATACTTACCTGTCCAGCGACGTCACCGCACGAACACTGCCTGAAAAAGGCGAAGACTGCAGAGTGCAGTGAATACTGCCAGAAGGTAATGAGCGGCCGGGAGACAGCGGGACGGAAGGACACATCACTGGACAGCTAAGTATAATATTTAGAATGTTTATCATTAATTTTATGTTTTCTTTTACAGCCACCCTGGACCCGAACTGTAACACTATGTGTTTGGTACGGTTCCGAACTTTACAGTTCGGGTCCGCCACCCCCTAGTCAGAAGCTAGTTGCCCAGATGCCTGATTAGACATGCATCCATTCTCAGCCATTGTTATATATTTTTTATCATTTTTGTTGCTGTGCTTCGCCACTCATGTTTTTAATCTGAACAATAAACTACAAGTGCTGGTTTCTACGTGGATCTACCAATATTACTACAGAGGACTTTTCCACCAGACAGGTGAGTTGATTGCCTTTTTTTATTACTATTAATTTATAATACATTTAAATAAAAAATTCCCTACTGTTCTCTAAAAAAGACTGTCCAATTGCCTTTCTTTTTTGTTTTACTCCTTCCTTTTTTGATGATGCTTTTTTGATGATTCTCAAAAGTTTGAGAATACCAGTGCACGTGGGGATACTCAAACAAAGCAGCCTCTGCCACCCCCATATAACCCTCCATGAAACATAGTGTCATCATTGACGATCATTTCAGTAGTTGGGCTAGTTCCTGCCACTGTCACTGTGCGATGTGTACAATTACAGCGTACTTTCTTGCCTTCTTAAATCAGCAATAACGTTCATGCAAGAGAGTAGGCTAGTGTGTGGTGTCAGAATATCAGGTGTGCAGAGACAAGTGACGTCACTTGCTGATCTCTGGACACCGGGTATTCTGACAATGCGCATTACATTGGGCTCTAATGCTGGCTCGTTACTGCTGATCTGAGCTTGGAACAGAAGGCGTACTGTCATTGTGCACATGGCTCTGGGACTAGCCCAGCCCCTGAAACAAACATCACTGATGACAGTTGATTTCATGCAGTGGGCAGAAGCCGCGGCAGTGACTGCAGTCTCTGCCCCCTGATGATGCTTGGTTTGAGCATCCCAAAATGCACCAGGATTCCCAAACAAAGCAGCCCCTTCCATAATGAAACCAAATAATAGAATTACTTGAGTAACAAAAGAATTGTCTTTTTTTTACTATTTTTACTATAACCTTACAATAAGAACCAATAGAGCCATATGTTAAAAGTATACAAGTAAAAATGTTAAATTAGTGGGGACATCCCAGTCCCATGTAGTACCCCCAATTTCTCTCACTCATACCTCTATTCTGCTGCATGTTTCAACCTGGAACTGAAGTCTCCATTGGGCAATTTCAGGTATGGTTAGTGAAAAATTCATTTTAGGTTAAACTCTACATCATCTACTTTGTATCTTGCACTTTATACAAATAAACCAACAGGTATAAGATAATGTTAAGTACCAACCCATCCTGTCTTTCATGTCTTGCCAATTTTTGACCCCATCATGTTGCACATCTAGTAAAGTAGTGTTTATCTCCTTCATGATCTTGCAATTTTCCATTTTTTCTTTACTGATAAGGCAGACATTGGTGTTGTCGAAGTTTGAAGGTAGGATAGTGTACGGTTCTGCTTCCCACTGGTCATCAAGTTTGCGCAATCTCCTTTTACGTTTGAGCACTTTTTCACCTGGTGACAAGGGAATTGCAGGGGTACATTTGTTATAGTCTCTCTCTTGCTTTTGTCTCGCTTGTGATAGACTTCTCTCTACACATTCTTGTACTTGACAGTATTTTTCTTGTCTCACAGTATCCCAAACTGTATCTGTTGAGGTACTTTCTGGGGTTATGACTCCCATGTCTAGATCAACTGATAGTTTACTAGATCTTCCTCTCATCAGGTATGCTGGAGTACAGTTGGAGGAATTCACTGGAATGTGGTTGTACAAGTCTACCAAGTCTGTTAACAGTTCCATAAGTTCCTTTCATGTAAAGGCAAGGTCTTTAACAGATCGATTACCACCTGGTTCATCTTTTCACACATTCCGTTGGTTTGCGGGTGGTACAGTGTGGTTCTAATCTTTTTGCATCCGTACAGGTTGCAGAATTCTTGAAATACTTCCGCTTCAAAGGCTGGCCCTTGGTCAGTAAGTACTTTTTCAGGATATCCATGTGGTCTACAGAAGTGCTGTTGGAAGGCTCTGGCTGCTGTCTTTGCTGTCTGATCCTTGACAGGTACAACTACCAGGAATCTGGAGTAGTGATCCACAATAGTCAAAGCGTAGACATAACCTGGCCGGCTTGGAGTTAGCTTCACATGATCTAAGGCCACCAGTTCCAGTAGCCGTTTGGTGACTATGGGCTGTAGGGGAGCCCTCTGGCTGTCACAGTACTTTCTGCGCAGGTTATATGGGCCACACTTTTGGCACCACTTTTCAATGGGTTTTCTCATGCCAATCCAGTAAAATCTTCCACATAACAGGATCTCCAACTTCTTCCATCCGAAGTGTCCTGCTCCATCGTGGTATGCTTCCAGAACCATTGGCGCATCTTGTCTTGGGGCCACTATTTGCCAGACTAACTCATGAGTGCGTGGATCGATGTTTCTTCAGCACAGCTTACCATCGTAGATGAATAGTTTGCCTTTCTCCTTCCACAGTTGTTGTATCTCCTGCGGATCATTTGGACCAGGGTGCGAATCTGCCTGCATCAGCAGCTCTTTCTCCAGACGGACCGCGCGGTCACTGTCCTGTGTCTCTGCAAATCCATGGTGGGGTAGCGGGTTCAGCGTGGCTTCTTGTTTGTTTCTGTGCCTGTTTCTCACATAATGTGAGTACTGAGTCGCTCCAGGGCGATAGAAAGCTGGCAGCTCTACTTCCTCAAGTTCCTCTGAATCCTCTCCTATATCTGGTAGGTTGGGCATTCTAGATAATGCATTGGCGTTGGTATTCTTGTGCCCTGCACGGTACTTGATAGTGAAGTGGTAATTAGACAACCGGGCCATCCATTGCTGCTCCAAGGCACCAAGTTTTGCTGTCTCCAGGTGAGTCAGTTATCAGTATAGACTGTGAATTTTTTGCTGTGGCCAGGTAGTGCTTGAACCTCTCTGTCACTGCCCAGACGATGGCGAGGAGCTCCAGCTTAAAGGAACTATAATTTTCAGGGTTCCTTTCTGTGGGGCGAAGCTTCCTGCTGGTGTATGTAAATACCCTGTCCTTGCCTTTTTGTACCTGGGACAGTACTGCTCCCAGTTCCACGTTGCTGGCATCCGTGTACAGCACAAACGGTTGGTCGTATTCTGGGTAGGCCAGTACCTGATCTCCCGTGAGAGCCAACTTAAGCCGGGTGCAGGATCCTTCCAGGCTATCGTTCCAGTCAAACGGGGTATTCTTACCCTTGGTTTTCTTAGATTGGCCCACTAACAGGTCTTGCAGTGGTGCGGCTACCTTGGAGAAGTCTTTAATAAATCTTCTGTAATAGCCTACCAACCCGAGGAACTGTCAGACTTCATGGAGGTTACTGGCCAGTTCTTGATCACGGTGACCTTGTCAGGGTCTGGGGCCTCTCCTTCAGAGCTCACCACATGGCCTAGGTACTGTACTTTGGGTTTCAACATTTAGATGGTTTCACGTTCGAGCCAAAGTTGGACAGGGCTTCAAACACTTTCGCCAGGTGATTCAGGTGATCTTCATACGCCTTGGAGAAGACAGTGACGTCTTCCAGGTACAACAAGACAGTTTCGAAGTTCTTGTGCCCGAGACAGCACTCCATCATTCTCTGAAATGTCCCTGGGGCATTGCACAGTCCAAACGGCATGTAAATAAATCCAGCGAGACCCATTGGTGTGGTGAAGGCCGACTTCTCCTTGTCTGCCTCTGCTACAGGAACCTGCCAGTGCTCACTAGCGAGATCCAAGGTAGAAAAGTAATTAGCAGATTTTAATGCAGCCAATGACTCTTCTATTCTAGGCAACGGGTATGCATCCTTGTGTGTAATGCTAGGTTAGGCTATGGGTTGAACTATATGGACTTAAAGTCTTCCTTCAACCTCAATAACTATGTAACTATGTAATGCGGTTTATTTGCCTATAATTTACACACATTCTCATGGTGCCGTCTTTCATCCTGACGAGGACTAATGGAGCTGCCCAGGGGCTACAACTATCTCTGATTACCCCAGCCTCCTTCATCTCTCGGAACATGCTTTTGGCACACTGGTAATGAGCTGGAGGTACAGGCCGGTACCTTTCCTTGATAGAGGGTGGATGTGATGTTGTACCCCTTTTACCTGCCCAAAATCTAGTGGGTGTTAACTGAATACCCGTTCATGCTCTTGGACCACCCGGTAAGCTCCTTGTTTCTGGTGTGAAGGTGTAGAATCAGTGCCCACGTGTAGTGTCTGACACCAATCTTCCGTTTGTCCTGCAGAGCCATTGTCCTCCACCTGGTTGGACGGGACCAAGGGTTCTCTGACCTGTATCACATTGTTATCAACAGTAAGCAGTTTGGCTACTGTGGCATATCTGGTTTAGTGAACCTCCTTCTCCCCACAGTTGAGAACACTTACTGGTACCCTCCCCTTGTGGACTTCAACCACCCCTCTGGCTGTCAGGATTGTAGGCCTACTGTCCGAATACACAGGTTCTACCAGCCCCTGGTAGTCTTTACCTCTGATACCTATTGCTGCCCGACACCATATCAACATTTCGCTTCTGGGGGGTATTGCAATGGGGATTGGATCACTCACTGTGACTCTGCCAATTTCTCCACCAGATAGTTCTACCTGTTGTCTTTGTACCAGGGCTCTGATTTCCTTTTGCAGGACTCTCTGTTCACTGGAACCAGCGGTTTCTGCCACCTGTTGTAACAAGACAATAACCTCAGCCAGACAATTTTCAATAACATTAGTACCAATGGTCATCATAGGGTTACATTCACGTCGATCAATATCAACAATCACCATCCCTTGGGCTTTTAATTCTACCCGCCCCACTTTAATGGTGACCTCCTTGTATCCCACCTGCGGCAAAGGCTGACCATTACTGGCTACTATCATTAAGTCACTATCTGGACCATGGGTAAAATCTGTATCTGCCCAATAATGCTTATAAAAGATGTAAGGCATAGTTGTAACCTGTGAACCTGTGTCCAACAAAGCGTTCATCGGGAAACCGTCGATCACAATGGGGAGAACAGGTCGTCCTCCGATGTATTTGGCTCGCCAGTTGTGTGGGCCTGGTCATCCTATTCCTGGGGAATGGCCCTCTGCCCCAGGGGTCACTCGTTTAAATGACAGTACCTTGCAATGTGTCCTGCCTGGTTGCAGCGGCGGCAGATGGGTCATCCATCCTGGTGATAGCGGTAGTCGTCTCTCCCTCTGGTCGGCGGGATATTCCTCTGTCGTCGCCAGGGGACGTCCTCTGGTCTGGAAGCCAGCTTGATCCTCTCCTTAGGGGATTCCTGTAGAGACTGTATGGTCCGGTCTAATGCAGCAACACTCTTGGTCAGTTCCTGCACCTGGAGGCGTAGTCCTGTAGAAGAATCCTCATCTAGGACCTGTGCATCAGCTTCAACAGGGACCTGAGGATATGATGCTACCTCCTGGTGGTAGGTGAGGGCTGGACGCTTAAGATGCAGTGCACGGCTGTGCGGAGGTTCGTGTAGCACCCGGATGGCTCTGTCCTTAAATTGCGCAAAGTCCAGGTCAGGGTTTTGCAAGGCCAGGATGCGTAACTTAGTCCTGCGAGTGCTGGACAGGAGCCCCTTAATGAACTGCTCTTTTAAGAGTCTATCTCCATCCTGTACAATGTTAGGATCCACTTGATTAACAGCCCGGAGTGCCTCCTGCAAATTAAGGGCATAGTTCCATATACTGTTTTGTGCTTTTTGCTTACACCCGAAGAATTTCATTTTTACCTTTACAGCAGTGCGGGTATCAAAGGTAATTTCTAGCTAAGGCTAGTTTCACACTTGCGTTTTTGTCTGCATGCGTTTTTAAAAAAACGCATGTGTGAAAAACGCATGTAAACGCGGTAAAACGCATGCGTTTTTTAGACGCATGCGTTTTTATAGAAAAACACAAGAAAACACAAGAAAACACAAGAAAAAACAAGAAAAAACAAGAAAACCCTAACCCTAACCCTACCCCTAACCCTAACCCTAAACGTGACTGAAATACGTGGCACTGAAATACGTGCAACTGAAATACGTGGTACTTAAATACGTGGCACTTTAATACGTGGCACGTGGCACTTAAATATGTGGCACGTGGCACTTAAATACGTGGCACGTGGCACTTTAATACGTGGCATGTGGCACTTAAATACGTGGCACGTGGCACTTTAATACGTGGCACGTGGCACTTAAATACGTGGCACGTGGCACTTAAATACGTGGCACGTGGCACTTAAATACGTGGCACGTGGCACTTAAATACGTGGCACGTGGCACTTAAATACGTGGCACGTGGCACTTAAATACGTGGCAATATGACTGTCAGAAAATGTTCATTAAACGGTTAGGGGTGAGGTTAGGGGTAGAGTTAGGGTTAGGGTTTGGATCCCTTTATCACCTTGATGGTGGTGGGTGACTTTTTAGTGTGTTTTCTGGTTTTTTTCTATAAAAACGCATGCGTTTTTAGCGCAAACAAACGCATGTGCTTAAAAACGCATGCGTTTACATAGACAGCAATGCATTTTTTTGCCGCGAAAAAACGCATGCGTTTTTTCGCGGCAAAAAAACGCGCAAGAAAATACTGCAGGTAGCATTTTTGAAAATGAACGCATGCAGTCAAAAAACGCATGCGTTTGAAAACGCGACCAAACGCATGTGCAAAAAAACGCATGCGTTTTCAATGTTAAATATAGGAAAAAAAAACGCATGCGTTTTTTGTGCAAAAAACGCTGCAGACAAAAACGCAAGTGTGAAAGCAGCCTTAGCAAAGATCTGCTGCACAGTCCTTTTATCCACATCGGGCCAGGGTTTTACCTCTCTCAGGGCCGCACTAGTCAGCTGACCAGTCAAAATGTTAATTTTCTGATGCTCTGTCAAAGGATAAACTTCAAACAGGCTGCAGAGCCTTTCTTTAAAGTCATTTAACATATATGACTCTCTGAAGTACTGTGGGAGCCATGCTGCTCCAGGTATGTACAGCATGGAGAGGGGCATCATGGGTGTTGTAGCTGTGGCGGTGTCTGGCCGGCTTACTAGAGCTGCTTCAACCGCAGGGCCTGGGGCATCACTGGGCCTGCAGGTGCATCCACTGCGGGGCCTGGGGGTGCTATGGGGCCTGCGGCTGCATCCACCACCAATACTCCCCCTGAGTCAGACATCACTCTTCCCCCTCGCTAACCTGGTACAAGCCAGGCCTCCTCCCTGGAGTCTGCAGCGGTTCCTCCGGTGCGCCGCTCGGCACTTTGCAGCGTCTTCACTTCTGACGTCGCTGTATGGCGTCTTCACTTCCGGCGTTCCTCTCAGCAGTGCGGCACCCGTTTATCCTCTTTGCGCTCTTTTTGGCTGGCTCCGCCCACGAATGTTTGTCTCCTCCTTCCCCTCGCGCTCCACGCGGCACGGCAATGGTGGTTTCTGGCGGCAAACTGTCACAATCACTGGCACACAGTACTTGGCGATGCCAGTGCACGAAATCCTGTTCGTGACGCCAAAGTTGACGTGCCCACAGGGCAGTGGGGTACTCAGTACAGGGTCCAGTCGCAATGGGTGATGTCACGTTGGCTGCGACCCGGTCCGTGGCCCTGGGCATCAACGTTAAAGGGGTTAATGTTCAAAGTTTGTCGTGATGCCACCTGTGGAGTTCGGTCAATAGGGGGACCGACGCTGCATTAAATGGGGCCCCTGGGGGATGTTGCGGCAGTCCAGATGTTACACTTCCCACAGGTGAAGCGGGGTCCCCAGGGGTCGTATGGTATGTGGCCTAGATGGTGTAGCCGGTGAATAAATGGAGGAGACAAGTGATAAGTCTTTACCTGGTTTACTTGAGAGTGACAGGCCACAGTCCAGGGTACCAGCAACAGGTTGGTTAGGAGTCTGGGCAGTCCAGAGACAAGCGAGGTCCCTTGGGTAGGTCAGGTAGGGGCCTTCCACTCTGCACTCACTGTCTCTGAGGTCCCTGTTGCCACTAAGTGTCTCAAACAAGGTCCTTATTCATTCTCCTGTCTTGAGACAGGTACCTGTATGGCAGGCAGCTTGAGTTCATCCTACTGGGGTCCATTCACGGTGACTCCAGGCTCCAAGGCGCTGCTGAGCCACAGGTAAATATGGGCAAAGTCCATGTAATTCAATGCCCTCTGGTTCTGCTCTGTGTATTATAATCCACATAAGCCTCGGGCTCCCGGTTCCCGGATTCTCTGCGCACTGACTCCCTGGGGCCTACTGATGGCCTCCTGGAGTCCTGTTTCTCCACTGTGCTCCGTCCCCATCTGTCCTCACACACAGACTGTCTCCACTAACTGAACTCACTCCGCCTCCAAACCAGGATCTTTATCCAGGGAAGCTGCCCTAAAACAGGGTTTTAAGCTCCCCATCCTGGCCTGGATTTGGAAGGTGTTGTGTGTGTGATAACCTACCAAAGGGAATCCCACTTGTCTCCAGACATAGCATTACCCTTCCCGAGAGGAAGGCAGCACTACTGTGGTACCCAAACTCCTGGGGTGCCACACAAACATTTATCCTCAGATGATTAGCTTCAGTCAACATAAGCTTTAGGGTACCGTCTCACAGTGGCACTTTTGTCGCTACGACGGTACGATCCGTGACGTTCCAGCGATATCCATACGATATCGCTGTGTCTGACACGCAGCAGCGATCAGGGACCCTGCTGAGAATCGTACGTCGTAGCAGATCGTTTGGAACTTTCTTTCGTCGCTGGATCTCCCGCTGTCATCGCTGGATCGTTGTGTGTGACAGCGATCCAGCGATGCGTTCGCTTGTAACCAGGGTAAACATCGGGTTACTAAGCGCAGGGCCGCGCTTAGTAACCCGATGTTTACCGTGGTTACCAGCGTAAAAGTAAAAAAAAACAAACACTACATACTCACATTCCGGTGTCTGTCCCCCGGCGTTCTGCTTCTCTGCACTGTGAGCGCCGGCCAGCCGGAAAGCGAGCACAGCGGTGACGTCACCTCTGTGCTTTCCAGCTGGCACAGACACAGTGGAGAGAAGCAGAACGCCGGGGGACAGACACCGGAATGTGAGTATGTAGTGTTTTTTTTTTTTTTACTTTTACACTGGTAACCACGGTAAACATCGGGTTACTAAGCGCGGCCCTGCGCTTAGTAACCCGATGTTTACCCTGGTTACCCGGGGACTTCGGCATCGTTGGTCGCTGGAGAGCTGACTGTGTGACAGCTCCCCAGCGACCACACAACCACTTACCAACGATCACGGCCAGGTCGTATCGCTGGTCGTGATCGTTGGTAAATCGTTATGTGAGACGGTACCCTTAGACTGGCTGAGGTGGCCTTAATTGCTCACACTTAACTGCAAGCAGGATCATCAAGGGACATCTGTGCTAAGGTTGCTGTGAAGGGGTTAGAGATTCACCACCACAGAGCAATGGACAGCAGGTCACTCAGCTTTACATAAGGCTTTCTCTCTCTCCCTTGGACCTCCTGTTCACTCATTTTCAATTAGTGGCCTCTTCTCCCTCACTGAAAGGCCAGTAGTTAGAAAGGACTTCTCCAAGGTGTAGCAGTTCTTGCTCTCATGGTTCATAGCTCAGGACATTGCTGTAGTCCTTTCTTCCCAAATGCTACAGAAGTTCAAAACATGATGTTCCCTTATGATTATCTGCCAGGTGTGCCACTCTTGTCACTTTTATTGTCTTGTCATCAGCTCCCTGCTGCTCCAGCCATATGTGTTGACCAGCACACACAACAGGGAAGTCAATAAGGTCAGACAACACATACTGAAGAAACAATGTCAGATGTCCTGGAGGATGCCCTCCTTACACATTGGTCAGAGGGCCTATAACACTGTTTGGAGGACTATATGAGGCCCATAATATTGTTTGAAGGAATATGTGTGGTCAATTATATTGTACTAGCTATTGAACCCGTTCTACGCCCAGGTGGCGAGCATTTATATTGGTATATGGTCTCCATCCTGGTACATGCTGCTTCCATCCTGCACCCTAATCCTGTCATGTGGTGCTACCATCTTGTGCCCCCATCCTGTCATATGCTGCTCCCAACCTGCGCCCCTTCTTGTCATGTGGAGCCCCCATCCGGCGCCCTTATCCTGGTTTGTGTGCCTCCATCTTGTCATGTGCTACTCTCTTCCTGTGCCCCCATCCTGTCATGTACTCCCATCCTGTGCCCCAATGCTGTCATATGCTGCTTCCATCCTGCGCCCTAATCCTGTCGTGTTGTGCTCCCATCCTGCACACCCATCCTGTCATGTGGTCAGGGCCGGACTGGCCATTTGGCAATTCTGGCACATGCCAGAAGGGCCTGTCTGGTCATGGGCCGCCTTGACTGCTACATTGTTAACGGAATCGTTGATCTCAAGACACCTATACTGTTAAGAGTTATGATGGAGCACTCCATCAAGCCATGGGTATCATTAGAAATATTTGTCTTGTAGTAAATCTTCCTTTCCTCCATCCAGGGTAATATTCGTAAGATATCCCATCTGGTGCTCTGGGACGGGGATAACATGGGCCTGTGTGATTTCAAATGCCAGGGCTGAATTTCAGTCCCAGTCCGTACCTGCATGTGGTGCTCCCATCCTGCACCCCAATGCTGTCATATGCTGCTCCCATCCTGCACCCCCATTCTGGTATGTGTTTCCCCCAACCTGGTATGTGCTAGTCTAATTCTGTACCCCCATCCTGTCATGTGGTGCTCTCATCCTGCATCCCCATCCTGTCATGTGGTGCTCTCATCCTGCATCTCCATCCTGTCATGTGGTGCTCACAACCTGTCATGTGCTGCTCCCATCCTGCACCCCCATTCTGTCATGTGCTGCTCCTAACCTGCACCCCCATCCTGTCATGTGCTGCTCCCATCCTGCGCCCTCATTCAGTCATGTGCTGCTCCCATCCTGCGCCCCCATTCTATCATGTGCTGCTCCCATCCTGCGCCCCTATTCTGCAATGTGCTGCTCCCATCCTGTGCCCCCATTCTGTCATGTGCTTCTCCCATCCTGCGTCACTATTCTGTAATGTGCTGCTCTCATCCTGCGTCTCCATTCTGTATTGTGCTGCTCCCATCCTACGTCCCCATTCTGTAATGTGCTGCTCCCTTCCTGCGCCCCCATTCTGTCATGTGCTGCACTCATTCTGCGTCCCCATTCTGTCATTGTTGGGTGGAGATAGTATCAGAGGGGCTGGCAGGGTGGACCACGTCGATAATGTTGGAAAGGTGACTGGGTTGGGGTTGATCAGAAGTGGAAGGGGAGGATGAGGTTCAGCATGGGGGACAGGCTGGGCGGGGTTTGGGTTGTTGTAGGTGGGAAATTATAAGGTACAGGAAGCTGGGCCAGGGAAGGAATATGTAACGGGGAAGGAAACTTTGGGGAAGGCAATTGGAACAGGGATGGATTTTGGAAGTGGGATGGATTTTGGAACTGGGACGGATTTTGGAAACGGCAAGGGTTTGTGTACTGGGAAGGATTTTGGTACCGGGAAGGATTTTGGTACTGGGAGGAATTTTGGTACTGGAATGGATTGGTAGGAGAGGCAGTAGCTTGGGGGAGGTGTGAGAGCAACTACCGTGGTAGGTGGAGGGGCTTGGGAGGTGGCCTACGCTAGAGTAGCATAGCAGCCTTGCATTACATGCATCTGCTGGTCAGGAGTTAGATTTTCCATGCTCGCGAGTACTGATTGAAAAAAAACATTATTAGGTGACCTACTTGCATCTGAATGCATCCTATCCAGACGACTGCTGAGTTCAAGGATGCCTTTATTCAACATGTTGAACCCAGCAGTCATTTGCTCAGCCAAAAGCTTGATCGAGTTCTGGAAGGCTGCATTCAGATGCAAGAACTCGGGCGCATAGCTCCTTTCCTGACCCATCTGGCGCTGCTGCCCAGAACCTAAAGGTGTTCTAGAGGTGGCAGCATCAGAGGGGTGGGGTAAAGGGAAAGCTAACTCGTTACCAGCAGCTTCATGTGATAAAGTCTGAGATGATGCTCAAGCGCTGGTGGATGGGGCTGAGGGACCTGAAGTGAGGGAATAGTCAGACGAAGGGTAATAGGGGTCGGGTCTTTCGACGTGGTTCCCGGTGGCAGACTTCTGTGGGATCTCTCCAGACGGTTCCAAGGCAGCTGCAGGCTCCCGAGTGCTGCAGATGGGGCTGTGAAAGAAAAGAAAAACTAAAATTAATATATTGATATTACATAGCCCTGGCTGAAACAAAAAAATAAGGTCAGACAGGTAAACATTGTGACTTCATAAATGGGTTGTGGAATATTTACCTGCTGCTAACCATCGTCAACCAGACGAATGACAGGGTCCTGCCGTACTTGTATTGGCTCCTGCGTCATCCCAATCGACTCGGGCCTGCATCTCCTTGTTGAACTCCCTCTTGAGCGATCTCTGAGTGACCGCCACCTCTTCATTACCCTTTCACCTGTAAAGTGAAAAAAAAAATTGTTTACAACACATTCCGTCATGCAACCGAAATTACTGAAATGTGAATACTTACGTGCTCGAGTCTGCTGCCTTGGTTCGAGGTCCTCCCAGTTGTCCACAACAATGAAGCATACTTGCTCCCAGAGCCGACGGGTGATAAATTGATCAGCATGGCTGCAGTCAGCCATGTTCCACAGTGGCTCCCGCTCGCGTACCTCTTCGATGAGGCTGTCCACATCAATACCCCCCTCCTCACCATCCGAGTCGGGAGCACGCTGTGAAGACTGTTACAAAATAAACAAAAATAAAATTATTAAACTGAAATCCACATCTAATATATAAAAAAAAAATTGTACTTACTGCTGGAGGCTGACCGCATTGGCGATCACGACGCCGACCCTGGGAGCTGCTGGGAGGGCCTTCATGGCGTTGGCCAGAACGTGCAGCAGACTAGAAAAAATAAATAAATTATGTTGGATGTAGGCATATGTTTTGTGTTTACTGTGATGTATGATGATCTGTTTTTTATGTGTTGGGTGCACTGTGATGTCTATAGGAACAACTTACACTCTGCGCGGCCGCTCCGGACATTTCTCCACTCACCCAAAATTGTAACAATAACAAAAATAAAAAATAAAAATTTTAAATTATCTCAATGCGTAGACGCTGTGAAGGAGGGCTCCCAGAAGAAGACATGTTTTTTTTGGCTCTGTAAGTATAAAGACACTTGTTAGCTACTATACAAATTATATGCAAAGTTTTGTGTTCTTTAATACTTACATCAGGAAATCTGCTTCCTGGCCTGGTTGGTCCCTGCTGGCTTGTTGGTCCCTGATGTTTGGTATGGCCTGGTACTGCAAGTATAAAGACAATTATATAATTATGTGTAAGCAGCTGAATTAGAACATGAAAAGTTGTTCCACAGCTAGTAGGATTTAAAAACCTCCCCTCTAAAATAATCCCCATAGGACCCACAACCCAAAAAAATGCAAAGTAATTTAATAGGTTTATAAACCACCCCACTAAAATTTTATATCTGGGCAATGTAAGCAGGCAAAAAAATCACCCTTCTGTAACCCCCAAAAATATACCAAAGGCACACAAGTCTGAGCTTGACATCCTCCTTCCATAATATGCGCAATGCGAAAGCTGGCAAACCCTTACCCCTCAAAAAAACAAACCTAAACCTTGCAAACAATACCCTCCTTTAAAGTTTAAATGCCTAAACCCCATTTGAAAATCTATTGACCACATAGGCTATTTTAAAAAATCCATTTAAGAAAATAAAAAAAATCAATTTCTGCTATCCAAATTTTCATACACCTTTTATTTAAACAAATATACTCTGTATTGCATGTTGTGTGTTCCAGTTTTACATAAACCACACTGTAAAATTTACCTTTGTGAAATGATACTACGTACAGTTTTAGGACAAATTTTTATTATTTGCTTTTTTTTGGTTTTATTTTATCTTATTTTTTTAACATCACAAGTAGGAGCTACAAAGCTCTTTATTTTAAATACAAGTACCATATATACTCGAGTATAAGCCGAGATTTTCAGTCCATTTTTTGAGCTGAAAGTCCCCTTCTCAGCTTATACTTAAGTCATACCCAGGGGTCGGCAGGGAAGGGGGATCGGGGGCTATCTAATTATACTCACTTGCTCTTGGCGCGGTCCATGCAGGACCCTGGTTCCCAGGCGTTGCATCTTCTTCCTGTACTGAGCGGTCACATGGTACCGCTCATTACAGTAATAAATATGCGGCTCCACCTCCTATAGGGGTGGAGCTGCATATTCATTACTGTAATGAGCGGTACCATGTGACCGCTCAATGCGGCGCCGGGGAACCAGGGACCTGCAGGGACTGCGCCAGGAGCAGGTGAGTATAATGGGGAGGGGGAGCGCTGCGCGATAGTCACCTTTCCTCGTTCCGGTGCCGCTCCATCTTCAGCGTCTTCTGCAGTGACGCTCAGTTCAGAGGGCGTGGTGATGTGGTTAGTGCGCGCCCTCTGCCTGAACGTCAGTGCAGAAGATGCTGAAGACGGAGCGGCACCGGAATGAAGAAAGGTGAATATAGCAAGTGCCGGGGGCCTGAGCGACGAGAGGTGAGTATGTGATTTTTTTTTTATCTCAGCAACAGCAAATGGGGCAAGTGTCTGTATGGAGCATCTTATGGGACCATAATTAACATTTGTGCAGCACTGTATGGGGCAAGTGTCTATATGGAGTATCTTATGGGGCCATAATTAACGTTTGTGCAGCACTATATGGGGCAAGTGTCTGTATGGAGCATCTTATGGGGCCATAATTAATGTTTGTGCAGCATTATATGGGGCAAGTGTCTATATGGAGAATCTTATGGGGCCATAGTCAATGTTTGTGCAGCACTATATGGGGCAAATATCTTTATGGAGCATCTTATGGGGCCATAATTAACGTTTGTGGAGCATTATATGGGGCAAGTGTCTGTATGGAGCTTCTTATGGGGCCATAATCAACGTTTGTGCAGCACTGTATGGGGCAAATGTGTCTATGGAGCATATTATGGGGCCATTATTAACCTTTATGCGGGATTATATAGGGCATATTTTAATATGGAGCATCTTATGGGGTCCATCATAAACTTTATGGAGCATTATATGGGGCTCTTGATTCAATATCAATATTCAAAAACACTTAACCTACTGATGTCTCAATTAATTTTACTGTTATTGGTATCTATTTTTACTTTTGACATTTACCGGTAGCTGCTGCATTTCCCACCCTAGGCTTATACTCGAGTCATTAAGTTTTCCCAGTTTTTTGTGGCAAAATTAGGGGGGTCAGCTTATACTCGGGTCGGCTTATACTCGAGTATATACGGTACACTGAATGCAAATTTTGTAACAAAAAAAAGGAACACACTCTATGCACACACATGCCACACACACACACACACAAACACACCGCAGAACTTTTTTTAAAATACATGTAAAGTTATAAAAAAAAGAAAAAAGCATGGACGCACAGACACGCAGCACACACACACGGCACACACGCCGCACACACACACACCGCCATTACACACACATGGCACACACGCCACACACACACACCATGCCACACTACTTTGGAAATACATGACAGTAATAAAAAAACTAAACAACCACGGCAGGACACACACACACAGACATAAAAACACTGTCAGGACTCCCGCTGGCTGGCAGGACGCTGGCTGGCTGGCAGGCCTCTTGCTGGCTGACTGGCTGGCAGGACTCTGGCTGGCTGGTAGGAGTCTGGATGGCTGGCAGTCCTCTTCCTTGCATCTATGCTTCTTGCTGGCACATTGAGGAATGAAGCCACATGGCAGGTTTATATAGATTTGGGGCTGTCTGGACAATTGGCTACTAAATACAGATATTGAGCATGCTCAGTGTATAAAAATGGAATCCAGCGCTGGATTCCGTCATTTGACGGACAGCAATGGATCCTGCATCCATAGGCTTCCATTCTAGCCAACGACATATGCCGCAGGATCCGTCGTTGCACGTTTTTCTGACGCAGACAAAAAACGTTTCTTTGTACGTTTTTTCCAGATGACAGATCAACAAATTCCAACGGACCCTGCGCACGACGGATGAAATGTGTGGCCATGCGTCGTAATCCGTCGCTAATACAACTCTATGAAAAAAAGACGGATCCCGTGGGCAAATTCGCAGGATCCGTTTTTTTCACAAAATGACACATTTTTACGGAAATAAGAAGACGGAAGTGTAAAAGAGGCCTAAGACGCTCCATAGCATAATATGCCCCATATAATGCTCCATAAAGGTTGATGGCCCCCATAAGATGCTCCATAGCATAATATGCCCCATATAATACTCCAAAAAGGTTGATGGCCCCCATAAGATGCTCCATAGCATAATATGCCCCATATGCTGCTGCAATTAAAAAAAAAAGACATACTCACCTCTCATCGCTGCGGAGAGGTGCCGGGGGCCTGAGCAGGAGGAGACACTGGCGCGCTATGGGGGTCAGGTGCCAGTGTTGCCACTGGCTAAGGCCCCCTGCACTTGCGATATTCACCTGTCCCCGTTCCACTGTCGCGCCGCTGTGTTTTCTGGGTCCTCTCGTTGTGACTGTTCATTCAGATGGCGTGCACTCACCACGTCATATATACTATATAGAGGACTATGAGGGGCCTATATACTGTTTGCAGGACTATATGAGGGCCAGTATACTGTTTTCAGGTTTGTGTGAAGGGGCCGTTCTACTGCTTGCAGTTCTATGTGGGGACCATTATACTGTTTTGAGGGCTATGTGGGGGCCTTTATACTGTTTGGGGGGCTATTTGGGGGCCATTATACTATATACTGTGCAAAGGGTTTTTTAGGGTGTCCGTTATGCTGGGAAAAGAGGGCTGTGCAGGGGCCAGTATGCTGTTTGGAGGGTTGGATAGGATCCATTATACTGTTTGGAGGGCTAGTGGAGGTCATTATACAGTGTGGATGGTTATGTAGGGGCCATCATACTGAGTGGAGGAGTGTGGGGGGCTGTTATACTGTATGGAGGGCCGTTATACTGTATGGAGGGCTTTGTGGCATTCACATTTGGAACCTCATACTGTATTGGAGTCACCACACCTTGCAGGTGGAGGGTTTGAGGGGGAAAAGAGTACAGTAGTGTCATCATAATGTGTGTGGAGGGTACTGTGGAAGAATTCACTGTTGGGGTATCATACTGTGTTTTGGGGAGACACCATTGTTGGCATCATACTTTATAGAGACAATAAAAGGGCGATCTAGGGTCTTCAAGAGGAGGAAAATTACTTTGCAAGAGTTGCAAAATTGTGAAATATGCTCTTCTGTGACCCTGCTGTATATTATTTGTCTTTTTTGGGAGGCCCAATTAGAACATCTGCTCTGGGGCCTCATAATTTCTATATATGCCCATGGATGCAGCATTCACATGTCATCCAAACTGGAAAATGCAGTCTCCTTGTTGTTGCTTCTTGCTGAGACAAAGTGCTCATGTGACTTCCCTACTGGAAGAAAAATTGAGGAAACCAGTGGAGACTAGAGTTGAGTGACTTTTACTTTTTTAGGATCGAGTAGGGTTTCGTGAAACCCGACTTTCTCAAAAGTCGGGTCGGGTGAAATCGTCCGATTATTGCGAAAAGTCGGGGGCTGACTGAAACACGAAACCCAATGCAAGTCAATGGGGAATCAAAGTCGGCAGAGAGTGGAGGACAGGAAAACACCTACAGTGCCCATTTTAATGCCAAAAACATCAATTCTTGTTACTTAAGGTTGTCAATCTTAACTTACCTTATAATAATAGTTAGGCATTGAAAATTTGGGGTCATTTGGCTAAAGTTGTGGGGGGGTAGGGCTGGCTCAAATTTGTCGTGGGCCCAGGAAACGCGGACTACGTCACGACGGTGGAGCAGGGAAAGGTAAGTATTTAAACTTTGCAAGTGCTGTGATCCTGAGCAAGCAGGGGGGCCCACTCGTTTGCATTGGCACTGGCACAGGGCCCCTCAAAGTACGGCGGTGTGTTTGACGGCGGGGCGCCTGCCACCGGCAGAGACGCTTTTGCATACTATGAGGGGCCCTGTGCCATTGACGTCGCCAACGAGTATGCCCCCCCTCCTGATGAAGGAACCTGCAGTTTCATCTGCACCTTCCTCTTTGTCCCCGTGTAAGGTGGTATAGTATGCGGGAAGGGGAACCAGACTTTCAGCAGGGTCAGATACTGGCTGTGTAGAGTGCAAGGGGAATGTAGTGGTCTGGGTCAATGTACCAGCAGACTCATCTAGCAGTGGCTGGGCAGGATGAGGAGGAAACACAGATATAGGGCCAAAGAATAAAGTAGGCTAAATGCAGTTCAAAATTGGTAACAGGACTAAACAGGGGGCATTGCTTTGTTCAGTGGAGGAAAACTGTAATGAGTGGCAGACACAGTTAGTAGGCCCAAGTAATAAAGTGGGCCAAACTCAGTTCAAAATTGGTAACAGGAGTAAACAGGCAGCACTGCTTTGTTCAGTGGAACAATAACTGATGAAAAGCATTGGTTAAACTATTAGTAATACTAAACGGAAAAATGAAATTAATACTTAACCAATGTGTCTATGGACAAAATATGGACAATCGTCACTACGACATACAAAAACAGAGGCTACACACCCCACGATAAAGAGCAGTCCAATGTATAATAAAAAGGTATAAATTTTATTCAAAATTACATGGTGGAGGGATATAGCAACAACAATGAAAATACAGAGGGTTTAAAAGAAACGCTCTAAGGTCGGCAGAATACACAATGGGCCAAATATAGTAAGTACATATTGATTATTATGCAAACACCACCCCATAAAATTGTGTCTACTTATAATAAATAGCCTATTTTCACCATTTATCATGTGTCTTCACTCCAACTGTAGGTAATCGGTATACCCCTTATCATATACTGCATTTGTTGTCTGCAGCACAGCTATTTTTAAAGCTGGTGGTAGGACTATTAGGTCCACATTTTGTGTACCACTTCACTGCTAATTTTTCCATCATATAACATGTGTCTTTACTCTTTTTCTGCTATTTATTATAAGTAGACACAATTTTATGGGGTGGTGTTTGCATAATAATCAATATGTACTTACTATATTTGGCCCATTGTGTATTCTGCCGACCTTAGAGCGTTTCTTTTAAACCCTCTGTATTTTCATTGTTGTTGCTATATCCCTCCACCATGTAATTTTGAATAAAATTTATACCTTTTTATTATACATTGGACTGCTCTTTATTGTGGGGTGTGTAGCCTCTGTTTTTGTATGTCGTAGCGATGATTGTCCATATTTTGTCCATAGACACATTGGTTAAGTATTAATTTCATTTTTCCGTTTAGTATTACTAATAGTTTAACCAATGCTTTTCATCAGTTATTGTTCCACTGAACAAAGCAGTGCCGTCTGTTTACTCCTGTTACCAATTTTGAACTGCATTTGGCCCACTTTATTACTTGGGCCTACTAACTGTGTCTGCCACTCATTACAGTTTTCCTCCACTGAACAAAGCAATGCCCCCTGTTTAGTCCTGTTACCAAATTTGTATCTTTATTAAGTAAAGCATGTGGTTTATCTTTTTATATACCATTTAATGGTCTATATATTTAATATTACTATGCATTTATTTGCATTTGCAATTATTGTGTATAGTATAGGATGTAGGCCGTCCTTTATTATCATGCACTCTGTTCCCCCACTATAATTTATATTGCTGGTATTTAATTATATATTTATACTGCTGGGGTAGCCATTCTGGAGATTTGTTTGTTCTCTCATTAGTGGTGCTGTGCTATGCACCTCCATTTCAGGATGGATGGACCGGGTTTCATCCTTCTACTTTATGTTGTGACCTTTTTACTATTTCACCCCCGCCGCGGCCAGTACGCATGCGTGCTGTGCCTCCGCTTCGCCTGCCGGTCTCCTGTGTCTCTATGTGTCCCTGGGCATCGGGTCACATGGGGATTACGTGCATCCTGATGCCCTGGGTCACATGACGCGGGTGCCGGCCGGCATCGCGGTTGCCGCGGTGACGCATGCGTCACTTCCGGTTCGCGGCCGGGGTCACTTCCGGTACACATTATGATATAAAAACCAGCGTTTTGAGATCCTGACATGCCCCCGGATGAAGGTGCCAACCGAAACGCGCGTTGGGGCGGTCGGGCAGATCCTCTGGACCACCATCATCACTCCAAACGGCAGGTAATTGGTATACCCTTTATCATCTATATATATAATTGTCTAAGGGTTTTTCCGTCTGTCTGTCTGTCTGTCTGTCTGTCTGTCTTTCTGGCCTGGCGGCCTCGACCAATCAGAGACGCGGGATTTCCATTATGACATCATCGTTGCCATGCTATGCCCGTCGCTGATTGGTCGAGGCCCAGGCGGCCTCTAACGCATCGGGTATTCTAGAATATGCATGTCCCCGTAGTATATGGACAAAGATGATTCCAGAATTCGCAGCAGACTGTGCCCGTCGCTGATTGGTTGAGGCAACCTTTATGACATCATCGTTGCCATGGCAACCATTATGACATCTACATCGATACTGTGCCCGTCGCTGATTGGTCGAGGCCTGGCGGCCTCGACCAATCAGAGACGCGGGATTTCCAGGACAGACAGACAGACAGACAGACAGACGGAAAAACCCTTAGACAATTATATATATAGATGATAAAGGGTATACCAATTACCTGCCGTTTGGAGTGATGATGGTGGCCCAGAGGATCTGCCCGACCGCCCCAACGCGCGTTTCGGTTGGCACCTTCGTCAGGGGGCATGTCAGGATCTCAAAACGCCGGTTTTTATATCATAATGTGTAATAGACCATTAAATGGTATATAAAAAGATAAACCACATGCTTTACTTAATAAAGATACAAATAATTACAAAGCAGTATTATATATATAAATGATAATACAAAGGAGAATAGGCCACATGCTTTGCTTGATAGAATATACTTCCATGATGGATGGCAAACCGGACATCAGCCGAAATGGATGAGGATTATTCAAAGAAAACCAAACCACAGGGGTCATTTATATACTAAAATGCCCATGAGGAAAGATCTATGTAGGCCGTACAAAAAGAAGATTGATGGATAGGATTAATGAACATCTTAATAACATTAGTAAGGGGTTCATAGGACATCCATTATCCCGACATTTTTCGGAACAACATAATCACTCCATCTGTGGAATTTCTTTTTGGGGCATCCAAGTGGTCCCACGCAATTCTCGAGGGGGGGACTATATAAAAGCCATGTCCCGGGTGGAGTCCAGGTGGATATTCACCTTAGACAGTCTGGCTCTGACTGGCTTAAATCAAAAAATAGAACTATATGCTTTTTAAGAACCCTACCCCCCCCCCCCCCATAACCTCATTACACACATTAGCGGAGATATGTAAGCAGGTTGTGTGATTGGAGATTATTACTATTATGTATTTTTAGTTATACATCATAATTTCGTTTTAACCACCATTTTTTCTTAAGTCATTTACATTAGTATATATCGTTATGATTACAAAATTTTTTTTTATCCATATTAAAATCTTGCTAATCCCTCTGGGTTTTTAATAAATATAGGGAATTGCACAGACGGGATATCCGGTTATTTTTATATTTTTATATATTTCTGGTTTGCTTTTAAAAGATTAATTTTAACTCTATATTTAATTCACATTATCCCAAGCGTAGTAGTTTTTAATCTATAAATTAATAAAAGATGTTTTTATTATTACTAAAATATCTAATGGTATATGTAGGGATATTTATTGTTTTTATTATACAGAGCCCCAAGTCTCTTTCACTATTCTATCATGTAGCTCTGAATTGACGGTAATAGATGTAATCCGGCAACTATAGTTCAAACCATTATGTTGCTTGATAATCAGGGATCACTAAATGTGGGCAATTAGCTTAAATTATTGTGCCAATTATCAATTAGGGGTTCCAAAGGGCGCTCAATTAGTAATCAGGCGGCTATTTAAAGACGGGTCCCTATAATGGAGACATAGCCCTGACGAAGAGGGAAGTTAACCCTCGAAACGCGTAGGCAGCTTGTCTCCATCGCGCACCCGTCCTTACTCTGTGTGACGTCACATCAGCCCCGCCCCCAATTCGTCACCGCGTCCTCAGCGTTGCTTCCGGCCGGGGCACGCGAGGCGCTGGTGCTCTCCTGCGCTCCTGCGCTCCCACTAGCATGCGACTCTTCAGGAACCCCTGGCACTGCCCGCACCACCAATTGCCAGACGGAATCAGCGCTACAAATATTACAGGCACATCAGGATAAGCGCTTACTCCAGAAAGTATATGGTGAGTGAACGGATAGCTTTATTCTATTGGCACTGCTAGTTGTAAAAGTTCTAGGACAGATTGTTCACATTACCACCTTATCCCTCTCAGTATCGGTTCACCAGACTGCGGCAAGCAAGCACTCCAGGTGCAGCCGTCAGAGCTTAACATAAGCAGTAAGTGATCTGAATCGATATCATTATTAACATAAGGTGGAGGTCTGTTAGGATATCTATGTTCTATAATATACAATCTACTATTTTCCTTCAGAATTATTCTCTAAACCTGTGGAAGGATTAACATCAGAATCCACATAGGAACACCTTAAGTGTAGCACATACAGCCTCACACAATAAGTAAGTGTGTATATACAATATTCGTAATTATCTACCCGCACGATCTTGTTAATATCAATTTCACTGACTCTATGATATTCCTTTCAGTAACATACTACAATCAGGTTCAACCTCTCTCCTAAAGGAATAGGTGGCTCTTATATACAAAAACTGACTTCTTAACAAGTAAGTAAGTTTTTGTTTTTTTGATCTTGGGTAGCGCAGTGGTTCAAATTATCTTTTACTACTTGGTTGTTCCTTTTAACAGGGTTGGCACAGAACCTGTTGCAACCACTTGCAGCTCCCGCAGCACTCTACTCTACCCTTTCAGGTGATTAGGCGCCAGTGTACATATTCTTTATAGCAGTTTAATATTTGATATAGGCTGAAAATTGAAGCTCAGCTTTGTTCAGTGGAGGAGAACAACAAGCAGCGGCAGACACCGTTGGTAGGCCCAACCAAACAAGTAGGCCAAATGCAGTTTAATATTTGATATAGGCTGAAAATTGAAGCTCAGCTTTGTTCAGTGGAGGAGAAAAGCAAGGGGCAGCAGACACCTTTAGTAGGCCCAACCAAACAAGTAGGCCAAATGCAGTTTAATATTTGATATAGGCTGAAAATTGAAGCTCAGCTTTGTTCAGTGGAGGAGAATAACAAGCAGCGGCAGACACCGTTAGTAGGCCCAACCAAACCAGTAGGCCAAATGCAGTTTAATATTTGATATAGGCTGAAAATTGAAGCTCAGCTTTGTTCAGTGGAGGAGAAAAGCAAGGAGCGGCAGACACCGTTAGTAGGCCCAGCCAAACAAGTAGGCCAAATGCAGTTTAATATTTGAAACAGGATGAAAATTGAGGCTCATCTTTGTTCAGTGGAGGACAGCTGTGTTGAGTGGCGCAGACAGACAAATGTTGTAGGCCTAAAATATAAAAGTAGGCTAAATGCAGTTCAAAATTAGTAACTGGAGTACACAGGCGGCATAGTTTTGTGAAGTGGAAGACAGCTGTATTGAGTGGCGCAGACAGGCACAGGTAGTAGGCCTAAAATAAAAAAGTAGGCTAAATGCAGTTCAAAATTTGTAACTAAAGTACACAGGCAGCATAGCCTTGTGCAGTGGAGGACAGCTGTATTGAGTGGCGCAGACAGACACAGGTAGTAGGCCTGAAATAAAAAAGTAGGCTAAATGCAGTTCAAAATTGGTAACTGGAGTACACAGGCGGCATAGCCTTGTGCAGTTGAGGACAGCTGTATTGAGTGGCACAGACAGACACAAGTAGTAGGCCTAAAATAAAAAACTAGGCTAAATGCAGTTCAAAATTGGCAACTGGAGTACACAGGCAGCATAGCCTTGTGCAGTGAAGGACAGCTGTATTGAGTGGTGCAGACAGACACATGTAGTAGGCCTAAAATAAAAAACTAGGCTAAATGCTGTTCTGTCTTCATACACGTTGATACGGTGTGTGATCCGACATACGGCATAAACCACTTCAGTCTCCCAAATAAGCAGACTGTTCTCTGTAGTCTAACTTGTTTATTGGTAACATGAATGCGGTAAAACTATAAGAATATAAATTATATGGATAAGTATTGAGCCAAATAACAGCACAACTGATACTTTACAATTAGCAGGCAAAATATACAGGATGATGCAATGTCTATATATAACTACATACAGCAGGTGACTGATAATCACATTTGTTATGTACTGGCTGCTATACAGTTAATCACATTCTGTACAACACTGCATTGCAAGAACAGAGATAACAATCTTACCGGATAAACTTAACCAGGATGGCAAGCAAGTGAGGTAGTTCCAACACAGCAGATAACACGTGTGTCTCGGGAAGTACACAGAGAAAAAATGGAGTTTCCCTATCCCTTGATACCTTGGTGCAATCCCACAATGCAACACTCTAATTATTACTAAAAACACAGGTTATAAATTTAACCACCACTGGGTGGTGCTATAACACAGCAAAAACTAAAACACTAATAGTAGTGAACTTTAATGCATAATTGGAACCATACTGTCCTTGTTAAAATGGACAGAACAAATGCAGTTCAACATTGGTAACTGGAGTACACAGGCGGCATAGCTTTGTGCAGTGGAGGACAACTGTAAGGAGTGGCGCAGACAGACACATGTAGTAGGCCCAAATGATAAAGTAGGCTAAATGCAGTTCAAAATTTGTAACTGGAGTACACAGGCGGCATTGCTTTGCTCGGTGGAGGACAACTGGAAGGAGTGGCTGACACAGTTAGTAGGCCAAAATAGTAAAGTGGGCTAAATGTCTGCCAAAACAATGTTCCTAAATAAACAGGTGGCATAGCTAGGTACAGGGGTGGGCTCCACTGCTGAGTAGCAGACAGTGGTAGTTCGCGCACAGTATCAACTGGTCTAAATGGAGGGCAGGGCCCCTGTATATTTTTACTATCATCTATCATTTCAACAAATTTGTATTGGCAGTGCCATTGAAGGATTAAACAGCACAGACTAAACAGTGGTGGAGCAGTGAGAGGTAAGTTTTGCAAGTGGTAGAGCACTGTTTGAGCCGGGGGGAACACTCTCTCGTGGGCGGTGGTACTGGCAAAGGGCCCCTCATATTACGACTGTGTGTCTGACGTTGGTTGTGCACCACCACCGTCAGAGACACTTCATTGTACTATGAGGGACCCTGTGCCAGTGCCGTCACCCAAGAGTGGGACCACCTACCTGTCCAGGCAAACGGCACTCGCACGGGTGCTTGCGCCAAGTGGTGACCACGGCTCTGTGGGGGTAGTCAGACTATTTAGGGAGGTATAAAAATGGCCTATGGTGGACATTCAGCAGCTGCAAATGGAGGAATTGGAGCAGTCAGTAAGAGGAGGCCAAAAGCAAGACATTTTTCAGGCAAGCTACGTGTCAGCAGGGGAAGGTGGGGCCTAATAATTTGAAATCCATGATTGGTTCATTTTAATGAAGGTTAGATCATCAACATTTTGGGTAGCCAGACATGTCCTTTTTTAGGTCAGTATTGAACCAGCAGCACTGAAGACTCTTTCTGATAGCACACTAGCAGCAGGGCAAGCGAGCTCCTGTAATGCATATTCTGACAATTCAGGCCAGGTGTCTATTTTAGATGCCCAGTAATCAAAGGGGAATGACCTGTGAGGGAGAACATCGATAAAGGAGGAAAAATAGTTCGTAACCATACTAGACAAATGCTGTCTCCTGTCACTTTGAATCGATGCAGCAGTACCTGTCGTTAGGGTTGAGCGAAACGGATCGGTCATTTTCATAAGTCGCCGACTTTTGGCAAAGTCGGGTTTCATAAAACCCGACCCGATCCCAGCGTGGGATCTGCCATGCGGTACACGATCTTCGCGCCAAAGTCGTGTTTCATATGACGCTTTCAGCGCCTTTTCTCAGCCAATGAAGGTGGACGCAGAGTGTGGGCAGCGTGATGACATAGGTCCTGGTCCCCACCATCTTAGAGAAGGGCATGGCAGTGATTGGCTTGCTTTCTGCGGCATCACAGGGGCTATAAAGGGGCGTTCCCGCCAACTGCCATCTTACTGCTGCTGATTTGAGCATAGGGAGAGGTTGCTGCCGCTTCGTCAGAAGCAGGGATAGCGTTAGGCAGGGTAAATTAACCCCCAAACTGCTTGTGCTGTAGCGATTTCCACTGTCCAACACCACCTTTTCTTTGCAGGGACAGTGGAGGCAAGATTTCTGTGCAACAGCTCTGTAGCTTATAAAGCTCCCTGATAGCTGCGTTGCTGTGTGTACGCCGCTGTGCAAACCAACTGCTTTTTTAAAAGCAAAAATCCTGTTGCTCCTTCCTTTCTGCACAGCTATCTTGTTTGTTTGTCCTCATTTTTTGTGTGCAGCAGTCCTTTTTATTGCTGCCTGCCATACTTTTCAGAGATTATTGTAGGGAGATAGTAATTGTAGTACAGTCCCTTTTTTTTTTTTTTTTAATATCTTCCAGCTACTTTCAGCCCCTGAAACTGTGTAGTGTAAAACAGTGGGCCTGTATTTTTCTGCACTGTCCCACACCTAAGAAGGGAGATTTATATTGCCAATCAGTGCATCTGTGCCAGTGCTGTCTGTGGTATCTCTGTCAGTCATTTTGTGCCACAGAAACTATACTGTGATATAGTGGGCCTGATTAAATCACTTGTCTCCCATATAAAAAATAAAATAAAATAAAGGGAGAATAATATTGCCAAATCTGTGCATCTTTGCCAGTGCTGTCTGTGGTATCTGTCATTCATTTTGTGCCACAGAAACTATACTGTGATATAGTGGGCCTGATTAAATCACTTGTCTCCCATATAAATAAATAAAATAAAATAAAGGGAGAATAATATTGCCAAATCTGTGCATCTGTGCCAGTGCTGTCTGTGGTATCTGCCAGTCTTTTTGTGCCACAGAAACTATACTGTGATATAGTGGGCCTGATTTTTCCCTGCATTCTCCCACACATAAAGAGGGAGATTTCTATTGCCAGTGTGTGCATCTGCGTCAGTCCTGTTAGTGGCACTTCTGCCAGCCTCTTTCTGCCAATCAAACTGTGTAGTGTAATCCAGTGGGCCTGATTTTTCCCTGCATTCTCCCACACATAAAGAGGGAGATTTCTATTGCCAGTGTGTGCATCTGCATCACTCCTGTTACTGGCATATCTGCCAGCCTCTTTCTGCCATTCAAACTGTGTAGTGTAATCCAGTGGGCCTGATTTTTCCCTGCATTCTCCCACACATAAAGAGGGAGATTTCTATTGCCAGTGTGTGCATCTGCGTCACTCCTGTTCCTGGCATATCTGCCAGCCTCTTTCTGCCAATCAAACTGTGTAGTGTAATACAGTGGGCCTGATTTTTTCCTGCATTCTCCCACACATAAAAAAGGGAGATTTAAATTCACAACAAGCTTACGTACACCTTCTACCTGCTTGTACAGGACCACATAACGGTTGTTAGTTTGGTTACATTTTTCCAAGAATGAGGAAGTCTGGTGGAAGAGGTCGTGGCCGTGGGCGGTCATTGCCAGCTGGTAATGATGGTAGTGGTGGTGGTCGTGGAGCATCAGGTGGTCGTGGGAAAAGAAATATAGACCCTAAGTCTTGATTTGTTAAGCCAGCGTCATCATCTGGCTACACAAGGCCTCGAATGCTCCCTTTTCTGGGACTAGGAAAACCGCTTTTAAAGCCGGAGCAGCAGGAACAAGTTTTGGCTTTCCTTGCTGACTCTGCCTCTAGCTCTTTCGCCTCCTCCTTGGAAAGTGCAAAATGTAAAAGCAGCGCGTCGTCAGTGGATGTTCCCGGTCAGGGACAAGTCGCTTCCTTGTGTTCTTCACCCAGAACAACAGAGAAGGATGCGTCAGGCGACACAACAGGTTACTCCATGGAGCTCTTTACACATACCGTTCCTGGGTTAGAAAGGGAAATTGTTAACAGGCCATGCCCATTACAAGATGAATCGGACATGGAGTGCACAGATGCACAGCCACAGCCAGATTATTATGCTGTTCCTTTGACTCAGATCAGAACATTGCCCTCGCAGTGTACTGATCCAGAATCTGACCCTGATGAGACTACGGAGCCCCGTCACGAACGCTATAGCAACGGCTTACACGGTGACCCAGAGGAAGGTGCACAGGACATAGAAGAGGAGGTCATAGATGACACAGTTATTGACCCCGATTGGCAGCCATTGGGGAACAGGGTGCAGGCGGCAGTAGCTCTGAAGCGGAGGAGAAGCCGCAGCAGGCATCAACATCACAACAGGTTCCATCTGGCAGGCCCGTATCTGGCCAAAAACGTGTGGCAAAACCAAAACCAGTTGTAGGACAGCGTGGCCATCCGGTTAAAGTAGCTCAGTGTGCAATGCCTGAAAAGGTATCCGATAGTAGGAAGAGTGCAGTCTGGCATTTTTTTAACCGATATCCAAATGATCAGTGCAAAGTCATCTGTAAGAAATGCTCAAGGACCTTCAGCAGAGGTCAGAATATTAAAAATCTAAATACAAGTGGCATGCGTAGACATTTAACCACCATTGCAAGCCTGGACTAACTACCAAATGTCCCTTAACGTTGTAGCACCCTCTCACAATGAAGCTAGTCAGCAACGCTACATCCCTTCCCTCACTGTAAGCCCTCCGTGTACCACACCACCTGCAGTAAATGTGGCGGTTTCGTCGCAAGGCCAAATCAGTCAGGGAATCACCAGGTTCGTGGTAGGAAACACTGTATGTAGGGCAACAGCAAGAATACCATCACCAACCCTCTCTCAGTCTGCCATGTCCACCGGCACCCCCACTAGTTCCACCCTATGCAGCTCTCTAGTCCAGCTCACCCTAGATGAGACTCTCATTAGGAAAAGGAAGTACTCATCCTCGCATCCACGTACACAGGGTTTGAACGTCCACATTGCTAGACTAATCTCGTTAGAGATGATGCCCTACCGGTTAGTTGAAACCGAAGCTTTCAAAGCCCTGATGGACTACGCTGTACCATGCTACGAGCTACCCAGTCGACACTTCTTTTCGAGAAAAGCCATCCCAGCCCTCCACCAGCATGTAAAAGACCGCATTGTCCATGCACTCAGGCAATCTGTGAGTAGAAAGGTGCACCTGACAACAGATGCATGGACCAGTAGGCATGGCCAGGGGCGTTACGTCTCCATCATGGCACACTGGGTTAATGTGGTGGATGCAGGGTCCACAGGGGACAGCAATATTGGGACAGTTCTGCCTAGCCCACGGTCTAGGAAACAGTTGGCTGTAGGCTTTCTTCCCCCCTCCTCCTCCTCGTCCTCCAGCAGAAGTGAGAGCTCGTCCACAGACTGCAGTCGCACGACCACTCCATCCGCAGCTGCCACTGTTGCACACGAGGTGTCCCATTATGGAACAGCTAGTGGCAAGCGTCAGCAGGCTGTATTGGCAATGAAGTGTTTGGGCGACAACAGACACACCGAGGAAGTTCTGTCCGAGTTCTTGCAGCAAGAAACTCAGTCATGGCATCTTGAGGCAGGCAAGGTAGTGAGTGATAACGGAAGGAATTTCATGGCTGCCATAGCCCTTTCCCAACTGAAACACATTCCTTGCCTGGCTCACACCTTAAACCTGGTGGTGCAGTGCTTCCTGAAAAGTTATCCGGGGTTACCCGACCTGCTCCTGAAAGTGCGCAGACTTTGCTCGCACATCCGCCGTTCGCCCGTACACTCCAGCCGTATGCAGAACCATCAGCGGTCTTTGAAACTTCCCCAGCATCGCCTAATCATCGACGTTGCAACAAGGTGGAACTCCACACTGACATGCTTCAGAGACTGTGCGAACAGAGGTGTGCTGTTATGTATTTGTGGGAGGATACACATACACGGGTAGGCAGTTGGATGGCAGACATGGATTAGTCAGGTGTGCAGTGGTCGAAGCTGCAAGACCTGTGTCAAGTCCTTCAGTGTTTTGAGGAATGCACATGGCTGGTTAGTGCAGACAACGCCATAATAAGCATGAGCATCCCCCTAATGCGTCTGCTGATGCAAAGTTTGACGCACATAAAGGAGCAGGCTTCTGCAGCCGAGGACGAGGGAAGCCTAGATGACAGTCAGCCATTGTCTTCTCAGGGAAGTCTACAGGACGAGGTGGTGAGCGAAGAGGAGGAGGACGAGGAGGATGATGGGGATGAGTATTTTTTGGATGAGGAAGCTTCTCAGGGGGCAATAGAAACTGCTGGCATTGCAAGGCCGGGTTCAGGGTTTTTGAGGGAGACAAGTGACGTTGATTTGCACATGCACATGCACTGATTTGACTACTGGAACATTGGCCCACATGGCGGATTATGCCTTGTGTATCCTCAAAAGGGACCCACGCATTATAAAAATGATGACCAATGACGATTACTGGTTGGCCTGCCTCCTTGATCCTCGCTATAAAGGCAAATTGCAAAATATCATGCCACATGAGAACCTCGAACAAATATTGGCAACCAAACAAGCAACTCTTGTAGACCGTTTGATTCAGGCATTCCCAGCACACAGCGCCGGTGATGGTTCTGACATGAGCTGCAGGGGGCAACAGGGCAGAGGTGTTAGAGGTGCACCAATCAGAAGTGGCGTTGGACAGAGGGGTTTTCTGACAAGGTTGTGGAGTGATTTCGCAATGACCGCAGACACGACAGGTACTGCAGCATCAATTCAAAGTGACAGGAGACAACATTTGTCCAGTATGGTTACTAACTATTTTTCCTCCATTATCAATGTTCTCCCTCAACTGTCATTCCCCTTTGATTACTGGGCATCCAAAATAGACACCTGGCCTGAATTGGCCGAATATGCATTGCAGGAGCTTGCTTGCCCAGCAGCTAGTGTGCTATCAGAAAGAGTATTCAGTGCTGCTGGTTCAATACTGACCGAAAAAAGGACTCGTCTGTCTACCCAAAATGTTGATGATCTAACCTTCATTAAAATGAACCATTCATGGATTTCTAATTATTTTGCCCCACCTTTCCCGGCTGACACCTAGGTTTCCTGAAAAAAGTTCTTGCTTTGGGACTGGTGTTACTGACTGTTCCAATCTCTTAATTTGCAGCTGCTGTTTGTACAGCATACGACATGTTTACACCTCCCTAAATGGCCTAACTCCCCCCACAGGGCCGTGGTCTCGCCACTTGGCGCAAGCACCCGTCAGAGTGCCGTTTGTCTGAAGAGGTGGGTGTGCCCACTTTTTGTCGACGGCACTGCCACTGGGTCCCTCATAGTACAATGAAGTGTCTCTGGCGGTGGTGGCGCGCACCCAACATCAGACACACCGTTGTAACATGAGGGGCCCTGGGCCTGTACCGCCGGGCACGAGAAAGTGTCCCCCCCAGCTCAAACAGTGCTCTACCACTTGCAAAATTATCTCTCACTGCTCCACCACTGTTTAGTCTATGCGCTGAAATCCTTCAATGCCTGGCACTGACAATAACAATTTGTTGACATGTATGATGCTAGTTAAAATAGGCAGGGGCCCTGTCCTACATTTACACCAGTAAATACTTTGCGCCAAATTACAATGTCTGAAAGTCAGCATAGGAGCCCACCCCTGTACCTAAGTATGCCACCCTTTTTTTTTGTTGTTTTGTTTTTTTTTTGCGAGACATTAACATCTATTTAGTTTTTTGGAGTACTTACTGTCTGCTGTCCCTCCTTCCAATTGTCCTCCGCTGACCACACCAATGCTGCCTGTGTACCCCTGCCACATAATGGAAGCCGCATAGAGCCTATTTTGTTATTTTAGGCCTACTAAGTCTGCCTGCGGTCCCTCCTTCCAATTGTCCTCCGCTGAGCACACCAATGCTGCCTGTGTACCCCTGCCACATAATGGAAGCTGCATAGAGCCTATTTTTTTTATTTTAGGCCTACTAAGTCTGTCTGCGGTCCCTCCTTCCAATTTTCCTCCGCTGGGCACAACAATGCTGCCTGTGTACCCCTGAAACATAATGGAAGCTGCATAGAGCCTATTTTATTATTTTAGGCCTACTAAGTCTGTCTGCGGTCCCTCCTTCCAATTGTCCTACGCTGAGCACACCAATGCTGCCTGTGTACCCCTGCCACATAATGGAAGCTGCATAGAGCCTATTTTGTTATTTTAGGCCTACTAAGTCTGTCTGCGGTCCCTCTTTCCAATTGTCCTCCGCTGAGCACACCAATGCTGCCTGTGTACCCCTGCCACATAATGGAAGCTGCATAGAGCCTATTTTATTATTTTAGGCCTACTAAGTCTGTCTGCGGTCCATCCTTCCAATTGTCCTTCGCTGAGCACATCAATGCTGCCTGTGTACCCCTGCCACATAATGGAAGCTGCATAGAGCCTATTTTGTTATTTTAGGCCTACTAAGTCTGTCTGCGGTCCCTCCTTCCAAATGTCCTCCGCTGGGCACTCCAATGCTGCCTGTGTACCCCTGCCACATAATGGAAGCTGCATAGAGCCTATTTTGTTATTTTATGCCTACTAAGTCTGTCTGCAGTCCCTCCTTCCAATTGTCCTACGCTGAGCACATCAATGCTGCCTGTGTACCCCTGCCACATAATGGAAGCTGCATAGAGCCTATTTTGTTATTTTAGGCCTACTAAGTCTGTCTGCGGTCCCTCTTTCCAATTGTCCTCCGCTGAGCACACCAATGCTGCCTGTGTACCCCTGCCACATAATGGAAGCTGCATAGAGCCTATTTTATTATTTTAGGCCTACTAAGTCTGTCTGCGGTCCATCCTTCCAATTGTCCTTCGCTGAGCACATCAATGCTGCCTGTGTACCCCTGCCACATAATGGAAGCTGCATAGAGCCTATTTTGTTATTTTAGGCCTACTAAGTCTGTCTGCGGTCCCTCTTTCCAATTGTCCTCCGCTGAGCACACCAATGCTGCCTGTGTACCCCTGCCACATAATGGAAGCTGCATAGAGCCTATTTTATTATTTTAGGCCTACTAAGTCTGCCTGCGGTCCCTCCTTCCAATTGTCCTCCGCTGAGCACACCAATGCTGCCTGTGTACCCCTGCCACATAATGGAAGCTGCATAGAGCCTATTTTTTTATTTTAGGCCTACTAAGTCTGTCTGCGGTCTCTCCTTCCAATTTTCCTCCGCTGGGCACACCAATGCTGCCTGTGTACCCCTGAAACATAATGGAAGCTGCATAGAGCCTTTTTTATTATTTTAGGCCTACTAAGTCTGTCTGCGGTCCCTCCTTCCAATTGTCCTACGCTGAGCACACCAATGCTGCCTGTGTACCCCTGCCACATAATGGAAGCTGCATAGAGCCTATTTTGTTATTTTAGGCCTACTAAGTCTGTCTGCGGTCCCTCTTTCCAATTGTCCTCCGCTGAGCACACCAATGCTGCCTGTGTACCCCTGCCACATAATGGAAGCTGCATAGAGCCTATTTTATTATTTTAGGCCTACTAAGTCTGTCTGCGGTCCATCCTTCCAATTGTCCTTCGCTGAGCACATCAATGCTGCCTGTGTACCCCTGCCACATAATGGAAGCTGCATAGAGCCTATTTTGTTATTTTAGGCCTACTAAGTCTGTCTGCGGTCCCTCCTTCCAAATGTCCTCCGCTGGGCACTCCAATGCTGCCTGTGTACCCCTGCCACATAATGGAAGCTGCATAGAGCCTTTTTTGTTATTTTAGGCCTACTAAGTCTGTCTGCGGTCCCTCCTTCCAATTGTCCTCCGCTGGGCACACCAATGCTGCCTGTGTACCCCTGCCACATAATGGAAGCTGCATAGAGCCTATTTTGTTATTTTATGCCTACTAAGTCTGTCTGCAGTCCCTCCTTCCAATTGTCCTACGCTGAGCACACCAATGCTGCCTGTGTACCCCTGCCACATAATGGAAGCTGCATAGAGCCTATTTTGTTATTTTATGCCTACTAAGTCTGTCTGCAGTCCCTCCTTCCAATTGTCCTACGCTGAGCACACCAATGCTGCCTGTGTACCCCTGCCACATAATGGAAGCTGCATAGAGCCTATTTTGTTATTTTAGGCCTACTAAGTCTGTCTGCGGTCCCTCTTTCCAATTGTCCTCCGCTGAGCACACCAATGCTGCCTGTGTACCCCTGCCACATAATGGAAGCTGCATAGAGCCTATTTTATTATTTTAGGCCTACTAAGTCTGTCTGCGGTCCATCCTTCCAATTGTCCTTCGCTGAGCACATCAATGCTGCCTGTGTACCCCTGCCACATAATGGAAGCTGCATAGAGCCTATTTTGTTATTTTAGGCCTACTAAGTCTGTCTGCGGTCCCTCCTTCCAAATGTCCTCCGCTGGGCACTCCAATGCTGCCTGTGTACCCCTGCCACATAATGGAAGCTGCATAGAGCCTTTTTTGTTATTTTAGGCCTACTAAGTCTGTCTGCGGTCCCTCCTTCCAATTGTCCTCCGCTGGGCACACCAATGCTGCCTGTGTACCCCTGCCACATAATGGAAGCTGCATAGAGCCTATTTTGTTATTTTATGCTTACTAAGTCTGTCTGCAGTCCCTCCTTCCAATTGTCCTACGCTGAGCACACCAATGCTGCCTGTGTGCCCCTGCCACATAATGGAAGCTGCATAGAGCCTATTTTGTTATTTTATGCCTACTAAATCTGTCTGCAGTCCCTCTTCCAATTGTCCTACGCTGAGCACACCAATGCTGCCTGTGTACCCCTGCCACATAATGGAAGCTGCATAGAGCCTATTTTGTTATTTTAGGCCTACTAAGTCTGTCTGCGGTCCCTCCTTCCAATTGTCCTCCGCTGACCACACCAATGCTGCCTGTGTACCCCTGCCACATAATGGAAGCCGCATAGAGTCTATTTTGTTATTTTAGGCCTACTAAGTCTGTCTGCGGTCCCTCCTTCCAATTGTCCTCCGCTGAGCACACGAATGCTGCCTGTGTACCCCTGCCACATAATGGAAGCTGCATAGAGCCTATATTTTATTTTAGGCCTACTAAGTCTGTCTGCGGTCCCTCCTTCCAATTTTCCTCCGCTGGGCACACCAATGCTGCCTGTGTACCCCTGCCACATAATGGAAGCTGCATAGAGCCTATTTTGTTATTTTAGGCCTACTAAGTCTGTCTGCGGTCCCTCCTTCCAATTGTCCTACGCTGAGCACACCAATGCTGCCTGTGTACTACTGCCACATAATGGAAGCTGCATACAGCCTATTTTGTTATTTTAGGCCTACTATGTCTGTCTGCGGTCCCTCCTTCAAATTGTCCTCCGCTGAGCACACCAATGCTGCCTGTGTACCCCTGCCACATAATGGAAGCTGCATAGAGCCTATTTTGTTATTTTAGGCCTACTAAGTCTGTCTGCGGTCCCTCCTTCCAAATGTCCTCCGCTGGGCACACCAATGCTGCCTGTGTACCCCTGCCACATATTGGAAGCTGCATAGAGCCTTTTTTGTTATTTTAGGCCTACTAAGTCTGTCTGCAGTCCCTCCTTCCAATTGTCCTCCGCTGGGCACACCAATGCTGCCTGTGTACCCCTGCCACATAATGGAAGCTGCATAGAGCCTTTTTTGTTATTTTATGCCTACTAAGTCTGTCTGCGGTCCCTCCTTCCAATTGTCCTACGCTGAGCACACCCATGCTGCCTGTGTACCCCTGCCACATAATGGAAGCTGCATAGAGCCTATTTTGTTATTTTAGGCCTACTAAGTCTGTCTGCGGTCCCTCCTTCCAATTGGCCTCCGCTGACCACACCAATGCTGCCTGTGTACCCCTACCACATAATGGAAGCCGCATAGAGCCTATTTTGTTATATTAGGCCTACTAAGTCTGTCTGCGGTCCCTCCTTCCAATTGTCCTCCGCTGAGCACACCAATGCTGCCTGTGTACCCCTGCCACATAATGGAAGCTGCATATAGCCTATTTTGTTATTTTAGGCCTACTAAGCCTGTCTGCGGTCCCTCCTTCCAAATGTCCTCCGCTGGGCACACCAATGCTGCCTGTGTACCCCTGCCACATATTGGAAGCTGCATAGAGCCTTTTTTGTTATTTTAGGCCTACTAAGTCTGTCTGTGGTCCCTCCTTCCAATTGTCCTCCGCTGGGCACACCAATGCTGCCTGTGTACCCCTGCCACATAATGGAAGCTGCATAGAGCCTTTTTTGTTATTTTAGGCCTACTAAGTCTGTCTGCGGTCCCTCCTTCCAATTTTCCTCTGCTGGGCACACCAATGCTGCCTGTGTACCCCTGCCACATAATGGAAGCTGCATAGAGCCTATTTTGTTATTTTAGGCCTACTAAGTCTGTCTGCGGTCCCTCCTTCCAATTGTCCTACGCTGAGCACACCAATGCTGCCTGTGTACTCCTGCCACATAATGGAAGCTGCATAAAGCCTATTTTGTTATTTTAGGCCTACTAAGTCTGTCTGCGGTCCCTCCTTCCAATTGTCCTCCGCTGAGCACACCAATGCTGCCTGTGTACCCCTGCCACATAATGGAAGCTGCATAGAGCTTATTTTGTTATTTTAGGCCTACTAAGTCTGTCTGCGGTCCCTCCTTCCAAATGTCCTCCGCTGGGCACACCAATGCTGCCTGTGTACCCCTGCCACATATTGGAAGCTGCATAGAGCCTTTTTTGTTATTTTAGGCCTACTAAGTCTGTCTGCGGTCCCTCCTTCCAATTGTCCTCCGCTGGGCACACCAATGCTGCCTGTGTACCCCTGCCACATAATGGAAGCTGCATAGAGCCTATTTTGTTATTTTAGGCCTACTACGTCTGTCTGCGGTCCCTTCTTCCAATTGTCCTCCGCTGACCACACCCATGCTGCCTGTGTACCCCTGCCACATAATGGAAGCTGCATAGAGCCTATTTTGTTATTTTATGCCTACTAAGTCTGTCTGCGGTCCCTCCTTCCAATTGTCCTACGCTGAGCACACCAATGCTGCCTGTGTACCCCTGCCACATAATGGAAGCTGCATAGAGCCTATTTTGTTATTTTAGGCCTACTAAGTCTGTCTGCGGTCCCTTCTTCCAATTGTCCTCCGCTGACCACACCCATGCTGCCTGTGTACCCCTGCCACATAATGGAAGCTGCATAGAGCCTATTTTGTTATTTTAGGCCTACTAAGTCTGTCTGCGGTCCCTCCTTCCAATTGGCCTCCACTGACCACACCAATGCTGCCTGTGTACCCCTACCACATAATGGAAGCCGCATAGTGCCTATTTTGTAATTTTAGGCCTACTAAGTCTGTCTGCGGTCCCTCCTTCCAATTGTCCTCCGCTGAGCACACCAATGCTGCCTGTGTACCCCTGCCACATAATGGAAGCTGCATAGGGCCTATTTTGTTATTTTAGGCCTACTAAGTCTGTCTGCGGTCCCTCCTTCCAAATGTCCTCCGCTGGGCACACCAATGCTGCCTGTGTACCCCTGCCACATATTGGAAGCTGCATAGAGCCTTTTTTGTTATTTTAGGCCTACTAAGTCTGTCTGTGGCCCCTCCTTCCAATTGTCCTCCGCTGGGCACACCAATGCTGCCTGCGTACCCCTGCCACATAATGGAAGCTGCATAGAGCCTTATTTGTTATTTTATGCCTACTAAGTCTGTCTGCGGTCCCTCCTTCCAATTGTCCTACGCTGAGCACACTAATGCTGCCTGTGTACACTTGCCACATAATGGAAGCCGCATAGAGCCTATTTTGTTATTTTAGACCTACTAAGTCTGTCTGCGGTCCCTCCTTCCAATTGTCCTCCGCTGAGCACACCAATGCTGCCTGTGTACCCCTGCCACATAATGGAAGCTGCATAGAGCCTATTTTGTTATTTTAGGCCTACTAAGTCTGTCTGCGGTCCCTCCTTCCAAATGTCCTCCGCTGGGCACACCAATGCTGCCTGTGTACCCCTGCCACGTATTGGAAGCTGCATAGAGCCTTTTTTGTTATTTTAGGCCTACTAAGTCTGTCTGTGGTCCCTCCTTCCAATTGTCCTCCGCTGGGCACACCAATGCTGCCTGTGTACCCCTGCCACATAATGGAAGCTGCATAGAGCCTTTTTTGTTATTTTATGCCTACTAAATCTGTCTGCGGTCCCTCCTTCCAATTGTCCTACGCTGAGCACACTAATGCTGCCTGTGTACACTTGCCAGATAATGGAAGCTGCATAGAGCCTATTTTGTTATTTTAGGCCTACTAAGTCTGTCTGCGGTCCCTTCTTCCAATTGTCCTCCGCTGACCACACCCATGCTGCCTGTGTACCCCTGCCACATAATGGAAGCTGCATAGAGCCTATTTTGTTATTTTAGGCCTACTAAGTCTGTCTGCGGTCCCTCCTTCCAATTGTCCTCCGCTGACCACACCAATGCTGCCTGTGTACCCCTACCACATAACGGAAGCCACATAGAGCCTATTTTGTTATTTTAGGCCTACTAAGTCTGTCTGCGGTCCCTCCTTCAAATTGTCCTCCGCTGAGCACACCAATGCTGCCTGTGTACCCCTGCCACATAATGGAAGCTGCATAGAGCCTATTTTGTTATTTTAGGCCTACTAAGTCTGTTGCGGTCCCTCCTTCCAATTGTCCTCCGCTGACCACACCAATGCTGCCTGTGTACCCCTGCCACATAATGGAAGCTGCATAGAGCCTATTTTGTTATTTTAGGCCTACTAAGTCTGTTGCGGTCCCTCCTTCCAATTGTCCTCCGCTGACCACACCAATGCTGCCTGTGTACCCCTACCACATAACGGAAGCCACATAGAGCCTATTTTGTTATTTTAGGCCTACTAAGTCTGTCTGCGGTCCCTCCTTCAAATTGTCCTCCGCTGAGCACACCAATGCTGCCTGTGTACCCCTACCACATAACGGAAGCCACATAGAGCCTATTTTGTTATTTTAGGCCTACTAAGTCTGTCTGCGGTCCCTCCTTCAAATTGTCCTCCGCTGAGCACACCAATGCTGCCTGTGTACCCCTGCCACATAATGGAAGCTGCATAGAGCCTATTTTGTTATTTTAGGCCTACTAAGTCTGTCTGCGGTCCCTCCTTCCAATTGTCCTCCGCTGACCACACCAATGCTGCCTGTGTACCCCTACCACATAATGGAAGCTGCATAGAGCCTATTTTGTTATTTTAGGCCTACTAAGTCTGTCTGCGGTCCCTCCTTCCAATTGTCCTCCGCTGAGCACACCAATGCTGCCTGTGTACCCCTGCCACATAATGGAAGCTGCATAGAGCCTATTTTTTATTTTAGGCCTACTAAGTCTGTCTGCGGTCCCTCCTTCCAATTGTCCTACGCTGAGCACACCAATGCTGCCTGTGTACTCCTGCCACATAATGGAAGCTGCATAGAGCCTATTTTGTTATTTTAGGCCTACTAAGTCTGTCTGCGGTCCCTCCTTCCAATTGTCCTGCGCTGAGCACACCAATGCTGCCTGTGTACCCCTGCCACATAATGGAAGCTGCATAGAGCCTATTTTGTTATTTTAGGCCTACTAAGTCTGTCTGCGGTCCCTCCTTCCAATTGTCCTCCGCTGGGCACACCAATGCTGCCTGTGTACCCCTGCCACATAATGGAAGCTGCATAGAGTCTATTTTGTTATTTTATGCCTACTAAGTCTGTCTGCGGTCCCTGTTGTGATTCGGTTCGTGGGCTCCCCCGGTGGTCTCTTGTGGTACTGGTGTCCTTCAAGCTTTGCTTTCTCAGTTCACTTGTTCCTATCAGGATGTGGGAGTATCCTATTTAACCTTGCTCCTCAGTCATTCTAATGCTGGCCATCAATGTATCCAGAGTGATTCTGTTGCATGTTCCTGCTCCCAGTTTTCTGCTAAGCTAAGTTGGACACTTTAGTCCTTAAGTCTATTTTTGTATGTTTTGTCCAGTTTGCACTTATGTGAATCTCTGCAGCTGGAAGCTCTTGTTGGGCTGAAATTACCACTCCAGTGGCATGAGTTGTCACATGAGTTAAGGTAATTTCAGGATGGTGTTTTGAAGGGTTTTGCAGCTGACCGCGAAGTCCTCTGTTGTATCTTTCTGCTATTTAGTTAGCGGGCCTCTCTGTGCTAAATCTGCTTTCATACTACGTGTGTCTTTTCATCTGCTCTCACCGTTATTATATGTGGGGGGCTGCTATCTCCTGTGGGGACATTCTCTGGAGGCAAGCCAGGACTGTGTTTTCTTCTACCAGGGGTAGTTAGTTCTCCGGCTGGCGCGCGGCATCTAGAGACAACGCAGGAATGCCCCCTGGCTACTTCTAGTGTGGTGTGTAGGTTTAGCATCGCGGTCAGCTCTAGTTTCCATCACCCGAGAGCTTGTCCGTTTATTCTATGCTTCTGATGTTTCCTTGCCATTGGAAACCTTAACAGTATGGCCAGCCCAAAATGTTTAATCTATAGGCTGAAGCAGGAGAGAAAAGGAACTGTGTGAAACCTTTTTTTTTTTTTTTTCTCTGAAGTTGCACTCCAGCTCTAATTGCAGTCTCCTGTTTTCCTCTCCTCTTAACCCCTGAATGGCTCAGACTTTATCTGTTGAAATATGGATCCCCAGAGTCTGGCTACCAATTTGAATAATCTTGCTTCTAAAGTTCAGAATATACAAGATTTTTTGTTACGTGCTCCTCGGTCTGAACCTAAAATTCCTATACCGGAGTTTTTTTCTGGAGATCGATCTTGTTTTCTAAATTTTAAATACAATTGTAAATTGTTTCTTTCGCTGAGATTTCATTCTGCTGGAGATCCTGCCCAGCAAGTAAAAATTGTTATTTCTTTACTGCGGGGTGACCACCAAAATTGGGCATTTTCATTGGCACCAGGGGATCCTGCGTTGCTCAATGTGGATGCGTTTTTTCTGGCTTTGGGGTTGCTTTATGAGGAACCAAATTTGGAGATTCAGGCTGAGAAAGCCCTAATAGCCCTCTCTCAGGGGCAAGATGAAGCCGAAATATATTGCCAAAAATTTCGAAAATGGTCTGTGCTTACTCAGTGGAATGAGTGCGCTCTGGCGGCAATTTTCAGAGAAGGTCTATCTGATGCTGTAAAAGACGTCATGGTGGGGTTTCCTGCGCCTACTGGTCTGAATGAGTCCATGACAATGGCAATTCAGATTGATCGGCGTTTACGGGAACGCAAACCTGTGCACCAGTTGGCGGTGTCTTCTGAAGAGGCACCACAGAGTATGCATTGTGATAGCTTTCTGTCCAGAAGCGAACGACAGATTTATAGGCGCAAAAATCATTTGTGCTTCTATTGTGGAAATTCTACTCATGTTATATCAGCATGCTCTAAACGAACAAAGAAAGTTGATAAATCCTCTGCTATTGGCACTTTGCAGTCCAAGTTTATTTTGTCTGTAACTCTAATTTGTTCGTTATCCTCTATTGTTGCGGATGCGTATGTGGATTCTGGCGCCGCTTTGAGTCTTATGGATTGGTCCTTTGCCAGGCGCTGTGGGTTTGATCTAGAGCCTCTGGAAGTTCCTATACCTTTAAAGGGTATTGATTCTACACCATTGGCTAGTAATAAGCCACAATACTGGACACAAGTGACTATGCGTATGACTCCAGACCATCAAGAGGTGATTCGCTTCCTTGTACTGTATAATTTACATGATGTGTTGGTGCTCTTTGGTCTCCATTGCTTCATCTATTCCCTCTGAAATTCCTGAGTTTTTGTCTGATTATCGTGAGGTTTTTGAGGAATCTACTCTTAATTCTCTTCCTCCTCACAGAGATTGCGATTGCGCCATAGATTTGATCCCTGGCAGTAAATTTCCTAAGGGTCGTCTATTCAATCTGTCTGTACCTGAACATGCTGCCATGCGAGAGTATATTAGGGAGTCCTTGGAAAAGGGACATATTCGTCCTTCTTCGTCTCCTCTTGGAGCGGGGTTCTTTTTCGTAGCTAAAAGCGATGGTTCTTTGAGACCTTGTATTGATTATAGACTCTTGAATAAGATCACAGTCAAGTATCAGTATCCTTTGCCATTGCTGACAGATTTATTTGCTCGCATTGAGGGGGCGAAGTGGTTCTCTAAGATTGATCTTCGCGGTGCGTATAATTTGGTGCGAATTAAGCAGGGGGATGAGTGGAAAACCGCATTTAATATGCCCGAGGGCCATTTTGAGTATTTGGTGATGCCTTTTGGTCTGTCAAATGCCAGTTCGGTCTTTCAGTCTTTTATGCACAATATTTTCCGTGAATATCTGGATAAATTTATGATTGTGTATTTGGACGATATCTTGATTTTTTCGGATGACTGGGAATCTCATGTTCAACAAGTTAGGAGGGTTTTTCAGGTTTTGCGGACCAATTCTCTGTTTGTTAAAGGTTCAAAGTGTGTTTTTGGGGTTCAGAAGATTTCTTTTTTGGGGTACATTTTTTCCCCCTCTTCTATTGAGATGGATCCTGTGAAGGTTCGGGCTATTTGTGACTGGACGCAACCGACTTCTCTTAAGGGCCTTCAGAAATTTTTGGGCTTTGCTAACTTTTATCGTCGATTCATAACTGGTTTTTCTAGCGTTGTCAGGCCTTTGACTGATTTGACTAAGAAGGGTGCTGATGTTGCAGATTGGTCTCCTGCTGCTGTGGAGGCCTTTCGGGAGCTTAAGCGCCGTTTTTCTTCTGCTCCGGTGTTGTGCCAGCCTGATGTTTCTCTTCCTTTTCAGGTGGAAGTTGATGCTTCCGAGATCGGAGCGGGGGCGGTTTTGTCGCAGAAAAGTTCAGATTGTTCAGTGATGAGACCTTGTGCGTTCTTTTCTCGAAAATTTTCGCCCGCCGAGCGAAATTATGACGTCGGTAATCGGGAGCTTTTGGCGATGAAGTGGGCATTCGAGGAGTGGCGTCATTGGCTTGAGGGTGCTAAACATCAGGTGGTGGTCTTGACTGATCACAAAAATTTGATTTATCTTGAGTCGGCCAGAAGTCTGAATCCTAGACAGGCGCGCTGGTCGTTGTTTTTCTCCCGGTTTAATTTTGTGGTTTCGTATCTGCCAGGTACTAAGAATGTGAAGGCGGATGCCCTTTCTAGGAGTTTTGAACCTGATTCCCCTGGTGATTCTAAACCTACGGGTATACTTAAGGATGGGGTGATATTGTCTGCTGTCTTCCCAGACCTGCGACGTGCTTTACAAGAGTTTCAGGCGGATCGGCCTGATCGTTGTCCGCCTGGTAGATTGTTTGTGCCGGATGAGTGGACCAATAGAGTCATCTCGGAGGTTCATTCTTCTGCGTTGGCAGGTCATCCGGGAATTTTTGGTACCAGAGATTTGGTGGCTAGGTCCTTCTGGTGGCCTTCCCTGTCTCGGGACGTGCGTACTTTTGTGCAGTCTTGCGATGTTTGTGCTCGGGCCAAGCCTTGTTGTTCTCGGGCTAGTGGGTTGTTGTTGCCCTTGCCTGTTCCTAAGAGGCCTTGGACACACATCTCTATGGATTTTATTTCTGATCTCCCTGTTTCTCAGAAGATGTCCGTCATTTGGGTGGTGTGTGACCGCTTTTCTAAGATGGTTCATTTGGTGCCCTTGCCCAAGCTGCCTTCCTCATCTGAGTTGGTGCCCCTGTTTTTTCAGAATGTGGTTCGGCTGCATGGTATTCCGGAGAATATAGTTTCCGACAGGGGATCCCAGTTTGTGTCCAGATTTTGGCGGGCGTTTTGTGCCAGGATGGGCATTGATTTGTCTTTTTCGTCTGCATTTCATCCCCAGACAAATGGCCAGACGGAACGTACTAATCAGACCTTGGAGACTTATTTGAGGTGTTTCGTGTCTGCTGATCAGGATGACTGGGTCTCCTTTTTGCCGTTGGCTGAGTTTGCCCTTAATAATCGGGCCAGTTCTGCCACTTTGGTCTCCCCTTTCTTTTGCAATTCAGGGTTCCATCCTCATTTTTCATCTGGTCAGGTGGAGTCTTCGGATTGTCCTGGAGTGGATACCATGGTGGATAGGTTGCATCGTATTTGGGGGCAGGTGGTGGACAATTTGGAGTTGTCCCAGGAGAAGACTCAACGTTTTGCTAATCGCCATCGTCGTGTTGGTCCTCTTCTTCGTGTTGGGGACTTGGTGTGGTTGTCCTCCCGTTTTGTCCCTATGAGGGTCTCTTCTCCTAAGTTTAAGCCTCGGTTCATCGGTCCTTATAAGATTTTGGAAATTCTTAACCCTGTGTCTTTTCGTTTGGACCTCCCAGCATCCTTTGCTATCCATAATGTCTTCCATCGGTCATTATTGCGGAGGTATGAGGTACCACTTGTGCCTTCTGTTGAGCCTCCTGCTCCTGTGCTGGTTGAGGGTGAATTGGAGTACGTGGTGGAGAAAATCTTGGACTCCCGTGTTTCCAGACGGAGACTTCAATATCTGGTGAAATGGAAGGGCTACGGTCAAGAGGATAATTCTTGGGTTACAGCTTCTGATGTTCATGCTTCTGATTTGGTCCGTGCCTTTCATAGGGCTCATCCAGATCGCCCTGGTGGTTCTTGTGAGGGTTCGGTGCCCCCTCCTTAAGGGGGGGGTACTGTTGTGATTCGGTTCGTGGGCTCCCCCGGTGGTCTCTTGTGGTACTGGTGTCCTGCAAGCTTTGCTTTCTCAGTTCACCTGTTCCTATCAGGATGTGGGAGTATCCTATTTAACCTTGCTCCTCAGTCATTCTAATGCTGGCCATCAATGTATCCACAGTGATTCTGTTGCATGTTCCTGCTCCCAGTTTTCTGCTAAGCTAAGTTGGACACTTTAGTCCTTAAGTCTATTTTTGTATGTTTTGTCCAGTTTGCACTTATGTGAATCTCTGCAGCTGGAAGCTCTTGTTGGGCTGAAATTACCACTCCAGTGGCATGAGTTGTCACATGAGTTAAGGTAATTTCAGGATGGTGTTTTGAAGGGTTTTGCAGCTGACTGCGAAGTCCTCTGTTGTATCTTTCTGCTATTTAGTTAGCGGGCCTCTCTGTGCTAAATCTGCTTTCATACTACGTGTGTCTTTTCATCTGCTCTCACCGTTATTATATGTGGGGGGCTGCTATCTCCTGTGGGGACATTCTCTAGAGGCAAGCCAGGACTGTGTTTTCTTCTACCAGGGGTAGTTAGTTCTCCGGCTGGCGCGCGGCATCTAGAGACAACGCAGGAATGCCCCCTGGCTACTTCTAGTGTGGTGTGTAGGTTTAGCATCGCGGTCAGCTCTAGTTTCCATCACCCGAGAGCTTGTCCGTTTATTCTATGCTTCTGATGTTTCCTTGCCATTGGAAACCTTAACAGGTCCCTCCTTCCAATTGTCCTACGCTGAGCACACCAATGCTGCCTGTGTACCCCTGCCACATAATGGAAGCTGCATAGAGCCTATTTTGTTATTTTAGGCCTACTAAGTCTGTCTGCGGTCCCTTCTTCCAATTGTCCTCCACTGACCACACCCATGCTGCCTGTGTACCCCTGCCACATAATGGAAGCTGCATAGAGCCTATTTTGTTATTTTAGGCCTACTAAGTCTGTCTGCGGTCCCTCCTTCCAATTGTCCTCCGCTGAGCACACCAATGCTTCCTGTGTACCCCTGCCAGATAATGGAAGCTGCATAGAGCCTATTTTGTTATTTTATGCCTACTAAGTCTGTCTGCGGTCCCTCCTTCCAAATGTCCTCCGCTGGGCACACCAATGCTGCCTGTGTACCCCTGCCACATAATGGAAGCTGCATAGAGCCTTTTTTGTTATTTTAGGCCTACTAAGTCTGTCTGCGGTTCCTCCTTCCAATTGTCCTCCTGCTGGACACACCAATGCTGCCTGTGTACCCCTGTCACATAATGGAAGCTGCATAGAGCCTATTTTGGTATTTTACACCTACTAAGTCTGTCTGCGGTCCCTCCTTCCAATTGTCCTACGCTGAGCACACCAATGCTGCCTGTGTACCCCTGCCACTTAATGGAAGCTACATAGAGCCTATTTTGTTATTTTAGGCCTACCAAGTCTGTCTGCGGTCCCTCCTTCCAATTGTCCTCCGCTGACCACACCCATGCTGCCTGTGTACCCCTGCCACATAATGGAAGCCGCATAGAGCCTATTTTGTTATTTTAGGCCTACTAAGTCTGTCTGCGGTCCCTCCTTCCAATTGTCCTCCGCTGAGCACACCAATGCTGCCTGTGTACCCCTGTAGCCTAATTTAAACCGCATCGAGCCTGCTTTATTATTTTAGGCCTAGGAAGTCTGTCTGCAGTCACTCCTTGAAATTGTCCTCCGCTGACTCCGCTGACCACAACAGTGCTGCCTGTATACCCCTGTAGCCTACTTTAAACTGCATAGAGCCTACTTTCTATTGTAGGCGTACTACCTGTGTCTGTCTTGGCCAGTCCACTCCTTACAGTTGTCCTCCACTGAACAAAGCTATGCTGCCTGTGTACTCCTGTTACCAATTTTGAACTGCATTTATCCTACTTGATATTTGTGCCTAGTAACTGTGTAAGCCTGTCATAACAGTTGTCCTCCACCACAGAACCCAGCTATGCCACTTGTGTACTCCTTTTACCAATTTTGAACTGAATATAGCCTTCCTTTTTATTTTAGGCCTACTTCGTGTGTCAGAGTCACTAATTACACATGCCCTCCTCCGCTGAACCACGCTATGCTGTTAGTGTACTCCACTTACCAATTTTGAACTGCATTTTGCCTAATTACTTATTTAGGCCTACTTATTGTGTCTGTCTCCCATTACAGTTGTCCTCCACTGTACAAAGCTGAGCTTCAGGCTTTCGGCCTATATTATCAGATATTAAACTGCATTTGGCCTACTTGTCTGGTTGGGCCCTACTAACGGTGTCTGCCGCTCCTGGGTTTTCTCCTGTTTGGTTTTCTTGAGCTTCAATCTTCAGGCTCTCATTCAGTAGTTGTTGTTAATATGTGTGGTTGGGGCCTACTAACAGTGTCTGCCGCTCCAAGGTGTTTTCCTGGTTTACTTGCCTGAGCTTCAATCTTCAGGCTCTCATTAAGTAGTTGTTGTTAATATAACAGTGCAGTTGGCCTACTATTTTGGTTGGGGCCTACTAACGGTGTCTGCCGCTCCCTGGTGTTGTCCTCCACTGCACAAAGCTGAGCTTCAATCTTCAGGCTCTCATTTAGTAGTTGTTGCTAATATGTGTGGTTGGGGCCTACTAACGGTGTCTGCCGCTCCAAGGTGTTCTCCTGGTTTACTTGCCTGAGCTTCAGTCTTCAGGCTCTCATTAAGTAGTTGTTGCTAATATGTGTGATTGGGGCCTACTAACGGTATCTGCCACTCCAAGGTGTTCTCCAGGTTTACTTGCCTGAGCTTCAGTCTTCAGGCTCTCATTATGTAGTTGTTGCTAATATAACAGTGCAGTTGGCCTACTATTTTGGTTGGGGCCTACTAATGGTGTCTGCCGCTCCCTGGTGTTGTCCTCCACTGCACAAAGCTGAGCTTCAATCTTCAGGCTCTCATTTAGTAGTTGTTGCTAATATGTGTGGTTGGGGCCTACTAACGGTGTCTGCCGCTCCAAGGTGTTCTCCTGGTTTACTTGCCTGAGCTTCAATCTTCAGGCTCTCATTAAGTAGTTGTTGTTAATATAACAGTGCAGTTGACCTACTATTTTGGTTGGGGCCTACTAACGGTGTCTGCCGCTCCCTGGTGTTGTCCTCCACTGCACAAAGCTGAGCTTCAATCTTCAGGCTCTCATTAAATAGTTGTTGCTAATATGTGTGGTTGGGGCCTACTAACGGTGTCTGCCGCTCCAAGGTGTTCTCCAGGTTTACTTGCCTGAGCTTCAATCTTCAGGCTCTCATTAAGTAGTTGTTGCTAATATAACAGTGCAGTTGGCCTACTATTTTGGTTGGGGCTTATTAACGGTGTCTGCCGCTCCCTGGTGTTGTCCTCCACTGCACAAAGCTGAGCTTCAATCTTCAGGCTCTCATTCAGTAGTTGTTGTTAATATGTGTCGTTGGGGCCTACTAACGGTGTCTGCTGCTCCCTGGTGTTGTCCTACACTGCACAACGCTGAGCTTCAGTCTTCAGGCTTTCGGCCTATAGTATCAGATATTTAACTGCATTTGGCCTACTATTTTGGTTGGGCCCTACTAACAGTGTCTGCTGCTCCTGGGTTTTCTCCTGTTTGGTTTTCTTGAGCTTCAATCTTCAGGCTCACATTAAGTAGTTGTTGTTAATATAACAATGCAGTTGGCCTACTAGTGTGGCTGGGGCCTACTATAGGTGTCTGCCGCTGCTTTCTGTTCAACACTGAACAGAGCTGAGCTTCAATCTTCAGGCTCTCATTAAGTTGTTGTTTATATAACACTGCAGTTGGCCTACTATTTTGGTTGGGCCTAGTAACGGTGTCTGCCGCACCTTGGTGTTGTCCTGTGTTATTTTCCAGAGCTTCAATCTTCAGGCTTTCGGGCTATATTTGTAATATTAAACTGCATTGGGCCTACTAGTGTGGTTGGGCCCTTAAAACGGTGTCTGCCGCTCCTGGGTTTTCTCCTGTTTTGTTTTCCCGAGCTTCAATCTTCAGACTTTCGGCCTTTATTTGTAATATTAAACTGCATTGGGCCTACTAGTGTGGTTGGGCCCTTAAAACGGTGTCTGCTGCTCCTGGGTTTTCTACTCCACTGAACAAACCAATGCTGCCTGGTTAGTCCTGTTACCAATTTTGAACTGCATTTAGCCCACTTTATTATTTGGGCCTATATCTGTGTTTCCTCCTCATCCTACCCATTGCCCAGCCAGTGCTAGATGAGTCTTGTGGTACATTGACCCAGACCACTACATTCCCCTTGCACGCTACACACCCACAATCTGACCCTGCTGAAAGTCAGGTTCCCCTTCCCGCATACTATACCACCTTACACAGGGACAAAGAGGAAGATGCAGATGAAAGTGCAGGTTCCTTCATCAGGTGGGGGGGCATACTCATTGGCGACGTCACAGGCACAGGGCCCCTCAGAGTACGCAAAAGTGTCGCTGCCGGTGGGAGGCGCCCCCGCCGTGCAAACACACCGCCGTACTTTGAGGGGCCCTGTGCCAGTGCCAATGCCCCCCCCCTGCTTGCTCAGGATCACAGCACTTGCAAAATTGAAATACTTACCTCTCACTGCTCCACCGCCGTGACGTAGTCCACGTTTCCTGGGCCCACTAAAAACTTGAACCAGCCCTACCCCCCACAACTTTAGCCAAATGACCCCCAATTTCCAATGCCTAACTATTATTATAACGTTAATTAAGATTGATAAGCTTCAGAAACAAGAATGGATGTTTTTGCCATTAAAATGGGCACTGCAGGAGTTTTCCTGGCCCCCAATCACTGCCGACTATGCTTCCCCATTGACTTGCATTGGGTTTCGTGTTTCAGTCGATCCCCGACTTTTCGCGATAATCGGCCGATTGCACTCGACTCGACTTTTGAGATAGTCGGGTTTCACAAAACCCGACTCGACCCCCAAAAAGTCGCTCAACCCTACCTGTCGTGTCAGCGGTCATTGCGAAATCACTCCACAACCTGGTCATAAAACCCCTCTGTCCAATGCCACTTCGGATTTGTGCACCTCTAACACCTCTGCCATGTTGCCCCCTACAGCTCGTGTGAGAACCATCACCGCCGCTGTGTGCTGGGAATGCCTGAACCAAACGGTCTACAAGAGTTGCTTGTTTGGTAGCCAATATTTGCTCAAGGTTCTCATGTGGCATGATATTTTGTAATTTCCCTTTATAGCGTGGATCCAGGAGGCAGGCCAACCAGTAATCGTCATCGGTCATTATTTTTATAATGCGTGGGTCCCTTTTTAGGATACGCAAGGCATAATCAGCCATGTGGGCCAATGTTCCAGGTGTCAATTCACTGCTTGTGCTGGGTTGAGGAGCACTTTCTTGCAAATCAACATCACTTGTCTCCCGCAAAAAACCTGTACCTGACCTTGCAACGCCACCAGTTTCTATTGCCCCCTGAGAAGCATCCTCCTCCCATAAATATTCATCCCCATCATCCTCCTCCTCCTCCTCCACTTCGTCCGCCACCTCGTCCAGGAGAGTTCCCTGAGCAAACAATGGCTTACTGTCATCAAGGCTTCCCTCCTCCTCGGCCACAGACACCTGCTCCTTAATGTGCGTCAAACTTTGCATCAGCAGACGCATAAGTGGGATGCTCATGCTTATGATGGCGTTGTCTGCACTTAACAGCCATGTGCATTCCTCAAAACACTGAAGGACTTGACAGAGGTCTTGTAGCTTCGACCACTGCACACCAGACAACTCCATGTCTGCCATCCAACTGCCTGCCCGTGTATGTGTATCCTCCACAAATACATTACAGCACGCCTCTGTTCGCACAGCCTCTGAAGCATGTGCAGTGTGGAGTTCCACCTTGTTGACATGTCAATTATTAGGTGGTGCTGGGGAAGCTTCAGCAATCGCTGATGGTTCAGCATACGGCTGGAGTGTACGGGCGACTGGCGGATGTGCGAGCAAAGTCTTTGCAACTTCAGGAGCAGGGCTGGTAACCCCGGATAATTTTTCAGGAAGCACTGCACCACCAGGTTCAAGATGTGAGCCAGGCAAGGTATGTGTTTCAGTTCTGAAAGGGCTATGGCAGCCATAAAATTCCTTCCGTTATCACTGACTACCTTGCCTGCCTCAAGATGTACACTGCCCAGCCATGACTGAGTTTCTTGCTGCAAGTACTCGGCCAGTACTTCCGTGGTGTGTCTGTTGTTGCCCAAACACTTCATTTCCAACACAGCCTGCTGACGCTTACCACTAGCTGTTCCATAATGTGACACCTTGTGTGCAACACTGGCAGCTGCGGATGGAGTGGTAGGGCGACTGCGCTCTGTGGACGAGCTTTCTCTTCTGGAGGAGGAGGAGGAGGAGGAGGAGGGGTGTCGAACGCCTACTGCCAACTGTTTCCTAGACCGTGGGCTAGGCAGAACTGTCCCACTATGGCTGTCCCCTGTGGACCCTGTATCCACCACATTAACCCAGTGCACCGTGATGGACACGTAATGTCCCTGGCCATGCCTACTGGTCCATGCATCTGTTGTGAGGTGCAACTTTCTACTGACTGATTGCCTGAGTGCGTGGTACTGCGCAGGCCATCAGGGCTTTGAAAGCTTCGCTTTCAACCAACCGGTAGGGCATCATCTCTAACGAGATTAGACTAGCAATGTGGGCGTTCAAACCCTGTGTATGCGGATGAGACGATAAGTACTTCCTTTTCCTAATGAGAGTCTCTTGTAGGGTGAGCTGGACTGGAGAGCTGCATATGGTGGAACTAGCGGGGGTGGTGGTGGACATGGCAGATTGACAGAGGGTTAGTGATGGTATTCTTGATGTTGGTCTACATACAGTGTTTCCTACCAAGAACCTTGTGATTCCCTGACTGCTTTGGCCTTGCGACGATACCTCCACATTTGCTGCTGGTAGTGTCCTAAAGCGGTGGGCTTACAGTTAGGGAAGCAATGTGGCGTTGCTGACTACCTTCATTCTGAGCCGGTGCACCAACGGTACGGGACGTTTGGTAGTTAGTCCAGGCTTGCAAGTGCATGCTGGTTAAATGTCTACGCATGCACGTTGTATTTAAATTTTGGACATTCTTCCCTCTGCTAAAGATCTTTGAGCATTTCTTACAGATAACTTTGCACTGATCATTCGGATCTTGGTTAAAAAATTCCCACACTCTTCCTACTATTGAATACCTTTTCAGGCATTGCACACTGTGATACTTTCACCGGATGGCCACGCTGTCCTAAAAGTGTTTTTGGTTTTGTCAAACGTTTTTGGCCAGATACGGGCCTGCCAGATGAATGCTGTTGCGATGTAGATGCCTGCTGCGGATCATCCTCCTCCGCTTCTGAGCTGCCAGCGGCACCCTGTTTCCCCAATGGCTGCCAATCTGGGTCAACAACTGGGTCATGTATCACCTCCTCTTCAATGTCATGTGCACCTTCCTCTGTGTGACCGTGTAAGGTGCTATAGCGTTCGGGACGGGGCACCATAGTCTCATCAGGGTCAGATTCTGGCTCAGTACACTGCGAGGGCAATGTAATGATCTGAGTCAATGGAACAGCATAATAATCTAGCTGTGGCTGTGCATCTGTGCACTCCATGTCTGATTCATCTTGTAATGGGCTGTTAACTATTTCCCTTTCTAACCCTGGCACAGTATGTGTAAAGAGCTCCATGGAGTAAACTGTAGTGTCGCCTGCTGCATCCTTCACTTTTGCTTTGGGTGAAGGACACAAGGAAGCAACTTGTTCCTGACTGGGAGCATCCACTAACAACTCGCTGCTTTTATATTTCGAACTTTCTGAAGAGGAGGCAAAAGAGCTAGAGGCTGAGTCAGCAATGAAAGCCAAAACTTTTTCCTGCTGCTCCGGCTTTAAAAGCAGTTTTCCTACTCTCAGATAAGGGAGCCTTCGAGGCCTTGTGTAGCCAGATGATGACGCTGGCTCAAGAACTCAAGCCTTAGGTGCTATTTTGCTTTTCCCACTACCAACAGATGCTCCACCACCACCACCATCATTACCAGCTGGCAACGATCGCACACGGCCTCTTCCACCAGACTTCCTTATTTTGGGGAAAATGTAACCAAACTAACAACCATTATATGGTACTGTAAATCAAGGTAAAAGGTGTATATAAACTTGTTGAGAATTTAAATCTCCCTTTTTTGAGGGGGGATACTGCAGCAAAACTCAGGCCCAGTGTATTACGCTACACAATGTAAGTGGCAGAATGTGGCTGGCAGATATACGACAAACAGAACTGACATATATAAACTTGTTGGCAATTTAAATCTCCCTTTTTTGGGGGGGAGACTGCAGCAAAAAACAGGTCCTGGGTATTACACTATACAATGTAAAATGCAGAACGTGGCTGGCAGATATACAACAAACAGAACTGACGTAGATCCACTTAGTGGCAATTTAAATCTACCTTTTTTGGGGGGAGACTGCAGCAAAAAACAGGCCCTGTGTATTACACTGTACAATGTAAGTGGCAGAACGTGGCTGACAGATATACGACAAACAGAACTGACGTATATAAACTTGTTGGCAATTTAAATCTCCCTTTTTGGGGGGGGAGACTGCAGCAAAAATCAGGCCCTGGGTATTACACTATACAATGTAAGTGGCAGAATATGGCTGGCAGATATACGACAAACAGAACTGACGTAGATCCACTTAGTGGCAATTTAAATCTCCCTTTTTTGGGGGGGGAGACTGCAGCAAAAAACAGGCCCTGGGTATTACACTATACAATGTAAGTGGCAGAACGTGGCTGGCAGATATACGACAAACAGAACTGACGTATATAAACTTGTTGGCAATTTAAATCTCCCTTTTTTTTGGGGGAGACTGCAGCAAAAAACAGGCCCTGGGTATTACACTATACAATGTAAGTGGCAGAACGTGGCTGGAAGATATATCAAAAAATACAAGGACTGTAGTACAATTTCAATCTCCTTACAATGATCTCAGGACAAGTATGGCAGCCAGCAATAAAAAGAACTGCTGCACACAAAAGTGTGGACAAATAAACAAGATAACTGTGCAGAAAGGAGCAACAGGACTTTTGCTTTTAAAAAAGCAGTTGGTTTGCACAGCGGTGTACAAACAGCAATGCAGCTATCTGGGAGCCTTATAAGGCAGCCTAATAAGCTACAGAGCTGATGCACAAAAATCTAGCCTCCATTGTCCCTGCAAAACAAAGGTGGTGTTGGACAGTGGAAATCGCTACAGCACAAGCGGTTTGGGGGTTAAGCTTCCCGCCCTAATGATATCCCTGCTTATGATGAAGCTGCAGCAACCTCTCCCTATGCTGAGATCAGCAGAAGTAAGATGGCGGTCGGCGTGCATGCCCCTTTATAGCCCCTGTGACACCGCAGAAAGCAAGCCAATCACTGTCATGCCCTTCTCTAAGATGGTGGGGACCGAGACCTATGTCATCACGCTGCCCACACTCTGCGTCCTCCTTCATTGGCTGAAAAATGGCGCTGAAAGAGTCATACGAAACGCGACTTTGGCGCGAAGATCGCCGACCTCATGGCCGATCCCACACTGGGATCGGGTCGGGTTTCATGAAACCCGACTTTGCCGAAAGTCGGCGATTTTTGAATTTGACTGATCCATTTCGGTCAACCCTAGTGGAGACAATGGCAGCAGTATAAGGGTATGTGCACATGTAGGGGGAAAATGTTATTCTTTTATCTTTTACCTCTTTCTCGTATTTTACTGGTACTGCTACACTATCATGTGCATTACCATTTAGTGTGTCACATAGGTACTGCTACACTATTCTGTGTATTACCTTAAGGGTTATATGTTTAATTTATATTTATGTTCTGTAATATATAAAGTTAGGGAAACTGCAGTTTGAAGGTTTGAGCACTAGATGGGGGGGGGGCATTTTAGTGTACACAGCTTTTAGATAGCATATAGTGTAAGTAGATGGTTAATCGTAGGAGGGGCTGCTGTGTGATAAGTCAGTGTAGGTATTAGGATAAGCCAGAGGGCGAGGGACGCGTGAATCGTCCACATGGACTATAGGCCCAGGACATAACTGCAGCCACAAAATGTTTAAGTAGTGAAACCCAAGCATCCACAGCACCAGAACAGTACAGCAGCGGGCCAGTACAGTTGGGGGCCAATAGTGGTTCCGGAATGTGGCAACTCATCGCTTGGGTAGATACTCTCACAGCTGGGGTGAGACGACTGGAGGAACCCACTGACACAGTGAGTTTGGACAGTAAAGACAAGGTGCAAGTGCAGAATACAGAACAAAATGGCAGGTCTCTCTCTCAGTGGCTTCTGACTGCGAGAGCCAATGATCTTGTGTCTACGGCAAAATAGACCGTGGGATACATATCCGTAGCGTAGCCGTGCAGAGAGGATGCTGAGGAACTGTCAGGGACGGTGCGACCCGGGCTCACACCATGTGACAATAAGAGAAGTGCAGGGAAAGAAAAGGAACGTTGATTTATGGAGCCTGTTGTAGTTGCTGTGAAAACTATGGATGTGCTGTGTACAGAACCCAGTAAAGATGTTCTTGTTGAAGTTGAAATGGACTGTGTCTCAATTAATGCAAATCTGCCTAGAGGGGGTTCCCTGCAGCTTAGGGAAGACCCAGAAGGAGCTGGACCAGAAGGAACAGGTATGCTGACTAATGGTGATAAATATAATTTTTCTGTGAGGGGAGGCCAGGGCACAGAAACCTACATGTCCTCGGCCCTAACTATGGCCCTGGGCAAATCTTACACACACAATCAGGAATTGCCAGTGCTTTGAACACAGAGCATGTCCGCTGTGTCCAAGGCCCTGCTGGCTATTGAATGCAGGTGAATCCACATGTGTTCATTGAACGATGTGAAATCACCGCATCTGATACATTGTACGGGTGACATCTCCAGACCGCAGCACGTCTATTTATCTTGCGGAGACGTGAGCCTCCGCAAGATAAATAGACATGCTGCTGTCTGGAGAGATGCGCCGCATATCCTTCTCCGCGGGTGAGCCACAAGTGTCTCTGGACACATAGTGGACATGGGATTTCTTGAAATCCAATCCACTATGCTGTAACATCTGGCCACTGTGGGTTGGACACTGCACAAGTACGTAGTGTCCAACCCAGCAGCGTTTTTTGATCGTGTGCACATACATTAAGGAATGGCAGGCTTCCAATAGATGAGTATATTTTTTTCAGATCACAGTGGGCTCATTTTTAAAATAAAAAAAAATGGTGGACAATTCCTTTAATTAATGTTTCTCCAGACATAAAAATTTATGTAAAGACATGAAAAGACACATATACTCTAAAATTCTTCAATGCACCTTAATAATACAAAATGGTACTTTGTACTGCTATAATAAAAAATCCATGGAATCCCTGCACTACCGCAAAAAGAAATCTAATTTCACAAGGTTTTTTTTGTTATAATGCACTATGGTCCCCTGAGATGAAAAGCAATCAAAACATTGTACCTTTCCTATCATGACTGACCATTGCTGAGAATTGAAGCAGTGGTGGAGCACTGATGTTAAACGTGTAAAGGAAACACATTTTTGTGTCTTAGTAAATCTTTTTTTTTCTATCAAATATTGTCAGGAAAAACATTTTTTTTTTCTATAATAAATAAGTTCCAAAAATATAATATAGTTGTCTGATGATTTAAGACAAAACAAAAATAATATAAAAAAGAATAAAGTCTGAATTTTTATATATATATATATATATATATATATATATATATATATATATATATATATATATATTCTTAATTATATATATATATATATATATATATATATATATATATATATTCTTAATTATCAATTTGTTTAGATTTTTTTGCATCTTTAGAAAAAGAAAAATCTGTTCCCAGATCATTGAATGATTCACTTCTAATTTAAAAAGAAATCATGAAAATACAAACTATAATAAATGGCAAATTTGTAACAATTAGGAAAGTCTATATGCTATATTTTTTTCATTTATTTCCCCTTTATTATCTGTCGTTGCCTTTTGACTGGTTATATTACATATAGATTTTTCACTTTCACATAAAAAATATGTTTATGAATAGTTACCGTATTTTCCGGCGTATAAGACGACTGGGCGTATAAGACGACCCCCCAACTTTACCAGTTAAAATATAAAATCTTCTTAAAAGTCGGGGGTCTTCTTATACACCCTATGTCATCTTATAGGGCCGGTGAATATGTGCCTTTTGGGGGGGGGGAGTGGTCCTGATGACGACAAGGGGGCGTCTCACAGGAAAGTGAGTATCCCCCATTACCTCATCATAGCGCTGCAGCGTGGGGTCTCTGTGCTGGGAGCGGCGGCTGCTGTGCTGTGGGGCGGTGGCTCCTCTTCTGCAGTGTGGGGCCTCTGGTGCTGTGGGGCGGCGGCGGCGGCGTATCTTCATGCAGTCGGGGCTCCTCCGGCATCTCCTTAAAGCTCGGAGGCCCCGCGGCGCTGGCAGCTCCATCGGTACAATGCGGTGGCCTCCGGGAAAATGGCCGCTGCTCAGATTCAGATCTCGTCCCGAGATCTCGGGAGCCGAGATCTGAATCTGAGCAGCGGCCATTTTCCCGGAGGCAGCTCAATAGGTGCGATGCGGTGGCCTCCGGGAAAATGGCCGCTGGGGGCGGCGCATGCTCAGATTCAGATCTCGTCCCGAGATCTCGGGACACGAGATCTGAATCTGAGCAGCGGCCATTTTCCCGGAGGCCACCGCATTGTACCGATGGAGCTGCCAGCGCCGCGGGGCCTCCGAGCTTTAAGGAGATGCCGGAGGAGCCCCGACTGCATGAAGATACGCCGCCGCTGCCCCACAGCACCAGAGGCCCCACACTGCAGAAGAGGAGCCGCCGCCCCACAGCACAGCAGCCGCCGCTCCTAGCACAGAGACCCCACGCTGCAGCGCTATGATGAGGTAATGGGGGATACTCACTTTCCTGTGAGACGCCCCCTCGTCGTCATCAGGACCACTCCCCCCCACCCACCATATACACCCGGCGTACAAGGCGATACCCGGCGTATAAGACGACCCCCGACTTTTAAGAAGATTTTCAGGGGTTAAAAAGTCGTCTTAAACGCCGGAAAATACGGTAGTAAAAAAAAAAAAATGATAACATCTTTTCATTTTTTACATATAGAAAGTTTTTTCAGTCCCTGTCTCCTGACCTACAGCAATGCTAACAGTCTCATTCATGTCACATCAGCATTTAAATGAACAGTAATTGTGTAATTTGAAATATTAGTAACATATAGTCGGCTCCTCACATCTACAGTATAATAACTACATGCATATAGGAGATACACTTATCAGAAAGATCTGCATGGAAATTGTATTTAAATGCTGGCGACCATGTAAATTATTGCATTTGCTGGGATTTGAAAATTCAATAGACAGACATGTAAGAAGTACAGAAGAATACATTTACCAATTCAATATTTCAAAAGAAATAGCAACTCACAATGAACAGTTGTCACTTTTACCTGACTAATAATGAAAGAAATAACATAAAATATTATTTCTGTGTGAGTGGGTTAGGAAAAACAGATTCAGAATAAGGTCAATATTCTAAGAAACAACTAGCTGAGACTCAAGACAAATCGCAATTATGTTTATGAAAGTTTTAGATTTTTTATTTCAAACTCTATATATAAAGAGCAAAACAATTTCTGTGCTATTATATTTCAATACATCACATTCAGAAAATATTATACCTATTTTAAATGAAGAAGAAAACTACATATACATTTACCTGACCTGATGACCATACTGTATATTTCTGATTGTGGTTCTATTCATTCAGTTATGACCAACCCCTGGATACTCTACAGGCCTGATCTTGTCAAGGTTTCCTGTTGTCCACAGATTTACACATTACATATAAATAAATAAATTATATATATATATATATATATATATATATATATATATATATATACATATATATATATACATATATATATATATATATATATATATATATATATATATATATATATATATATATATATATATATACACTCACCGGCCACTTTATTAGGTACACCATGCTAGTAACGGGTTGGACCCCCTTTTGCCTTCAGAACTGCCTCAATTCTTCGTGGCATAGATTCAACAAGGTGCTGGAAGCATTCCTCAGAGATTTTGGTCCATATTGACATGATGGCATCACACAGTTGCCGCAGATTTGTCGGCTGCACATCCCAAAGATGCTCCATACAAGGCAGGATGGATCCATGCTTTCATGTTGTTTACGCCAAATTCTGACCCTACCATCCGAATGTCGCAGCAGAAATCGAGACTCATCAGACCAAGCAACGTTTTTCCAATCTTCTACTGTCCAATTTCGATGAGCTTGTACAAATTGTAGCCTCAGTTTCCTGTTCTTAGCTGAAAGGAGTGGTACCCGGTGTGGTCTTCTGCTGCTGTAGCCCATCTGCCTCAAAGTTCGATGCACTGTGCGTTCAGAGATGCTCTTAGGCCTACCTTGGTTGTAACGGGTGGCGATTTGAGTCACTGTTGCCTTTCTATCAGCTCGAACCAGTCTGCCCATTCTCCTCTGACCTCTGGCATCAACAAGGCATTTCCGCCCACAGAACTGCCGCTCACTGGATTTTTTTTCTTTTTCGGACCATTCTCTGTAAACCCTAGAGATGGTTGTGCGTGAAAATCCCAGTAGATCAGCAGTTTCTGAAATACTCAGACCAGCCCTTCTGGCACCAACAACCATGCCACGTTCAAAGGCACTCAAATCACCTTTCTTCCCCATACTGATGCTCGGTTTGAACTGCAGGAGATTGTCTTGACCATGTCTACATGCCTAAATGCACTGAGTTGCCGCCATGTGATTGGCTGATTAGAAATTAAGTGTTAACAAGAAGTTGGACAGGTGTACCTAATAAAGTGGCCGGTGAGTGTATATATATACACTGTGTTCCAAATTATTATGCAAATCATATTTCCTCATATTTTCTCTAAATTACCTATCTGAATTGCAGTCATTGTTATTTTCCAGTCATCTACTATTCTAGTATAATTGCAATGTTTTGGAACAAACTGCCTATGAAAACAGTATCTTTAAAAAAAAAAATAAACACTCAAAATGCATGTTCCAAATTATTATGCACAGCAGAGTTTTCAACCTTTTTTTTTTATTTTGAACAAAAAAATGGTCAATTGTGAAGTTATAAGTAGGGTTGAGCGATTTTCAGAAGTCGCCGACTTTTGGCAAAGTCGGGTTTCATGAAACCCGACCCGACCCCTGTGTGGGGTCGGCCATGAGGTCGGCGATCTTCTGAATCTGGTATCGGAATTCCGATACCGAGTTCCGATATGTTTGCGATATCGGAAATCGGTATCGGAATCCACATTTAAGTGTAAAATAAAGAATTAAAATAAAAAATATTGATATACTCACCTCTCCGACGCAGCCTGGACATCGCCGCTGGTAACCGGCATCTTCCGTTCCTAAGAATGGCGCTTGAAAAACCTTTCGATGACGTCACGGCTTGTGATTGGTCGCGGCCGCCCACGTGACCGCTCAGCGACCAATCACAAAGCCGTGACGTAATTTTCAGGTCCTAAATTTCCTCATTCTAGGAATTTAGGACATGAGAATTACGTCACGGCTTTTGATTGGTCGCTGAGCGGTCACGTGGGCCGCCGCGACCAATCACAAGCCGTGACGTCATCGAAAGGTCCTTCACGCCTTCCTTCCATAGTATCCCATTGCACTGCATTGGGTTTCGTGTTTCGGCCGACCCCGACTTTTTTATAGGATCGGCCGATTTCACTCGACCCGACTTTTGAGAAAGTCGGGTTTCGTGAAACCCGACCCGATCCTATAAAAATAAAAGTCGCTCAACCCTAGTTATAAGCATTTATCAGCTTATTACAAAATGAAATCAAACAGTTTTCAAGTGAAAACTTTATTCTAGGTGATGTTACATTTGCACATAGGACCCCTTGTTCGAAAGAAGCTTCTGAACTCTCTCGTTCATTGAATTTGTCAGTTTTTGGATGGTTTCTGCTTCAATTGTTTTGCATATGGACAGAATACCCTCCCAGAGCTGTTGCTTAGATGTGAACTGCCTCCCGCCATCATAGACACTCCTTTTGATGATGCTTCAGAGGTTCTCAATGGGTTTGAGGTCAGGGGAAGATGGTGGCCACACCATAAGTTTGTCGTCTTTTATGCCCATAGCAGCCAGAGATGCAGATGTGTTTTTTGCAGCATGAGACGATGCATTATCATGCATGAAAATGATCTTGCTGAGGAAAGCATGGTTCTTCCTCTTGAACCATGGCAGGAAGTGTTGTTTTAGAAACTCCACATAGATTATGGAGTTCATCTTTACCCCTTCAGGGATCATAATGGGGCTGACAATCTCTCTCCCCATGATTCCAGCCCAAAATATTACTCCACCTCCTCCTTGTTGGCGCCTTAGCTGTGTTTTCATGGGGTGTCCATCAACCAGCCATCCTCCACTCCATCCATCTGGACAATCGAGCGTTGCACGGCACTCATCGGTGAACAAAACTGTTTGGAAGTCAGTCTTCATGTATCGTTTGGCCCACTGGAGCCATTTCTGCTTGTGTGCAGTGGATAGAGGTGGTCGACAGGATGGCTTACGCACCTCTGAAGGACCCTGCATCTTGTTGTTCTGGGGACGTTGGAGGCACCAGCAGCTTCAAAAACTTGTCTGCTGCTATGACAAGACATTTTTGCAGCTGCTCTTTTAACCTTACACAATTGCCTGTTGGAAAGAGCCCTCAATTTTTCCTTATCAGCACACACACGTGTATGCTGGGAATCAGCTACATACTTCTTGATTGAGCAATGATCACTATGAAGTGTCTTGGCAATGTTGATTGTAGTCATGCCTTGACCTAAATACTCCACAATTTGTTGCTTCTCAGCAGCTGACTGTTGTGATTTTGCTTTTTGCTCCCTCTAGTGGTCATTAGTGATTTGACTCTGGAGCGTCTGTCTTTTCCTATATCCTCACCTGGGCCGTTAGTTCAGGGGCGTTGCTATATAAGCTCCCTGGACCTTCAGTTCAATGCCTGGCATCGTTGAAATCAGAGCTAATCTGTTGTGCTCTTGTCCTCTGATCCTGGTTCCTGTTTTTCAAGCTAAGTCTGCTTCTTTGCTTTTTGCTTTTGTTTTGTTTGGTATTTTTGTCCAGCTTGTTCCTATCTGTATCCTGACCTTTGCTGGAAGCTCTAGGGGGCTGGTGTTCTCCCCCCGGACCGTTAGACGGTTCGGGGGTTCTTGAATCTCCAGCGTGGATTTTTATAGGGTTTTTGTTGACCAGATAAGTTATCTTGCTATATTCTGCTATTAGTAAGCTGGCCTCTCTTTGCTGAACCTGGTTCATTTCTGTGTTTGTCATTTCCTCTTACCTCACCGTTATTATTTGTGGGGGGCTTGTATCTTGCTTTGGGGTCCCTTTCTCTGGAGGCAAGAGAGGTCTTTGTTTTCTTCTCCTAGGGGTAGTTAGATTCTCCGGCTGGTGCGAGTCATCTAGCGATCACCGTAGGCATGATCCCCGGCTACTTCTAGTGTTGGCGTTAGGAGTAGCTATTTGGTCAACCCAGTTACCACAGCCCTATGAGCTGGATTTTTGTATCTTGCAGACTTACACGTTCCTCTGAGACCCTGTCCACTGGGGTCATAACAGTATGCCAGGCCAGTATTAAATGTTTAATGCATTGCAGAAGTGGGATTATAAGAAAGAAAATTTTGAGGTTTTTTTTTCCCTCTCTCATTTTTTTTTTTCTTTTCCCCTTTACCTCAGAGTGGCTTAAGCTTGCTGCAGACATGAATGTCCAGACCTTGATTACAAGTGTGGACCAGCTTGCCGCTCGTGTGCAGGGTATACAAGATTATGTTACCAGAAATCCTAGGTCTGAACCCAAGATTCCGATTCCTGAACTGTTTTCAGGAGACCGATTTAAGTTTAGGAATTTCAGGAATAATTGTAAATTATTTTTGTCCCTGAAACCTTGTTCGTCTGGAGACTCTGCTCAACAAGTAAAAATTGTTATTTCATTCTTACGGGGTGACCCTCAGGATTGGGCTTTTTCGTTGGCGCCAGGAGATCCGGCATTGGCTGATATTGATGCGTTTTTTCTGGCGCTCGGTTTACTTTATGAGGAACCCAATCTTGAGATTCAGGCAGAGAAAGCCTTGCTGGCTATGTCTCAGGGCCAGGACGAGGCTGAGGTGTATTGCCAAAAATTTCGGAAATGGTCCGTGCTGACACATTGGAACGAGTGTGCACTGGCCGCTAATTTTAGAAATGGCCTTTCTGAGGCCATTAAGAATGTTATGGTGGGTTTTCCCATTCCCACAGGTCTGAATGATACCATGTCCCTGGCTATTCAAATTGACCGGCGGTTGCGGGAGCGCAAAACCGCAAATTCCCTCATGTTGTTGTCTGAACAGACACCTGATGTGATGCAATGTGATAGAAAAACCGCAAATTCCCTCATGGTGTTGTCTGAACGGACACCTGATTCGATGCAATGTGATAGAATCCTGACTAGAAATGAGAGGAAAATTCATAGACGCCGGAATGGCTTGTGCTACTACTGTGGTGATTCTACACATGTTATCTCAGCATGCTCTAAACGTATATCTAAGGTTGTTAGTCCTGTCACCGTTGGTAATTTGCATCCTAAGTTTATTCTGTCTGTAACTTTGATTTGCTCACTGTCATCTTATCCTGTCATGGCGTTTGTAGATTCAGGTGCTGCCCTGAGTCTTATGGATCTCTCATTTGCTAAGCGCTGTGGTTTTATTCTTGAACCATTAGAAAATCCTATCCCTCTTAGGGGTATTGATGCTACGCCATTGGCAGAAAATAAGCCGCAGTATTGGACACAGGTTACCATGTGCATGACTCCTGAACACCGCGAGGTGATACGTTTTCTCGTTCTACATAAAATGCATGATTTGGTTGTTTTGGGGCTGCCATGGTTACAGACCCATAATCCAGTCCTTGACTGGAAGGCTATGTCAGTGTCTAGTTGGGGCTGTCGTGGTATTCATGAGGATTCCCTGCCTGTGTCTATTGCTTCTTCTACGCCTTCGGAAGTTCTGGAGTACTTGTCTGATTATCAGGATGTCTTTAGCGAGTCCAGGTCCAGTGCATTGCCTCCTCATAGGGAATGTGACTGTGCAATAGATTTGATTCCAGGCAGTAAATTTCCTAAGGGAAGACTGTTTAATCTGTCGATACCTGAACATACCGCTATGCGGTCATATATCAAGGAGTCTCTGGAGAAAGGACACATCCGTCCGTCTTCTTCCCCTCTTGGTGCGGGATTCTTTTTTGTGGCTAAAAAGGACGGATCTTTGAGGCCTTGTATTGACTATCGGCTTTTAAATAAGATCACTGTCAAATTTCAGTATCCTTTGCCGCTGTTGTCTGACTTGTTTGCCCGGATTAAAGGTGCCAAGTGGTTTACCAAGATAGACCTTCGTGGTGCGTACAACCTTGTGCGCATTAAGCAAGGGGATGAATGGAAAACCGCATTCAATACGCCCGAAGGTCATTTTGAGTACTTGGTGATGCCTTTTGGGCTCTCTAATGCCCCTTCAGTTTTTCAGTCCTTTATGCATGACATTTTCCGGAACTATCTGGATAAATTTCTGATCGTTTATCTGGATGATATTCTGGTTTTTTCTGATAATTGGGACTCGCATGTGGAGCAGGTCAGGATGGTCTTTAAAATTTTGCGTGAAAATTCTTTGTTTGTCAAGGGCTCAAAGTGTCTTTTTGGTGTACAGAAGGTTCCCTTTTTGGGGTTCATTTTTTCCCCTTCTGCTGTGGAGATGGACCCAGTCAAGGTCCGAGCTATTCTTGATTGGACTCAGCCCTCGTCAGTTAAGAGTCTTCAGAAGTTCTTGGGTTTCGCTAACTTCTACCGTCGTTTTATCGCTAACTTTTCTAGCATTGTGAAACCTTTGACGGATATGACCAAGAAGGGCTCCGATGTGGTTAATTGGGCTCCTGCTGCCGTGGAGGCTTTCCAGGAGTTGAAACGTCGGTTTACTTCGGCGCCTGTTTTGTGCCAGCCTGATGTCTCGCTTCCCTTTCAAGTTGAGGTGGATGCTTCAGAGATTGGAGCAGGGGCCGTTTTGTCGCAGAGAGGCCCTGGTTGCTCTGTTATGAGACCTTGCGCCTTTTTCTCTAGGAAGTTTTCGCCTGCGGAGCGAAATTATGATGTGGGCAATCGGGAGTTGTTGGCCATGAAATGGGCATTTGAGGAGTGGCGTCATTGGCTCGAGGGTGCTAAGCATCGTGTGGTGGTCTTGACTGATCACAAAAATCTGATGTATCTCGAGTCTGCTAAACGCCTGAATCCTAGACAGGCCCGCTGGTCATTGTTTTTCTCCCGTTTTGACTTTGTTGTCTCGTATTTACCAGGTTCAAAGAATGTGAAGGCCGATGCTCTTTCCAGGAGCTTTGTGCCTGATGCTCCTGGAGTCGCTGAACCTGTTGGTATTCTTAAGGATGGTATTATCTTGTCAGCTATTTCTCCAGATCTGCGACGTGTGTTGCAGAGATTTCAGGCTGATAGGCCTGATTCTTGTCCACCTGACAGACTGTTTGTGCCTGATAAGTGGACCAGCAGAGTCATTTCTGAGGTTCATTCCTCGGTGTTGGCAGGTCACCCAGGAATTTTTGGCACCAGAGATCTGGTGGCCAGATCCTTTTGGTGGCCTTCCTTGTCTAGGGATGTGCGGTCATTTGTACAGTCCTGTGGGAGTTGTGCTCGAGCTAAGCCTTGCTGTTCTCGTGCCAGCGGGTTGCTCTTGCCCTTGCCTGTCCCTAAGAGACCTTGGACACATATCTCCATGGATTTCATTTCTGATCTTCCGGTGTCTCAGGGCATGTCTGTTATCTGGGTGATATGTGATCGCTTCTCCAAGATGGTCCATTTGGTTCCTTTGCCTAAACTGCCTTCCTCTTCCGATCTGGTTCCTGTGTTTTTCCAGAACGTGGTTCGTTTGCACGGCATCCCTGAGAATATTGTGTCAGACAGAGGATCCCAGTTCGTTTCCAGATTCTGGCGATCCTTTTGTAGTAGGATGGGCATTGACTTGTCGTTTTCGTCTGCTTTCCATCCTCAGACTAATGGACAGACGGAGCGAACTAATCAGACTTTGGAGGCTTATTTGAGGTGTTTTGTCTCTGCTGATCAGGACGATTGGGTGACCTTCTTGCCGTTAGCTGAGTTTGCCCTTAATAATCGGGCTAGTTCCGCCACCTTGGTTTCGCCGTTTTTCTGCAACTCTGGTTTCCACCCTCGTTTTTCTTCGGGTCATGTGGAACCTTCTGACTGCCCTGGGGTGGATTCTGTGGTGGATAGGTTGCAGCGGATCTGGAATCTTGTGGTGGACAACTTGAAGTTGTCACAGGAGAGGGCTCAGCGCTTTGCCAACCGCCGACGCGGTGTGGGTCCCCGACTACGTGTTGGGGATTTGGTGTGGCTTTCTTCCCACTTTGTTCCTATGAAGGTTTCCTCTCCCAAATTTAAACCTCGTTTTATTGGTCCTTACAAGATATTGGAAATTCTTAATCCTGTATCCTTTCGCCTGGATCTTCCTGTGTCGTTTGCTATCCACAACGTGTTTCATAGGTCCTTGTTGCGGCGGTACGTTGTGCCTGTGGTTCCTTCTGCTGAGCCTCCTGCTCCGGTGTTGGTTGAGGGTGAGTTGGAGTACGTGGTGGAGAAGATCTTGGATTCTCGTCTCTCCAGGCGGAGGCTTCAGTACCTGGTCAAGTGGAAGGGCTATGGTCAGGAAGATAATTCCTGGGTGGTCGCCTCTGATGTTCATGCGGCCGATTTAGTTCGTGCCTTTCACGCCGCTCATCCTGATCGCCCTGGTGGTCGTGGTGAGGGTTCGGTGACCCCTCACTAAGGGGGGGGTACTGTTGTGATTTTGCTTTTTGCTCCCTCTAGTGGTCATTAGTGATTTGACTCTGGAGCGTCTGTCTTTTCCTATATACTCACCTGGGCCGTTAGTTCAGGGGCGTTGCTATATAAGCTCCCTGGACCTTCAGTTCATTGCCTGGCATCGTTGAAATCAGAGCTAATCTGTTGTGCTCTTGTCCTCTGATCCTGGTTCCTGTTTTTCAAGCTAAGTCTGCTTCCTTGCTTTTTGCTTTTGTTTTGTTTGGTATTTTTGTCCAGCTTGTTCCTATCTGTATCCTGACCTTTGCTGGAAGCTCTAGGGGGCTGGTGTTCTCCCCCCGGACCGTTAGACGGTTCGGGGGTTCTTGAATCTCCAGCGTGGATTTTTATAGGGTTTTTGTTGACCAGATAAGTTATCTTGCTATATTCTGCTATTAGTAAGCTGGCCTCTCTTTGCTGAACCTGGTTCATTTCTGTGTTTGTCATTTCCTCTTACATCACCGTTATTATTTGTGGGGGGCTTGTATCTTGCTTTGGGGTCCCTTTCTCTGGAGGCAAGAGAGGTCTTTGTTTTCTTCTCCTAGGGGTAGTTAGATTCTCCGGCTGGTGCGAGTCATCTAGCGATCACCGTAGGCATGATCCCCAGCTACTTCTAGTGTTGGCATTAGGAGTAGCTATTTGGTCAACCCAGTTACCACAGCCCTATGAGCTGGATTTTTGTATCTTGCAGACTTACACGTTCCTCTGAGACCCTGTCCACTGGGGTCATAACAGCTGACACATCCTTTTTCTTTCCTATTTTGGCAAAAAATGTAGGCTGCTTAATAATGTGGAACAGCCTTCTTAAGCAGTCTTGCCTTTATTTGGACACACCTGCCAAACTAATTTGCACAGGTATCTGCAATTGCTTTCAGTGATATAAAGAGCCCTGGCACACATCACCATCAATGAGTCTAAATGACAAACAAAAAAATTAGCAATGAAAAAGAAGAAAATGAGGGCACTCACCAATCTTTCACGTTCTTAATCCTTTATTGCAACACGATCCAGCTAAAACACATGGCCGGGGAAGAGAGAGAGCCGAAGCCCGTGTGAGCAGGCGAGAGACGACAGCTGTTTCGCGCTGTGCTTTGCGCTTCTACAGGTCACAGGCTTTAAGAACGTGAAAGATTGGTGAGTGCCCTCATTTTCTTCTTTTTCATTGCTACATATTTATGGACACATTTTCATTGAGGTGCACCACCAAGTCACCACTGTATGGTTTGTCCATCCGAAGTCTGCACAAATGCACCTTGACTAGAGCCTATTAGAAGTCGTTAAGACACATGCAGTGCCGCTCTTCTCCTTTTTTCTTTTGATTATATATATATATATATATATATATATATATATATATATATATATATAGTGTGCATGTAATATTTCTATATAATACATGAATATGTTGCTTCAATTTAAAATATAACTATGCATCTTTATAGAAAAAGAAAACAAAAAGCAGCACCAAAAGAAAACAAAGGGTGCAAAAAATCCTCCCAGGTATATACCAAACCTCATGCTATTATCCAGGAAAATGAAGGCAGCACTCCAATAGAAAAAATAAATGTAGTTTATTGGCCCATGTGCGATGTTTCAGTGCTTGAGAAAGGTCCACATCCTGGACCGAAACATCGCACATGGGCCAATAAACAACAATTATTTTTTTTATTGGAGTGCTGCCTTCATTTTTCTGGATAATATGCATCATTATATGCATAACATAATATCTATCTACAGTATTTAGATATATATATATATATATATATATATATATATATATATATATATATATATACTGCTCAAAAAAATAAAGGGAACACTAAAATCCCACATCCTAGAATCCTAGATATCACTGAGTTAAATATTCCAGTTGTAAATCTTTATTCATTACATAGTGGAATGTGTTCAGAACAATAAAACCTAAAAATGATTGACGTAAATCACAGCTAATATCCCACGGAGGTCTGGAGTTGGAATGATGCTCAAAATCAAAGTGGAAAATGAAATTACAAGCTGATCCAACTTCAGTGGAAATGCCTCAAGACAAGGAAATGATGCTTAGTGTGTGTGGCCTCCATGTGCCTGTATGACCTCCCTACAACGCCTGGGCATGCTCCTGATGAGGCGGCGGATGGTCTCCTGAGGGATCCTCTCCCGGACCTGGAATAAAGCATCCGCCAACTCCTGGACAGTCTGTGGCGCAACATGACGTTGGAGGACAATGCGAGACATGATGTCCCAAATGTGTTCAATCGGATTCAGCTCTGGGGAACAAGGAGGCCAGTCCATAGCTTCAATGCCTTCATCTTGCAGGAACTGCTGACACACTTCAGCCACATGAGGTCTGGCATTGTCCTGCAATAGGAGGAACCCAAGTCCAACTGTACCAGTATATGGTCTCGCAAGGGGTCTGAGGATCTCATCTCGGTAACTAATGTTAGTCAGGCTACCTCTGGTGAGCACATGGAGGGCTGTGCGGCCCTCCAAAGAAATGCTACCCCACACCATTACTGACTCACTGCCAAACCGGTCATACTGAAGGATGTTGCAGGCAGCTGATCGCTCTCCATGGCATCTCTAGACTCTGTCACATCTGCCACATATGCTCAGTGTGAACCTGCTTTCATCTGTGAAGAGCACAGGGTGCCTGTGGTGAATATTCCAATCCTGTTGTTCTGTGGCAAATGCCAAGCGTCCTACATGGTGTTGGGCTGTGAGCACAACCCCCATCTGTGGTTGTCGGGCACTCAGACCATCCTCATGGAGTCAGTTTCTAACTATTTGTGCAGACACATGCACATTTGTGGCCTGCTGGAGGTCATTTTGAAGGGCTCTGGCAGTTCTCCTCCTGTTCCTCCTTGCACAAAGGCTGAGGTAATGGTCCTGCTGGGTTGTTGCCCTCCTATGGCCCACTCCACAATTCCTGGTGTACTAGCCTTTCTTCAGGTAGCGCCTCCAGCCTCTAGACACTACACTGACAGACACAGCAAACATTCTTGCCACAGCTCACATTGATGTGCCATCCTAGATGAGCTGCACTATCTGAGCCGCTTGTGTGGGATGTAGAGTCTGTTTTATGCTACCATGAGTGTGAAAGCACAACCAACATTCAAAATTGACCAAAACATCAGCCAGAAAGCATTGCTACTGAGATGTGGTCTGTGGTCCCCACCTACAGAACCACTCCTTTATTGAATGTGTCTTGACAATTGCCAATAATCTCCATCTGTTGTCTATTCCATTTTTCCATTTGCACAACAGTGTGTAATATTGATTGTCAAACAGTGTTGCTTCCTAAGTGGACAGTGTGGATTCACAGAAGTTTAATTTACTTGGAGCTATATTCTGTTGTTTAAGTGTTTCCTTTATTTATTTGAGCAGTATATATATATATATATATATATATATATATATATATATATATATATATATATATATATATATATATATATACAGTATATATATACAGTGGGTGTGGAAAGTATTCAGACCCCTTTAAGTTTTTCACTCTGTTTCATTGCAGCCATTTGGTAAATTCAAAAATTAATGTACACTCTGCACCCCATCTTGACTGAAAAAACCCAGAAATGTAGTAGTTTTGCATATTTATGGAAAAAGAAAAACTGAAATATCACATGGTCATAAGTATTCAGACCATTTGCTCTGACACTCATATTTGAGCCACATGCTGTCCATTTCCTTGTGATCCTCCGTGATATTGTTCTACTCCTTCATTGGAGTCCAGCTGTGTTTAATTAAACTGATAGGACTTGATTTGGAAAGGCACAAGCCAGTCTGTATAAGACCTCACAGCTCACAGTGCATGTCAGACCAAATGAGAATCATGAGGTCAAAGGAACTGGCCAAGGAGCTCAGAGACAGAACTATGGCAAGGTATAGATCTGGCCAAGGTTACAAAAAAATTTCTGCAGTATTCAAGTTTCCTAAGAGCACAGTGTCCTCCATAATCCTTAAATGGAAGAAGTTTGGGACCACAAGAAGCCTTCCTAGACCTTGCCGTCCAGCCAAAATTAGCAAGTGTTGGAGAAGAGTCTTGGTGAGAGAGGTGAAGAACAACCCCAAGATCACTGTGGCTGAGCTCCAGAGATACAGCAGGGAGGTGGGAGAAAGTTCCACAAAGTCAACTATCACTGCATTCCTCCACCAGTCAGGCTTTTATGGCAGAGTGGCAGGGTGGAAGCCTCTCCTCAGTGCAAGACATATGAAAGCCCGCATAGAGTTTGCTAAAAAACACATGAAGGACTCCTAGACTATTAGAAATAAGATTTTCTGGTCTGATGAGACAAAGATAGACCTTTTTGGTGTTAATTCTACGTGGTATGTGTGAGTTTAACAAAGGATATTGTAGCGCCCCCACTGCCGCAGGGCCGAGGGGCACCCGGTACCGGGCCTCTTAGTCTCTGCTCTGGGGTTGTCACGGTGGCTAGACCCGGTCCGTGACCCTGCTGAGGGGCGTACAATAATAGATGTGGATGATGGTGGTGGTGCGGTGCAGTAAATAACAAGGACACCAGGTTGCAGTCTCTTTACCTCTTTACTGAAGGCTTCTGAGTCCTCAATCCGGAATACGGTTAACAGGGCTGCGCAAGTACGGTCGGTCCGATGGCACCTCCAGAGTTCCCTTTGCAGGCGGAAATCTGTGCCTACCTTCCTGCGCTTGTGTTGTGGTCCTCCCCTGCTGTGCTTACGGGATAGTACCCCACAACTGTTGTGTCTGTTTCTCGTGTTCCCTAACAACTCGTTCCTGATGTTCTCCCTCTACGTCCCCCTGATCTTACGGTTAGGACGCACCCGTATGACGGGGAGGCTCGGAGCTCTTCCGGGACTCCAGCGTCGCCCCACTCCTGTTGTTACCCCCCTGTGTCTTCCTGGGTCTGGGTGAGACAGCCCGCCTGTAACTGACTGTCCTGCCGTAGGTTTGAAGTTTGGCTTGGAGCTCTATACTTCCTCGGCGTTCCGGCCACCGGTTATGCGCCTCAATAGCATGTTGCCTCGTCTTACAGCACGACTCCTACTGGTATTCTCCTTGTGCGTTGATCTCGTTTCTCACTCAGCACAATAAATCTCGCTTCTTATCCTTTCTTGGGGATCCTTTCTCCGCTATATCGTGCAGGCGCGGTCCCGTAACGTTCTCTCTGGTTGCTAGGCCTCTGTCAGGATCCCACCCCTGACAGGGACCCCTCCGAATCTTCCCCTACAACACCCTCTGCCACAAGGTGTTGCCTGGTTCCAACCCAGTCAGCTTTCTCCCTAACTTCCTGCCTAACCCCCAGTTTTACCAGATTGTGAGGAGTGGCCTAATAAATAGAACCCTTAGCTCCCCCTGGAGGCCAGACTGTGAAATGTATTGGTGTCTGTGATACCTGGTCAGATGAACTCCTTCAGTGCCATCAAATGTACCATAGCCCCCCTTAGCGGCGGACCCACAGTACTGCAACGACCAGGACTCTGGGGCGCTGCACTTCCCCCCCGGTTAAATCCAGTACTCCTGGACTGGGAAGAAAACAACAATACATGTCAGCAAAAAGACATACAATTTTGAAAATGCAAGTACAAGTAAACTTTTTAACAGAGCTTCCCTTTATGGGAGGTGAGGACACTTGAACGTTACAAACATGGTTAAATACTTTAGATAACATCCTATAAATAACTTTTCTTACCCAACCGGGTATTCTACTAAGTGCAAAATCTTTGAACAATAATTTAACTTTGCCTTTAAGGACGTACTCGCTGGATCCACTAAAGACCTTCTTATAACACATTATAAGGCTAAACAACTTTTATGCATCCTCCTTCTTTAAATCTGCAGGACCGCCTGTCCTAACTGCTCCAGACCTACTGCCTCTCCTTTCTATACAGGACCGCCCCTTTCCGCCCGGGCCTACTGTCCTTCCACTACTATACACAGTATAGAACATATCATTTTTCTTTCACTTCAAGATCACTGAGCCATCTCTGTATGGCTCCTAGGAGGACTCACTAACTAACCCCTACGGGTTCACTTCCTGTCCTCGTTCTTCTATCAACATCATTAAACATTTTTTACAATCAACTAGTTAGCTACATTTAACTTTCACATATCAGCATTATTACTTTTTCTTTTAGAGCATCATCATTCTCTAAGTACTATCAATGAACATCCCCTTTAAGAGGGGACCAAGTCTCTATGAGGTAGTGCAACTTCTCAAGCTGCAAGTCCGTACGCAATAAGGACTCCGGTAATGTTCTCAAGATCAGTATCTTCACAAAGTGTCCTTTCTTTATGTAAAACCAGTAGAGAGCACCTTTAAGAAGGTGCAAACTATTTACAACATCAGTTTTTGAATCATTCACCGTCCATGATTCGGTAGTCTTTATAACATGGGTGAATAGGGAGCAAAAAAGGAAAATAAAAGCAAAAATAAAAGCAATAGGGATCCCGGGTAAACAAAGGGATCCCTTTAAGAATAACCCTAGTCGGGTTTAAAGCAGCAAAAAAGCAGGGAAACAAACAGTTAACTATTTACATATCCATGGCATCGAGGTTTACTCTCGCTCTGGCGGCCGTAGCTCCGCATAGACCTCGCTCGGCAAGCTGATCGGCGAGATCGGGGCCTTTAAGAAGTGCTCCATACCCGTAGCCCGATCCCAGGGTGTAAGGCACCGGAGTCTATAGGTCCCAGGGAGAGGGGGTGCCGCGACGGGGCCTATCAGCAGGTCCTCTGCTGGCGGGGCAGGGTCGTTCTTCATACCTGCTTCAGATGCAGTCTCTCCGGTGCCGATTTACTGCGTCTCCACTAGGATCGGGAATGCTGGTTGCCGGGCCTTGCGCTGCGGCGCTGTCCTCTCCGTTTGCAGCACCTCGCTTTCCGGTAGGGCCTCGCTTTCTGGCTTCGGAGCGCTGGAACTTCTTTCTTGCTCCGGACCAGATGAGGCTGCCGACAGATGTATGGGGAGGCTCCCGATGTTGGTCTTCTTCCACCCGGCCTCAGTGCTCAGCTGCGTCTGCAGGAGTTGGTGGATCAGCTCGTCCGCTCCGGTCTGCAGGAGGTCACCGTCAACTGTGGAGGTCTGGTTGCGGTGCCTCTCCGGGTAGCTGGGGGAGTCCTCGGCTCCGACCCCACGCTCCGGCTCCTGGCGGCTGGCCATGGCGTCCTCCATGTCACTGACTTCTTCTTCCTGGTCCTTTTCCCGCTCTCTCCTTCGTGGGCGGTTCTGTTTTCGTTGTCTCCGCCCACCATTGAGAATCAGGAGGCGGATCTCGGCTGCTGACGGACACGTCCTCAAGGTACAGAAATATTTAGACTGGGCGGCCATTGTCTTTCGCGCTCTTCAGCTGGTCCACGCCTACTCCTTGCCCCTCTTCTTCTCCTGCGCTCTCCTCAGCGCTGTAATGGCGGTGGTTTTGGTGGCAAATGGCAATGCACAGTCTTTGCAATATAGCACAGTCCAAGTCTAATAAATCACAGTTCCAAGGCACACATGACCCGATTCTTCAGGCTTAAGTACATCCTGTTCGTGACGCCAAGTTTGTAGCGCCCCCACTGCCGCAGGGCCGAGGGGCACCCGGTACCGGGCCTCTTAGTCTCTGCTCTGGGGTTGTCACGGTGGCTAGACCCGGTCCGTGACCCTGCTGAGGGGCGTACAATAATAGATGTGGATGATGGTGGTGGTGCGGTGCAGTAAATAACGAGGACACCAGGTTGCAGTCTCTTTACCTCTTTACTGAAGGCTTCTGAGTCCTCAATCCGGAATACAGTTAACAGGGCTGCGCAAGTCCGGCCGGTCCGATGGCACCTCCAGAGTTCCCTTTGCAGGCGGAAATCTGTGCCTACCTTCCTGCGCTTGTGTTGTGGTCCTCCCCTGCTGTGCTTACGGGATAGTACCCCACAACTGTTGTGTCTGTTTCTCGTGTTCCCTCACAACTCGTTCCTGATGTTCTCCCTCTACGTCCCCCTGATCTTACGGTTAGGACGCACCCGTATGATTGGGAGGCTCGGAGCTCTTCCGGGACTCCAGCGTCGCCCCACTCCTGTTGTTACCCCCCTGTGTCTTCCTGGGTCTGGGTGAGACAGCCCGCCTGTAACTGACTGTCCTGCCGTAGGTTTGAAGTTTGGCTTGGAGCTCTATACTTCCTCGGCGTTCCGGCCACCAGTTATGCGCCTCAATAGGATGTTGCCTCGTCTTACAGCAGACTCCTACTGGTATTCTCCTTGTGCGTTGATCTCGTTTCTCACTCAGCACAATAAATCTCGCTTCTTATCCTTTCTTGGGGTACCGCCGCTATATCGTGCAGGCGTGGTCCCGTAACGTTCTCTCTGGTTGCTAGGCCTCTGTCAGGATCCCACCCCTGACAGGGACCCCTCCGAATCTTCCCCTACAACACCCTCTGCCACAAGGTGTTGCCTGGTTCCAACCCAGTCAGCTTTCTCCCTAACTTCCTGCCTAACCCCCAGTTTTACCAGATTGTGAGGAGTGGTCTAATAAATAGAACCCTTAGCTCCCCCTGGAGGCCAGACTGTGAAATGTATTGGTGTCTGTGATACCTGGTCAGATGAACTCCTTCAGTGCCATCAGACGTACCATAGCCCCCCTTAGCGGCGGAGCCACAGTACTGCAACGACCAGGACTCTGGGGCGCTGCAATATCATACCAAAAATGATAACCAAGTAGAAATACAAAGTAACAAAGATAAATATTATAAACCTACAGAAAACAACTGAGTTAAATGCCCCAATAGAGTCAATATATGTGCTTAAATGGCTAGCTAAATAGACTAGACAACACTGTCCACTAAGATTATCAAAAAAGTTCTTTATTGAATACAAAATTAACAAAAACATATAAAATACATAAAAGTTACTCTGGATGAGTTGATAAGGTGAAAACAAAAAGGAAGGACTGCTGAACATCAGATCAAAATCTCTTGGTATGCACAAAAGGGCACGCTATGAAAGTGGGAGATCATGCTATCTCTAATAGCCAAACAGGTCCAAAATATATGGGAAAATTCCCAGTGGAACCTATGCTAGTGCCAGTAATTAGCTACTACAGGGCATGAACCCAAATGGTCATAATAAAAAGTACTAATTTAAATATAAAGTACCGCAAATAGTGCTCCCAATAAAGTGTTTACCCATGTGGGGACTCAGTATGTTCCTTCCATCGTTCCGACACATGTTTCGCGAGGTGGGCTTTCTCGGGGGGCGGTGTGGCTCATGTTATAGCAATTAGTCTTATATACTGGCTGTTACAGCTGAATTTAGATGGGTGCCCCCATCTTGATTGGCGCATGCACCGTGGACACGTGATCTCCATCGCGTCATTTCCGGCCTTCCCGGAATCCGCGGGTCAAATGGAACATTTCCCGTGATGTCACTGACCCACATCAGACACGAATGGATGCCTTCCAGGAAGCAAGGAGGACGCACCGCCACCAAACATGTGCACGATGCGGCGACCATCAAATGTAAGGGTAGAACTATGTGCAATACACCAGAACAATAAAGTGATTATGTGAATAACAACAATCCCAATCAACAATCGCATGTCACAGTAAAATGGTGACCACATCAGTTTAAAAAATATATATTCAAATCACTGATACAATTGCCACAATAGCAGTTCAATGGTCACATACAATCATTGAAAGATGGGAAGGTGAAAACCTCATTGGATCCATCACTGGGTTCCCACAGAAAATATGAATTAAGGAAGACTGTCCTTTTTTCACTTCTCCCCAAAGTAGTGACTTGGATGTCCAGAGCAATATAACCAAACAAACTGCCAATATACATGTCATCAGAGATCCACATCCAAAAGATAACTGCGCAAAAACAAAGAAAGTTAAGAACACAAAGCACACATAACATGAATAAAAAAGAGAGATTAAGGAATATTTAGGCGTATATCTTAACTAGAGAAACGATGTGAAAGATAATTTCTCGTTAATACCGTGAGGGGTCATTGTGCCGAGCGTAACAATCCAGCGGCACTCAAGCTGCGCCAGGACGCATTTGAGGTCTTTACCTCTAACACCACAATGGACCCAATTTATACCATGCACTAATAACCTTGCTGGATTGGAATCATGGCACAGCCTGAAGAGTCTGGGGATTGTTTTAAGAACTGAAGTATCAGTAACTTCTCTAACTGCCACAATGTCTCTCAGGTGTTCCCTTGTCCTGATGCGAAGTTCCAAGGACGTTAGGCCCACATAAATATGATTACATGGGCACGTAGCATAATATACGACATATCTAGTGTTGCATGAAATACAGTATATGATAGTATCCGGTAATCCCTACACCTGTCAGATGACGAAAAAGAGGTGGACGTGAGACCAAGAGAAAAAAGTAGCATGTAAAAATAAGGATCGCCACAAACAATATAGCAAATAACAATATTAATTTTATTAAGACAATTAAAGTTAGACAAGCCACAAACAAGTTAAAAACAATTGAAAAAACCCACAAGGTTAACAAATGAACAACAGTGTGGAGGGCCTTGTACGTGCCCCACACACACAAAGAAACCTTCCTCCACTATGTGCATCAGGAGAGTGTTATGCTAAAACACACTAAGCTACACCAGGATAAATCCTGCATATTAACTGATAGCAGCAAATGTGATAACAAAATCCAATTGTGGTTCCAAAGACAAAAATAACTCAACAGGATAAGGCCTGCAGACTCACAAAATATAGTAAAATAATAATAATGATTAAGGCTGGTTTCACACTTGCGTTTTGTTCTGCAGCGTTTATAAAAAAAATGCAGGTGGTGAAAAAACGCATGTAAACGCATGCAAACGCTGCGTTTTTTTAGATGCATGCGTTTTTACATGTGTTTTAAAAAACGCAGTGTTTGACCACGTTTACATGCGTTTTTTGCATGCGTTTGCATTTTTTTTGCGCAAGAAGAGAAATTTCACAATAACAAAAACAAGATAACCAGACACCACCAATGGGACTACAGTGGGCGTATATGATGGGCTCTCTATATTTAGACCCTACGGCTACTTAAATTTTAACAGCTTGCTACTGTATCCTGTGTCATGATGGATCTTCGCATGGAGAGCTTTTATTTCAACCTGGATTTCAGCTTCAAGATGTTTCTGGCCTGTGCTTTTGCTTGGGAGCAAGACCGAAACCGCGAAAGATGGAGAAGGAGACAACGTAGGCGTTTTTGGAGGCACCCCATTATTGAATTGCGTGAGAGCCGTGGAGCCTACCACACGCTCTATGCCGAGCTGAATACCAACCCGGAGAAATTCCAGGAGTACACGAGAATGTCGCAAGAATCGTTCCGGGATTTGCTGTCTCGTGTCCAAGGAGCCATACGGCGACAGGACACCCAGCTCCGTAGAGCGATTCCACCGGAGGAACGTCTGCTGGTGACATTAAGGTACGTTCAAAATCTAAACCAATGACAGTCCAAATTTTTTATTCTGCCTTTTTTTTGTGTATTTTCCTCTTTTTTTTTTTTTTTTTCAATTTTTAACCACACCATAAAAGAGTAGATTGTAATGTTGTTTTTTGTTTGTGTTTTTCTTCTAGATTTCTGCCCACAGGGGAGAGTTTATCTTCCCTCCACTTCCAATACCGGCTTGGAATATCCACCCTGTCCGGAATAGTTGTGGACACCTGTCGGGCATTATGGACTGTACTCCGTGAGGAGTTTATACCACTACCCACCACGGACATGTGGCGTGAAATTGCTGACAAATTCTGGAATGTGTGTGATTTCCCCAACTGTTTAGGAGCGGTGGATGGAAAGCACATCTGCATTATCAAACCTGCCAGAACCGGATCAGAGTTTTTCAACTACAAAAAATATTTTTCTATAGTGCTCATGGCAATAGCTGATGCGGACTGTCGCTTCATCGCCGTGGACATTGGAGCTTTTGGCCATGGCAACGATTCCCAGACTTTCAAGAGCTCGGATATGGGCCGGCGTGTGTATGGTAAAAATTTTAATTTTCCACCTCCACAGCCTCTCCCCAACACTCAAGGCCCACCGCTGCCATTTGTTATGGTTGGGGATGAGGCCTTCCAGATGTGTGAAAATCTCCTGAAGCCCTATTCCAGTCGTGACTTGGACCACACTAGAAGGATCTTCAGTCGCATCTTCCAGATGTGCCTTTTCTGGGGTGGCTGGGGGCAGATGTTTGTAGCCAGGGGGGCCAATAACCATGGACCCTCTCTAGGCTATTAATATCTGCCCTCAGTCACTGGCTTTACCACTCTGGTGGAGAAAATTGCGCGAGAGCCCACGCCAATATTAAAAGCTACAGCGCCAAAATTTTGCACATACACACCACTAACATTTGTAGTGTGTAATATGCAAAAAAAAGGGGGATATGACATAGTTTACTGTATGTAAACCATGTCTCATATCATGTTCGGTTTGTAAATCCGGGAATTCAATTTCAGGCTTTAAACATATATCGCGCTGAAGTAAATATAAATGTATATATATATATATATATATATATATATATATATATATATAAAACAAGAAACCAGACCTTAGAGCGAAGATCGCCGTCGGCCGACCCAATCTTACAGTGAGATCGGGTGGGGTTTCACCAAACCCGACTTTGCCAAAAGTCGAAGACTTTTGAAAGTGGCAGATCTGTTTCGCTCAACCCTAGTGGTTATACAAGGCAGTTATCAACTCAACAGGTCAGGTGTCATAACTTTTGAGTTTATGGACACCTGACCTGTTCAGTAGAGGACTGCACTGTATTTCCACCATTTTCTATTAATACTGCCACACTAGGCATATACAAAAAGAGATTATATTATTAGATTATAGATTATTATGTATACTAAAGACACACATATAGTTGCAGTCTTGTATGTTTAACTACTGGAGATATGTTGTGGCCCAAAAAATAAGTGTGTGGCGAAGTTTCTTGGCGCACGGTGTGTGTTGCCGGTGGCGATAGACACAATAAACCAAACAAGATTGTGGCAAAGCAAACTTTTTTTATTTAGTTAACAATGTAAAAAAATTATTTTTTTGAACCGCGCCGGCTTGGGGTTGAGTGATGTAAATGGGGTGTGTGAAGAACTGAGGCCTGGCTAACCATGGACGACGCAGAGGAGGCAGGAGAAGGGGCAATAAAACTAGAAGGGTCTGGAAGTTCGGGGATGGGGCTTGAAACATGAGAGGCTTGAGACACACTGGAAGGGTGAGACAAAACTGACAATACAGACACATCGGTAGGTGAAGGGGGAGGAAAACTAAGAGGTTTTTTGGGGGTTTTTTTCAGATTTTTTTGTGGCTTTGCCTGGTAGGGGGACGTCTTTGTGGGCTCATATGCTGTAGCGTGGTGGCGGGAGACCCGACAGGGTCCGGCTGCACTGTCTCACAGTCCATTGTGCTTGTCGAGCGCTCACCCATGCCAGAGTCCTGCTGCGTCGTGTTTGGGGGGGAAACATAAAGCCACGCCAGGGTCCTGCTGCATTGTGGTGGGTCCGGTCATGAAAGACACGCCAGGGTCCTGCTGCATCGTGGTGGGTCCGGGCCGGAAAGACACGCCAGGGTCCTGCTGCATCGTAGTGGGTCCGGGCCGGAAAGACATGCCAGGGTTCTGCTGCATCGTAGTGGGTCCGGGCCGGAAAGACACGCCAGGGTCCTGCTGCATCGTAGTGGGTCCGGGCCGGAAAGACCCGCCAGGGTCCTGCTGCATCGTGGTGGGTCCGGGCCGGAAAGACCCACCAGGGTCCTGCTGCATCATGGTGGGTCCGGGCCGGAAAGACACGCCAGGGTCCTGCTGCATTGTGGTGGGTCCAGGCCGGAAAGACACGCCAGGGTCCTGCTGCATCGTGGTGGGTCCGGGCCTGAAAGCCACGCCAGGGTCCAAGGGAGGAGGTCCAAGCCGGAGCAGCGGTGGTCACGGTGGTGGTGGTGGGATGTCCAACTGCACTCGTCATGGTGTTGGCGCTGTAGTGGAGTCCGCCTGTGGAAGGAATTGAGATGGCCGTGCAGTGGTATGCAGCAGAGGTCGGCAAGGAGGTTAATCGTGACAGTGACGGCAGAGTTGGATATGCCGCCACTGTCTGCTGTAAATAACGACTCTGCTGCATAGCCTGCACAAAAGCAGCATTGCAGGCCTGCATCACACTCAGCTGGAGATCAGGGCTAAGGTGTTCCGACATGCCCTGCTGAATTTGGTTGAAAAAATGATGAGCTGGCCTCTGGAGGTTAGCTTTCACTTGATCAAGGCTTTTGGTGACCTCCTGGATACGGCAATTCAAGAGGTTATGAGAAACATCCATTCGGTCACCTAAAGCCTTGATTGCTTCTTGTAAAACCGAGCTCAAGTGCAAAAACTCGGGCATGAGTGACCTGTCCGACGCCCTCTGTCGCTGCCGGGATGAGCCCCAAAAAAAGGGGGCAGTGGAAGAGGACTGGGAAAGGGGAAGACCTGACGGGCCAGCTCCCTGGTCTCCAGTTACTGTGGAAGGCCCACCTGCTGCTGCGCTGCTGGATGGCTGGGACGGGTCCGTGGCTGCCGGCTGAAGGACCGCTCCAGAACCTGGCTCGACAGTCGTGCTGTGTGTGCTGTGAAAAAAGGAAACAGAAAATTAATACCAAAAAATAACCAGACGCTAAATCCTGTGGAATTTTAAAATACAGATTATGTCAATACAATACAACCAAAAGCATGTGAGAAAAACTTACGCTCTCTGGGCAAGGACCGGTCTTAAAAATGACAGCACGCGATGATACTTGTACAGTCTGATCCTTGCTCCTGAACCACTGGCAGCACGACTCTCTTGGCGCAGGTCCTTGTTGAAGCGGTCCTTCATGGAACGCCAACGTGTTCTGACTTTGTCCACTGTTAAAAAAAAAAAAAAAAATTATGGTCAGGACATTGAATTTTTGCAGTTCAAAGAAAACAGTGTGTGATGAGAGAAACTCCGGAGAGTTTCTTTCATCACACACAGTCAAGAGAGCACGGCAAAGGTCTCTGCTGATTCACACTGCAGTGCAACACTTACCAAATGCACTACGGACCCGTGGTGGGGTATTGTCCCATCCATCCCACAACGCTTGGGCCACCTCATTCCACAGACGTCGGAGAGTGGTGTTAATCGAATGCAGTGGATCCCGGCTGTCCCACAACGGAACTCGCTCCTGGACCAGGCTTATTAGGAGGTCGTTGTCAATAAGGTCATTGTCCCGTCGTGAAACCTAAAAATTAAAGACAATCATTACAGTTTGCTCAATCACATTAGGAAAAGAAAGAGAACAGTTCATGAGAAATGGCATGAATACGAAAGTAAACATACAATAGGATTCCATAAGAAAAATTTAAAGATGTACGAGTGTAAAGAATGGAAGATTCAAGAATTTTACAATGAGGACAGTCAGCCTTGTATACATACCCGCTGCCGTCTTCCAACCGGACCTTGACTCCGCTGCTCTTGCCCGGTCTGTGCCTCAGTAGAAGTGCTCTAGAAAAAAGGAAAAATCAAATTGTCACATGTGTCGATGTGACAGTGAATACTTACCAATCTGAAGAGGCAAACACTCACCTCACTGACATGCTCCACTTCCGACTGACGTGGCTCAAACTCCTCACCAGATGAAGACTCCGAAGAAGACATTCTGAGGCATGTAGAAAGAAAGAAATGGAAGAAATTAGGACATGTAGAGCTAAAAATTAGAAAATAAAGGCATTGGTAGGATATACTCACATTGATCTGGGTCTTGTCCTCCAAAATGCGTCCTGCCAGTGTCTTGTCTTCTTCAGAGTCTGATGAGAAGTGTCCTGAAACTTTCCCCAACCTCCCTTTTATCACCTTGTTGGTAGGGGGTGTCTTATCAGTGTCTAGACATGGTTATCTTAATGGAAACGCATGCGTTCAAAAACGCATGCAAGCGCATGTACACAAAAACGCATGCGTTTCCATTGACATCAATGTATTTTTTGCCGCAAATCAAACGCAAATGAACGCATGCGTTTTTTTGCGGCAAAAAAACGCCCCTGAAAATTACTACATGTTGCATTTCTGCAACATGCCGCATGCAGCCAAAAAACGCATGCGTCGTTAAACGCGGACAAACGCGTACCAAAAAAAACGCATGCGTTTTTAATGTTAAACATAGGAAAAAAAAGCATGCGTTTTTTTTTTTCAAAAACGCTGCAGATCAAAACGCAAGTGTGAAACCAGCCTAAGTAAATAAGGCTTATAACCCCCTAAGAGCAGTTCAGTAATCCTGAGAGATGGTGAAACAAGATAAATGACCCTCTGGGAAATAAACAGAGGGTTAAAGGAGGGAAAAGAAAAAGTAAGGCTGCATAAGACCTGTTGGATCCTGAGTAAGAGAGTAACCCGGTCACATCATAGAGAAGGGGGAGAAACCCCACGCGTGGGTTCCTCAAGGGAAGTGAGGGAATAGCAAGCTTGTCCGCTTTATATAGTCAAAGTAACTGAGTAATCTGTCAATCAAGCAGGTGTGAGCGACCACCTGGCAATACCAATGCATGACGTTGTTAAGGTTACGGAGTAAATAAACAATCTTACCCCTATATCCTAGGTACAAAAGAGTAATCCTTAAAAGAGGTGGTCTGCACAATGTTACCACATGAGTGACAGGAACCGCATGGGCAACAACCCCACTTCTGTCCTTGGGTGCCAAAGGGGTTGGGAAGAGTCACAACATAGTGACTCCTCACCAACAAATCCCTCAGGTTTTTACCTCTTCTCGGGGTCATAAGTGGAGATTCCGGCAAGATATGACTAAGGGATGGCTCAGTTCGTAACAGACCAGTGTCTCTGTAGGATCTGACGAATACCAACCCAATGGTTGTTGTAAGTCCCAATAAATCTTATAGGTGGGTCCTTGTTGGTGGTGCATGTGGATCCACAGAGAAACTGGTCACGGGGAGTCCTGCGGGCACGCTGGTAACCTATTTTAATGCACCTATTACTGCAGCCGCACTCACGGAACATGGATTAAATGTCCCAAGCCTGGCTCTCAAAGGCTCACTCCGATGAGCAAACCCTCCTTATTCTCAAAAATTGTCCATTAGGGACAGCCTGTATAGTGGATGAAGTGTGAGCAGAAGTGGCATGTAGTATTGTACTCACGGATGTCTCCTTCCTGAAGACATCAGTCAGTATTCTGCCAATGTCATCCACTATATTCCTTACATCCAAAAAATCAATTTTCCTAATAGCAATCTTATATGTAAGTTTTATATTTTGATTATTATGGTTAAACTCACGGATGAATTCCAAGAAACCAAGCTCAGAATCCTGCCAAATAATAAAAACATCATCGATCAATCTATACCAGTACTGTACCTGTACCCATTTTGTGGGTGCTTTGCACGTAATCTCGAACAGGACCAATGAACGTAAGACAAAGCGCAGTGTGAAAGCACTGTGACTCCTCCTACGTCATCTACACAGCCTTATAAATCTAGTTAGCATGAACAGAAGGAAGATCAATGTGCCTTTAGCAGGTAAACAACAATGCTCTTGACATTTAGGCTAAGTGCACATGTTGCGGATTTGCCTGTGGATCCGCAGTGGATTGGCCGCTGCGGATTCACAGCAGTTTTCCATCCCGTTTACAGTACCAATTTTTGCATGTAAGTAAAGGCTGCCAAATTTTATCCTGAGGGACAAGCACTACAGCAGTGGCCCATGAGTAGTGGTCCATATTTAACATGTTTATTTCCAGCTGCTTCATAGACTATATTCACATTACCATATTGTCTGAGTGTTGCCTGTGGAAAAAAATGACAGCACTTGGACCAATTCAGATGAGCATTTTGCAATGGTCAGATATAGTACATATTATGCTTATGTATTATCATTTTTAAAGCAGATATATGTTTTTAGAGGTGTTGTAAAACAAGGTACGCGGTGCTTTTCTACACTCCTGAAAAAACGTAGCAGAGTTAAGGTGGTCACACTAAGCATAGGTCAGCTAGATAAATACCTAGGAATTAATCAAAAGAGGAGCCAGAGATGTTAGTGAGTTGCCCGTCATGGCAGTGGGGATACTTGGTATCGGGTCCAGTCACAATTAAAGGGGTGGTCACAGTGGCAGCAACCTGGTCCGTGGCCCTGGGCGCCCAAGTAATAGGGACGGTCTTTAAAGGGGTCGTGGAAATAATGAAAGTTTGTGACGCCACCTGTGGTTTTCGATCAGAGGTGAATGGCGCTGCTTAAAGGGTTCCTCTGGGGGGCAATGGTGCTGCAGCAAAGATGGTGTCGCTTCCCACGGGTGAAGCGGGGTCCCCAGGGCTCCCGGTGTGTTTGGCAGGTATGGTGAATGCCAGCATGGTTGCAATCTTTACTTGGTTTACTGATGTTAGGCAGCCTTAGTCCAGGGTACTGGCAAGAGATGTAGATGAAGTCCAGGCAGCCTGAAGTCAAGTGGAAATCCCTTTGACAGGTCAGTTTGAGAGCCTTCCACTATGCGCTGGTCTGTAGTCCCTTGCTGCCTGTAGTTGTCTAACAAGGTCCTCTTTTTCCCCTGTCCAGGGCCAGTACCTGCACAGTAGGCAACTCGAGCCATCTCTTTGGGGTCTCTGTCCACGGTGACTCCAAACTCTGATTGCTGCTGTACCTCAGGTATTATGTGGGCAAGTCCCTTTTAGTTTCCTGTCCTCCAAGTTCTGCCATGGGACCTGCAGGTCCCCACAACCTCGGGCTCCTGGTGCCTGGTTTCTGCGCTCAGCTTAGGAAGGCCCAGTTGCAGGCCTCCACTAGCTCCTAAATCTTTCTGTGCTCCTTTACTATCTGCTACCAACTGTCAACTGTCTGCTTGTCTGCGCCAGACTAACTGACTCTTCCTCTATACCAGGATGTTTATAGGGAAGTTCCCCTTGAACCAGGTTAGAGCTCCCCCTTCTGGCCTGGAGTTAGAAAGTGTTGCATGTAAGATTACCTGCCAAAGGGATCCCTCCTGGCATTACCCTCCCAGAGAGGAAGGCAGCACCACTGTGGTACCCAAACTCCTGGGGTGCCACACCAGCAGGTAGGAGGAGACTTGCAGGGCTCTGATCTGGTGGCCACAGACTACTGACGTGACTGATCAGTGTCCAGCAAATCAATTCGCTCATCTGTACTAGTATATGATATACACCAGTCACATATTATCCTGTATATAAGGCTGGAGTCACATGAGTGTATTACAGGGCAGAATGCCATGTGATTGAACATCGCATAGCACTCAGATCTTTGTTATTCTATGGGGAAGCTTAGCTGTGCGATTATTTTCTCATGGCGAGAATCAGATCTCACGCACCCAAATATGTCTATGAGGAGTGTGAAACAGCGGAATGCATTTGGATTTCACATAAGTGCAGTGCAATTACTGTGGATGGCGGCAATGGAGGAGATGGAGAAATTATTTTCTCTGTCTCCTCCGCACCTGTGCACTGACACTCGCAGCAGAGCAGGAGCTGAGTGTCATTATAATATTGCATCCGATGCTCTACACTAATGTGACCCAACCTAACACTGGATGTCTGTATCACAGGATATTACATCCAGTATACAGCATAATTTGTGGTATCATATGACATACTTTGATAGAGACATCAGATGGAATATAATGGATAATATATGATGGTAAATATCAGGAGTGGACAATTAATTTTCCCTAATGGCCACATGAGAGAACGTGACTGTTGTGGAGGGCTGAAACAATAGTCTGAAATTAATTCAAGTCAATGCAAATATTATCTACAATTAATATAAAATAATAATTATTTCATTTAATGTTAAGTAGAATTAAGTATGCTGATATAATTAGAGGAGAAGGAATCGGCACCAAAATTATTCATACACCATGTTCCAAATTATTATGTAAATTACATTTTTCTCGGATTTTCCTAAATGGTCGGTGCAAATGACAGTCATTCTAATAAAAGTCATCACCCATTAGAGTATGCATCAAATTTTATTGAAGAAACCTCCCAATGATAACAGTATAATCTCCAAAATGAATAAAAACTCAAAATGCACTGTTCCATATTATTAGACACAGTAGAATTTCTTAACATTTGATATGTTTTAAAGAACTGAAAATGCTCATTTGTGGAATTTGCAGCATTAGGAGGTCACATTCACTGAACACAAAAGCTATTTAACTCCAAAACATCCTAACAGGCCAAGTTACATGTTAGCATAGGACCCCTTCTTTGATATCACCTTCACAATTCTTGCATCCATTGAACTTGTGAGTTTTTAGAGAGTTTCTGCTTGTATTTCTTTGCATGAAGTTGGAATAGCCTCCCAGAGCTGCTGCTTTGATGCGAACTTCCTCCCACCCTCATAGATCTTTTGCTTGATGATACTCCAAAGGTTCTCTATAGAGTTGAGGTCAGGGGAAGATGGTGGCCACACCATGAGTTTATCTCCTTTTATGCCCATAGCAGCCAATGACTTAGAGGTATTCTTTGCAGCATGAGATGGTGCATTGTCATGCATGAAGATGATTTTGCTCCTAAAGACACGTTTCTGCTTTTTATACCATGGAAGAAAGTTGTCAGTCAGAAACTCTATATACTTTGCAGAGGTCATTTTCACAACTTCAGGAACCTAAAAGGGCCCTGCTGGCTGTTTCCCCATGATTCCGGCCCAAAACATGACTCCTCCACCTCCTTGCTGATGTCGCAGCCTTGTTGGGACATGGTGGCCATTCACCAACCATCCACTACTCCATCCATCTGGACCATCCAGGGTAGCTCGACACTCATCAGTAAACAAGACTGTTTGAAAATTAGTCTTCATGTTTGTCTGGGCCCACTGCAACCATTTCTGCTTGTGAATACTGTTTAGGGGTGGCCAAATAGTAGGTTTATGCACCACAGCAAGCCTTTGAAAGATCCTACACCTTAAGGTGCGAGGGATTCCAGAGGCACCATCAGCTTCAAATAACTGTTTGCTGCTTTGTAATGGTATTTTGGAAGCTGCTCTCTTAATCCAATGAATTTGTCTGGCAGAAACCTTCCTCATTATGCCTTTATCTGCATGAACTCTGTCTGTGCTCTGTTTCAGTCACAAGTCTCTTCACAGTATGATGATCACTCTAAAGTTTTCGTGAAATATCTAATGTTTTCATACCTTGTCCAAGACATTGCACTATTTAACACTTTTCAGCAGCAGAGAGATCCTTTTTATTTCCCATATTGCTTGAAACCTGTGGCCTGCTTAATAATGTGGAACATCATTTTTAAGTAGTTTTCCTTTAATTAAAATAACGTGGAAAACTAATTATCACGTGTTTAAGATTGGTTTCAGTGAACCATTGAGCCCTGAGACACAATACCATCCACAAATTTACTTGAAAAAACAAACAATTAACTCTTTATGACACTTAAATCCAATTTGCATAATAATTTGGAACATGGTGTAATGCTTGTGTAATTGATGGATATGCAGAGTAGAGCAGCAGGGACGGGGTGCTCACTAGAAAAGATACAAAACATTAATGTCCATAAGAATAAAAGAAAGGAGGGTAGCCATCATCTTTCTGGTAAAAAAAACCAACCTTTATTACATGTCCTTTAAAAGCATGGAGACCGGTAGAAAAGTGGAGGAGCATAGGGTGGAAAATGGCCGTTTTGCGCGTCCTGCGCATCAACGGGCAGGACTTAGTCAATTTTGTCATGTGAATATAGCCTATTAACCTATGAAGCATCTGTACAGGTACATAGGACCCGTTGAAGTGCAGGAGGTGTGAAACGGCCATCATCTGTCCAGCTACTCCTCCAATTTTCTCCCAGTCTCCATGCTTTTAAAGGACATGTAATAAAGGTTTTTTTTGTTTTTTTTTCACCAGAACCGAGAGTGTCACCCTCCTTTTATTTCTTCTTGTCATGCCCTCATCCGCAGGTCCGGTCCCCGCTGTCCAGGGAGACCGGCACCTATCACACAGCCTTACTCACCCTGTTCATGGCTCCAGACGATCAGTGGCTCCTTTCTCTGCTAAGAACCAGCATCCTCTTGGCAGGCCTTCTGGAAATGCTCTTAGGAGCCGCACCCAGTACATACTCACATTCCGATGTCTGTCACGTCCCCCGCAGTCAGCTTCCCGCACTGACTGTCAGTGCTGGCCGTAAAGAAGAGCACAGCGGTGACGTCACCGCTGTGCTCGGCCAGCGCTTTATGGCCGGCACTGACAGTCAGTGCGGGAAGCTGACGGCGGGGGACGTGACAGACATCGGAATGTGAGTATGTAGTGTTTTTTTTTTCTTACTTTTACAATGGTAACCAGGGTAAATATCGGGTTACTAAGCGCGGCCCTGCACTTAGTAACCCGATGTTTACCCTAGTTACCCGGGTGCTGCAGGGGGACTTCGGCATCGTTGAAGACAGTTTCAATGATGCCGAAGTCGTTCCCCTGATCGTTGGTCGCTGGAGAGAGCTGTCTGTGTGACAGCTCCCCAGCAACCACACAACGACTTACCAACGATCACGGCCAGGTCGTATCGCTGGTCGTGATCGTTGGTAAGTCGTTTAGTGTAATGGTACCTTTAGATGAGGACCCACTGGAGGAGGAATGCCTGCTGTTTCGCCGGCTCCACACTCCCTCCAGTGATGGTCCTGCAGCTCCCGGAGATTCCGTCTCTGCGATTACATTGGCGGCCACCTCACTGCCCTGAGGCACCGCTCTGTCCTGTGCAGCCAGAGTGACTGCAGCCACGGCACACTTGTGGTCCCCTGTGGTGGGCTAGTCTCCCAGTTGGAGGCCATCCAGACGGTCACCGCATAGGGCCCCAGGGGTCCTTTCTACTTAATAAAGTTAGCGTAGTACCCCTTCCGGAGAGGGCTGCTGAACGTGAGGGAGCCAGCATTTACATAGACCTTGAACCCCGTAGTCAGCTCCTGCACAAAGCCATAGCCCCTGCTCTGGTAAAGGTACCTGACAATGCCACAGGTCATCCGGCCTGCTGCGGTTCCTCTGCCAGGGCGCTGCAGCTCCTGGACGATCGGGGCTCTTGTCGCCTCTTTTCCTGAATGACCTAGTGGATCCATTGGGCCTCCACAGCTGCAGGTGTACAGGGTTCCTCCACACCCCTGCCACGGGTGTCAGCCATAACGAGTGCTACCGGGTGAAGCACAGGGGCCATTGATGTTTAGGACGATGGTGGAGGTGGCTGATGGGACAGTTCTGGCAAGGACAGAGGGGCCACAGGGATCAGGTGAGCAGGGGGCAAGATGACAGGATGGCCAGGTGCGGAGCTCTTACTCACCGCTGTGCCCGGTGACAGTCCTTTAATGCGACCACCAGGGTCAGCAATTGTGACCACCATGATACCTTGCAGGGCTGCCTCCAGAGTCTTCTGTACGCCCAAAGGCTGCTTCATTCTGGGAATTACCAGGCCTTCATTCTCCTTGTAGTCCTCAGCCTTCACAGGTGGCTGATGTGGCTGCAAGAACAAAGGTCGCTGTTCTAGTTCCTCGGACCACCAGAGTTCAAATTACAGGCATGTCTCTGCCCTGGCCTTGGATTGCCTTCAGTCATGGTGGCCGATGTTGCTGCGGAATGACATACTGTTCCTCTCCATATCAGCCGGCAATGGCGCCTCTCTCACTAGTGCGCTGTCTGTTTCCTTCGAGCGCCACCTTCTGCTGCTCCACCCGTTTCTCTACGTTCAGCTCTATCCTTGCCCTCACCAATTTTGGGAAGGCCTCTATCATAGCGGGGTGTGGCCTTCTTATGGTGCCAAATTTCCTGCATGATGCCCACGAAAGGTGGCACTCTCTCCAGTTTTCGCACAACGGCCGCCATTTTCCTGATAGCAGTCGGTGCCATCTTGCAATCATTATCAGGCAATAAATCACACATTTCAGGCTCAGAGATGCTGTCAACCGCCATCTGCAATTCTGTCACGGTGGGCAACGGTTTGACATCACAAGTCCCAAATCCACAGTCGCAAACTTCAATCATCACTTCCATAGTTACCGATGCATATGCAGCGCCCCAGAGTCCTGGTCGTTGCAGTGATGTCATTCTTCCACCAGGGGGAGTGATATTACGTCTGATGGCAATAAAGGAGATCTTCCTACCAGGTATCACAAACCATACACCACAATTCACACTCCAGACCACCAAGGGGAGCCTTGCTCCTATCTACTAGGGCACTCCTCACAGAAGGGTAAAACTGGTGGGCTGGATAGAAAGTTAGGAGAAGCTGACTGGGCTTTGCCCAGGCAACACCTGTCAGGCAGACAGGGAGAAAGGAGGAACATCGGAGCTGAAGACAGAGGGTCCCTGACAGGGGCGGGATCCTGTCAGAGGCCTAGCAAGACAGAAAGACATGGAGCTGCGCCTGCCCCACGTGCGGCAGCATCCTAAGAAAGGACACGAAGAGAATTGTGTTGTAGAGGGTGAGACACAAAGTCATAGCACAAAGAGATAACACCAGAAGGAGTTCTGCTCTGCAATAGGCTGCCTCCTTCTGAGGCGCATAGCCGGTGGCCGGAACACCGAGGGAGCAACCATCTCCAAGCCTTGCTCCAGAGACCGGCAGGACAGTCAATTCCAAGTTGGCTGCCCGACCTTAATACCTAAGAAGACACGGTGGCAAATTGTGGGGTCGGGGCGTCTCTAGGGTCCCTATAAACAAGTCTCAGGCCATCAGTCATACGGGTTTGTCCTATCCACACCATCTGGGGGACAGAGAGGAAGAAATAACATCTAGAACATCTACAAGAGTTGTGAGGACCTTACCGAGAAGCTCAGGGAGGTACTACAACATACAGGCGCTAGAAGGAAGGCTACTGATTTCCACCTGGATAACGGGACTCTGGATTTGCCTTCAGACTGGCCAGACTCTGCCTACCCTGTGGTCTGTACCCTGGACTGTGGATGCTGAAGCCTCCAGTAAAGGTAAAGGACTGCAACCTTGTGTCCTTGTTATTCTCTGCGCCACCATGTCCACCATCACCATCTACACTTTTGGGAAGCCCTGGGGACACACTTAACCTGTGGGAAGGTATCCCATCTAGCTGCCATAACATCACCCCAGCGGACTCCTCACCGCAGCGTCGGTCACCCTGACCGAATACCACAGGTGGCGTCACAAATATTACCCCATACAAACTTTCCCTTTTATTGGATGTCCCTCAAAGGGCCACGGACCGGGTTGGGCCACCATAACATCCCTACCGAACCAAAGGACCCGGTGCCGAGTACCCCATTGCCCTAATGTGGGGGGCGATCCACATACATTCCCAAAAATCCTTTATCCTGTGGTCTTACAATTTCAAGTTTGCGGAAGTCCATCCACTATGCCAAGTGTAACAAGGGTAACTGGGGGGGTAGTTATGGCCGAGTTACTTAAAGGCGCAGTACACAGACAGAGTACACTGAGCAAAGGGTCAGCGAGCACCCCCGGTCCCTTGTACATAAAAATACAAGACTGACACAGCTTTTCCCATGAGTTATCTTTCTATTCCTCTGGTCACTGTAGTCCAGGCAATGAGAAGTCAAGACAGTAGCTGCTTTCGAACAGGGAAATAACTTTTAATGAAAGAGAATAAAAGGTAGACAATTTCAACACTGGCTTCCTGCATTCTCCCTGACACTTGCTACGGCCGTACCTACAATAGCCGAAGTAGCCAAAGTTCGCAGAAGTCCACTCACTGGGATCTGAGCTCGTAAAACCCCGTCAGCGGGGGCCCTTTCAGATTCCTGGGGCCCATGTTGTTGTCCTTCAGTCCTGTTAAATCCTTGACTCCTTCTTTAGTTCCTGTAGTCCTTTTTTAGGTCCCGGAATCCTTTAGAGCCTGGGGCAACAGATCTCTCCCATCTGGGAGTCTGGCAATGCCCCATCTGTATTATACATCTGCCCTGGGCCAAAGTATCAGGGCTACTGAACTGGTACAGCAGCTTCCTTCCGCCTTTCTGCTGCTGAAACAGCCCACCAACAAAACTACTTACTTTCCCTAACTCTATACACATGACAATACATCTAGGAACATTACCATAGAGAACATTTGGACCACGTAAACACAGCACAATCAAGGCAGAAAACGCATATGTGACATTACAGTATAAAACACATATAACATGTACATAACATATGAACATAAAAGTGCACAGGGGGTCACACGGAATGAGGAGAGGGCGCAACTGAGGGGGCTTGCATTCTCCTTACATATACATAGCCCTTTTTCAGTGCTGTGCAGAGATGAATAAGGCAAAATGATAGCAAACCATGTCTGACTTGTTCATGGGCAGCCTGGCTGTATCTGACAACTGACTTCCTGCTTCCGAAGCTTCATGATCGCCTGCCTTTGCTCTACTATGCCATGACATTTTAGAATGTCACTGCAGAGTAAAATGTCGACTGCCCAGATGTTTATCATCTATGGTCATTCCAGAAGTCCTCAATATTTCACACAAAAAGATTCTGTATCTCTCTGTATGTTTAGTGGATAGAAACATGGTACCAAGATATATATCTTTCCTGTATCATGTATGGTTAGTGAAATATAAGCTTTTACATGCAATGAGTTAAGATTTACAATTAATAAAGTAAGTGATAAAATAAATATTTTTTAATATCTAGAATACATTTTTTATTAGTTTATTATATTTTTATCTTGTGTCATTGTATAAAAAGTACAAATGTATTAATCCATTCAAAAAAGTTTATTTCTAAGGCACCATTTTTTAGATCTCAGATTCTTATAGAAAAGCTTGTGGCTTAATTTTATTTTATTTTTTAGTGGCAGAGCTTTGAGGAAAACTATCAGCATCACATGAAAAGTTAAATATTTTTACATGATAAATGGCATCAGAGGACAGGTGGGGAATTAAAGTCGTGGACTTTCATTTTCTATGTTTGGTTAAAAAAAAGATAACATAAAATAAAATAAGGGGAGACGGTGGCTGTAAGATGGTTTTCAATTACCATCCATTTCTCTCTTAAAAAGGAAGAAACACAGAGGAGGGGAAACGGGTCAGGGCAGCCTGTGACAATGACAGTGTGATGGGCTGGGACCCCTGTGGAGTTTCCATCTGCTATCATTAAGGTGACTGTTCACACATGAAGAAATCCCTCTTGCTGTGCTGACAGGCAGGCATCAAGAACTATGACAAGGCATTAAGACGGAGTCAGGGAGAGGGTTGTCATATTCGTAAACAGCAATGCTTCTAACAGGACTTCCGTTATTTTACAGATTTTTTTTCTTACTCTGTCACCTGGATGTGAGGTAACCCTTTCAGAACAAGACTTCTGAGAATTTATCAATTCTGAAAGAGATGCCTCAACGTATCCTAATTGAAAAAAAATCCTCGGACTTCCTGACTGTGGACGGAGCCAGGAAAAATTATTGACGTTACTTCAAGAATGTTCTGACATGGTGCATTGAGGTTCTTCTCTAATAACAAAGAAGTTCTGATGTTTTCTTAAACACTAAATTATTTTTGACTGCAGCTCAAAAGGGAAATGCAAGTATAATAACATTCTGACTTGTCATATAGACATGTGAGAAGAAGAAGACATTAGTAGGGGTCTATGCATTTGGAACCCCACTGACTTCCAAAATAAAGGTGTTTTTATGGGAATCATTTTTACTTTAGACCAAGCATTGAGTCAGTCATTTCAAGGTAAGAAAATATCTGAGCATTGAGAAAATATATTTTCCAATTCATTGGGAGGCCAGCCTTATGGCCCCCGAATGATGCCATCTTTGGAAAAATTTATACAATATGGCGGAGATTAAATTTACTGGATTTACCAGACAATCATTGCAATTATGAAATATATAAGGAGCCTAAATATAATAAGGGTAAGGTAATTTTATAAGAGGTTTTTTCTGAGGTTTTAGGAGATTTTATATGTTGTCTTTTGAACTCTAGTTTACAAATGCTACCTTTAAGAAAAATATTTTCAGGCCCGTGATCCAGTGTCCACATTGGTAATTTGTGGTCTCCAGACTAGAGTCTCTCAAAACTCCTTCCATAGATAATTCCTCTTTTCTTCTGATTAGTAGACCCACTAGATGCAACACACGCATGACATAATGCTGTGGGGTTACTATCGGAAGAGATGCCAGGGATTATGCCTGATAGGAAGAGATTCCCAGGGATCTGGTCTAGAGGCCTTGGACTACTGATGTGGATAATATAACAGAGTCCTACAAATCTTTTTTGATCATATCTAGTATTTATTTGTAACTATGTCAACTAAAAAAACACCTATAGTTCACCACCACATTATGGGTGTCAGGTCCGAGCATTCCTACATGAACAGTTTCCTGGAAAGTGGATTGGTTGTTGTAGGCCAGTTGAATGGCCACCAAGGTCCCCCGATCTGACCCCCTTAGACGTTTAACTTTAATGTCATCTGAAAACAATTGTCTATGCTGTGAAGATACGAAATGTGCAGCATCTGAAACAACGGATACTGCAAACCTGTGCTAGCATTTCTTCTGCGGTGTTGCTATCAGTGTGTCAAGAGTGGGAGAAGAGGGTTGCATTGACAATCCAACACAATGACAGCACTTTGAACACATTTTATAAGTGGTCATAAACTTGTAAATAACTCATGAAAGAATAAAGTTACATCACAACCTAGCACACCATTGTTTTTCTTGTGAAATTCTCAATAAGTTTGATGTGTCACATGACCCTCTTCCCTTTGGAAAAAATAAAGTTGGGACCAAAATTGCCTACTTCAAAATGGCGGCCATGCTCAAGACCCATCTTGAAAAGTTTTCCCCCTCCCATATACTAATGTGCCACAAACAGGAAGTTGATATCACCAACCATTCCCATTTTATTTAGGTGTATCCATATAAATGGCCCACCCTGTATATTGGAATGTCATTCAATATAAATGCAAACATCCTTCAGGCATTGATATTTCTGTACTTAGTGTAAAGTACCCTAGGCTGATTGGAAGAAGTAGGCTTTGTTACAAAATGGCATTGGAAAAAATGTTGAGCACAACAAAATCTATAGTTCAACCTCATGTAAAAAAAAGAGTACAACAAGATGCCTGTGTCATGTAATGATGGTGAATGTCATAGTTTTACTTTCCAGATCCATAATTCAGCCATTCCATTGCCTTTGACCTGTAACTTACCACACTTATCGGAATACACGTACCATTAATACCCAGCAGCTTGTGGACAATCTCCACACATCTCTAGCCCCCATCTCCTCCCTCTCCTGTCCAGCATTGTCACACTTCAATAATACACTGAAGAATGCCCTAGATGAAGCAGCACCTTCTACATGCAGAAAGACCCGACACAGACAACAGCAGCCCTGGCACACTATGCAAACACGCTTTCTTCAGCGTTGCTCAAGGTGTGCAGAGTGGCAGTGAAGAAAATCTCTCTTAGCAGAAGACTTCATCCACTATAAGTTCATGCTCAAAACCTATAACTCTGCCCTATATCTGGCCAAACAATCCTACTTTACGACCCTCATCACCTCACTATCCAACAACCCAAAACGACTTTTTGAAACCTTAAACTCCCTCCTGAAACCTAAAGTACAGGCCCCCATCACCAACCTCAGCGGTGAGGATCTGGCCACTTATTTCTTAGAAAAAATCAACCACATCCATCAGGATATCTCAGCGCAATCTCCTCAGTGCCTGGATCCCTTTCCTGCCGCAACTCAAGTTCACTAGACATCTTTGAGCCTGTTTCAGAAGAAGTTTCCAAGCTCCTCACTTCTGCTCGGCCTACAACCTGCAACAGTGACCCCATTCCTTCACATATCCTGAAGTCTCTCTCACCAGTGGTCACCACTCACCTGACTACAATTTTTAACCTCTCTCTTTCCTCAGGTATCTTTCCCTCCTCATTTAATCATGCCATCATAACCCCTTTACTTAAAAAGCCATCCCTGGACCAGAACTGCACTGCTAACTACAGACCCGTCTCTAACCTTTCTTTCATCTCTAAACTCCTGGAATGCTTGGTCCACTCCCGGCTAATCCGCTATCTCTCAGATAACTCTCTTCTTGACCCCTTACAATCTGGTTTCCACTCTTTACACTCCACTGAAACTGCCCTCACTAAAGTCTCTAATGATCTAATAACAGCTAAATCCAAAGGTCATTGCTCTCTGCTGATTCTCCTGGATCTTTCTGCCGCATTTGACACTGTAGATCACCAGCTCCTCCTCACTATGCTCTGCTCTATAGGCCTCAAGGACACAGCCCTCTCCTGGTTCTCCTCCTACCTCTCTGACCCCTCCTTCGCTGTATCTTTTGCTGGCTCCTCTTCCTCTCCTCGTCCCCTTACTATTGGGGTTCCGCAAGGCTCAGTCCTAGGCCCCCTCCTCTTCTCTCTTTACACGGCCCCTATTGGACAAACAATCAGCAGATTTGGGTTCCAGTATCATCTCTATGCTGATGACACCCAATTATACACTTCTTCCCCCGACATCACCCCTACCCTAATTCAAAATACCAAGGATTGTCTGTCTGCTGTCTCTAACAACATGTCCTCCCTCTGCCTGAAACTAAATCTCTCCAAAACGGAACTTCTTGTGTTTCTCCCTTCTACTAACCTCACTCTACCCAACATCGAAATTACCCTGGAGGGTTCAACCATAACTCCCAAGCAGCATGCCCGCTGTCTTGGGGTCATATTCGACACCGAACTTTCTTTTACTCCCTATATCCGATCACTCACTCGCTCTTGTCACCTGCATCTTAAAAACATCTCCAGAATCCGACCCTTTCTCACCGTTGAAACTGCTAAGACTCTTACTGTCGCACTTATTCATTCTCGTCTGGACAATTGCATCTCTCTTCTAATCGGTCTCCCTCTTACCAAACTTTCTCCTCTCCAATCCATCTTGAATGCTGCAGCCAGAGTCATATTTCTGTCCAGCCGCTTCACCGATGCCTCCATCTTGTGCCAGTCATTACACTGGCTACCCATTCGCTACAGGGTCCAGTATAAACTCATCTTTCTCACCCACAAAGCTCTCCACAGTTCTGCACTGCCTTATATCTCCTCTCTCATCTCTGTCTATCGCCCTACACGTGCCCTCCATTCTACAAATGACCTAAGACTAACATCCCCTGTAATCCGAACCTCACACCTCCATCTCCAAGACTTCTGTTGTGCTGCGCCAGCTCTCTGGAATGCACTTCCCCAGATGATCAGACTGATACCTAGCCCCGACGTATTCAAGTGCGCTTTGAAAACCTAGCTCTTCAAACAAGCCTACCACATCAACTACTCAGTAAACTAACTCTACCCTGTTCCCTCCTTCCAAATATTACTCTGAATCTGCACCCTACTATTCATCTGTCTCCACACCCTCCATGCACATGATAACTGCACTTGATACTTGACTCTTGCACTTAAACACACGGGCTGATGACCGGATCATGCAGCTTTGTATGAAAATCCCTATTTATTATAATTGCCAGACCTGAAATAACAATCACTTTTGACCTATTGTGTCCCCCCATTTCCTTGTAGATTGTAAGCTTGCAAGCAGGGACCTCACTCCTAATGTCACTTTTTAAATTGTCTTAACTCGTGCTGAACGTATTGTCTGTACATGTCCCCGCTTAATTGTAAAGTGCTGCGGAATATGTTGGCCCTATATAAATAAAAATTATTATTATTATGTATAAAGGGACTCTCTTAGAGAATTTCTGGAAATGATTAAAGGGATTCCTAGCAATAGAAAGAAATTGTATATTTTTTACCTATTCTATAATTTTCGGATCTGGGTATCCAACTCCATGAGCTCCATTATCTTCAGATTTAAGAGGTTTAAATGGGGACATATTGAAGATACCTACACAGTTCATGGCTGCGAGCACTGATATGTTCGGATGAAGTTTAAGGAACTTTAGTTCTACAAATGGGAGAATTTATTTGCAGGACTCAAGTTCATCGTCCAGATCAGTAATTTGTGATCACTGGCCTGAAGAACTGTGAATTTCCTTACCTCCTGCCAATGTTGGCTCCTCATTCGATTACCTAGGCTGGCTTAACGTCATAGGTGTGTCACACTGCCATGATGACGTTGGGTCAGTCCAGATAATCAAAAGAAGAGCTGGGAATGCCAGGAGTTAAGAAGATTCACAGGTCTACCGTCTAGAGGTCACAGATTACTGACCTGGCTGATGGCCTGGAGTTCTCTGAATCAATTCTCCAATCTTTAGAACTCGGACGTAAATTAAATCTGCACTGGCGCTTCGACTGTGTGCCAGTCTTATGACGCCACATATGCTGACGCACCTGCTTGCCCTTGTGTGTAATGGATAGAGATGTTACACACTGTAGATATGCGCTAAATACACTTAATGACACTGGTAAATAAATGACTGAATATCTACCTTCGTGGCTGGCTAGAATAATGTAGGGCACACGTACACTCTTTGAGATGATCAAATCAGTGATGAAGCCATGATGTCTGCTGGATTCATACTGTGCTGGATGGTGCAGAGTCAGTAGCATTCCGGACGGCTATGCTGATACTGACACCTTCTTAAAAAGCAAAAAAGCTGCCACCCTGTGTCTGCATGATATCATTAGACTACAGGCTCTCATCTGTAGCAAAAAAGAAGAATGTTGATATCCAACGCGTTTCTGAGGTATCGTCCTCCTTCGTCAGAGATTCCACAGTGGTTGACAGCTTTAAGTAGGTCAGTATCAAAGCCCATTGGTCCAGGTGGTAATTGATCTTTAGTATGAATTAGAAAGAAAACAATTCTATCTCACTGTTGAGGCCCATTAGATTCAATGTGTTCAAAGTGAATATTCATTTGCTTTCCACCCTAGACATCTGATGTATATAATTTCCTCCCCTCCAGTGTTTTTTTTACATGTTCTATACCCCAAAAATGTCATCATGTGCCATTTTATAATGTTGTGATAATGAATGCCCTGTGAACTGTCACTTAATGTTATATAGGTGTTCTTTCATTCTAACTCGTAGTTCTTGTTCGGTTCAGCCTATCTGATAATATTTCTGACATGGGCATTTTATACTGTATATAATCCCTTTAGTGCAACATGTTATATGAGTTTTGATAGTGAATGTTTCCTCTGGCATTTCAAATGTGTAGATCGGGTTGTGGTTCTTAGATGTTTGGCACATTGCACAATTTTGCAAGGATAAAAACCATAGTTTTGCTTGTATTTAGTAATGCTAGTTATTCTAATAACTGTGGGGGCTATTTTGCTTGCTAAATTACTAGCAAACCTTGATTGGGCCAATGTTTTTTTTACAATGTACAAATATTCATTCCTGGTTATATTGTGTATATTAAATAAACTATTATCCTTTTCTCCATTATTTGCTACCCTACTTGAAAAAAGAGATTCCCTTGGTATAATTATAATTTCTTCATGTGTTTCTCTTAGTTTAGCTGGATCATATCTCTTTTGAACAATTCTTTTGCTGTTATTTTGTGATTATTCATAATAATCTTTGTTGACTACTATTGTTAGCAGTGATCTCTCTTTTGACTAGATCTAGGACAATAACTATGGAAGAGCGCAGCATGAGAAGCACCAGATGGTTTGATTGGGATGTTGCAATGGAAGGTGGGAGGATTAGCCTCTCACCTGGAAGGGTTGTGCACCCCTGCACAACCCGGTAGCGTCCAGTCACATGATGCCGCTTCACAGGATATGACTTCACTTCAGGTCCTGTTGCCTGGAGATGAACTCTATGGCCCCAAGCTGCTTCAGCCACAATCCCTCAAGGGGAATGTAAACTTTTTTTGGAAAAAATGTGGTCAATTTAAGGAGCGCTATGGCTTTAGAGCACACTGCAATAGATTAGTGGTGAACAAACCTTTTATTGAACCACTACGCATTTCGGCAGCGGACTGCTACCTTCTTCAGATGGATTTACAGACAGTGTAGGAAGTGACACATTAAATATGGGTGGTGACCACTAATCTATTGCAGTGTGCTCTATAGCCATAGTGCTTCTTAAATTGACCACATTTTTTCCCAAAAAATTGACTAGATCTAGAACAAGCTGAACAGTGCAGCTGACATTGCAGACCAGAGAAAGTGGCTGCTGGAGTTTGTGGAGGAAGAACCACTTTTCCAGAAGAGGAGATACCTGCAAAGTGGCTGCAACATTAGGAAAAGAAAACAATAACGGCTAGTGTTGAGCGATACCTTCCGATACTCAAAAGTATCGGTATCCGATTGGATCGGCCGATATCCAAAAAATATCGGATATCGCCGATACCGATACCCGATACCAATACAAGTCAATGGGACACAAATATCGGAAGCTATCCTGCATGGTTCCCAGGGTCTGAAGGAGAGGAAACTTTCCTTCAGGTCCTGGGATCCATATTCATGTAAAAAATAAAGAATAAAAATAAAAAATATGGATATACTCACCCCTCCGACGGACCCTGGCTCTCAGCGGTGCAAGCGTCTGCCTCCGTTCCTAAGAATGCAGTGAGTGAAAGACCTTCGATGACGTCGCGGTCACGTGCTGGTCACGCGACCAATCACAAGACACCGACGTCTTCGCAGGTCCTACACTCACTGCATTCTTAGGAACGGAGGCAGACGCTTGCACCGGTGAGAGCCAGGGTCCGTCGGAGGGGTGAGTATCCATATTTTTTATTTTTATTCTTTATTTTTTACATGAATATGGATCCCAGGGCCTGAAGGAGATTCTCCTCTCCTCCAGACCCTGGGAACCATACGCACCGCACACGCCTGGGAACTTATAGGAACTTCCGATTCCGATTTCCGATATCACAAAAATATCGGAACTCGGTATCGGAATTCCGATACAGCGAATATCGGCCGATACCTGATATTTGCAGTATCGGAAAGCTCAACACTAATAACGGCACATCCACGTGTAAGTAAAAAAGAGCTTCTTTGAGTCAAATCCATTAAAATGTTACTCATGCTGTCTGGAAAACACATCTCTGATGCATTTCTGATGTGGAACCAAAGAGATTTTTTATGGTAGCTACATCTTCTCAACTAGTTATGAGAATGTGGGTGGAGAGGTACAGTAAACATCATAATGATTTATTTAAAGGGGTTCTTCAGGGATTTTATTATTTTTGAGCATTGGGATAAGAACTAACAGTCAGGAAGTTGCTAACCGATGTTTGCCTGGTAAGAGTGGTCTTGGACCGCTCCTGCGGCTTCCTCTGATGTCACTGTGAGGGGCACAATGCGGTAGTCATGGGCAATTTGCTGCTCCTTCACACCCTGGCACTTTCCAAACACAGTGTCCCAGTCCATATGTGTTGTGCTGTGAAGTTTGCTTTGCACTCACTTGTAGGCCAGAGGCTTCCACTGTATTCACGTCCTTGGTTTCAGGACCTGCTGCACACATATCAGGGGACAACCGGTTCATTTTAACAAGAACAACTTTACTGGACTGTTCAAGTATATCAGTGTTTAACACATAGTATCGGGCACAGCACCCTTTAGATGCAGGTTCTTTAACCCCTTAACGACCGCCGATACGCCTTTTAACGGCGGCCGCTAAGGGTACTTAATCCACAGCGCCGTTAATTAACGGCGCTGTGGAAAAAGTGAATAGCGCCCCCCAGAGTCGGATTTTCTCTGGGGTCTCGGTTGCCGAGGGTAGCCGAGACCCCAGAGAACATGATTCGGGGGGTTTTTACCGACCCCCGAGTTGCGATCGCCAGTAATTAACCGTTTACCGGCGGTCGCAACAAAAGAAAAAAAAAACGCGATTTGCCGTTTAATTTCTCTGTCCTCCGATGTGATCGCACATCGGAGGACAGAGAAATGTGGTCCCCGATGGCCCCCAATAGCCCCCCAATACTTACCTACCTCCCCCGGTGCTCCTCGTGTCTCCCCATGGGCGCCGCCATCTTTTTTCCGGGAAAAAATGGCGGGCGCACGCGCAGTGCGCCCGCCGCCCGGCACCCGGATGTTCTTTGGGGTCTCGGCTGCCGGGGGTAGCCGAGACCCCAAAGAACATGATCGGGGTCGGTTTGCACCGACCCCTGCTTTGCGATCGCCGGTAATTAACAGTTTACCGGCGACCGCAAAAAAAAAAAAAAAAAAAAAAAAGCGATCAGTTATTTCTCTGTCCTCTGATGTGATCGCACATCAGAGGACAGAGAAATAGGGGGATTCGGGGACCCTATCATACTCACCCGGGGTCCCTGGGTCCTCTTCTGTCTTCTCCTGCCAGCCGGCTTTTTCATCATGGCGGGCGCATGCGCAGTGCGCCCACCATCTGCTGCCATCTGCCGGCCGGCAGGAGAAGACAAGTTGGGGCTAAAATTAGGGTTAGGGTTAGGGTTAGGGTTAGAGTTAGGGTTAGGGTTAGGGTTAGGGTTAGAGTTAGAGTTAGGGTTAGGGATAGGGTTAGAGTTAGGGTTAGGGTTAGGGTTAGAGTTGGGGTTAGAGTTAGGGTTGGGGCTAAATTTAGGGTTAGGGCTAGGGTTAGGGTTAGGCTACTTTCACACTAGCGTTTTTTGGCTTCCGTCGCAATGCGTCGTTGGAGAAAAAAACGCATCCTGCAAAAGTGCTTGCAGGATGCGTTTTTTCTCCATTGGCTTGCATTAGCGACGCATTGCGACGGATTGCCACATGTCGCATCCGTCGTGCGACGGATGCGTCGTGCTTCGGCGGACCGTCGACACAAAAAAAACTACATGTAACTTTTTTGTGCGACGTGTCCGCCATTTCCGACCGCGCATGCGTGGCCGGAACTCCGCCCCCGCCTCCCCGCACCTCACAATGGGGCAGCGGATGCGTTGAAAAAACAGCATCCGCTGCACCCATTGTGCGGCGCTTAAAACGCTAGCGTCGGTACGTCGGCCCGACACTGCGATGGGCCGAGTACGACGCTAGTGTGAAAGTAGCCTTAGGCTTCTTTCACACTTGCGTCGGTACGGGGCGGTCGCAATGCGTCGGCCCGATGTACCGACGCACGTTGTGAAAATTGTGCACAACGTGGGCAGCGGATGCAGTTTTTCAACGCATCCGCTGCCCAGTCTATGTCCTGGGGAGGAGGGGGCAGAGTTACGGCCACGCATCCGCGGAAATGGCGGACGCGACGTACAAAAAAAAGGTTACATTGAACTTTTTTTGTGACGACGGGGGCTAAAGTTATGGTTAGGGTTGGGGCTAAAGTTAGGGTTGGGGCTAAAGTTAGGGTTAGAGTTGGGATTAGGGTTAGGGTTTGGATTAGGGTTGGGAATTGGGATTAGTGTTACGTTTGGGATTAGGGTTGGGATTAGGGTTAGGGTTGGGATTAGGGTTAGGGGTGTGTTGGATTTAGGGTTTTGATTAGGGTTATGGTTAGGGTTGAGATTAGGGCTGTTTTGGGGTTAGGGTTGTGATTATCGTTAGGGTTGTGATTAGGATTATGGATCGGGTTGAGATTAGGGTTAGGGCTGTGTTGGGGTTAGGGTTGGAGTTAGAATTGGGGGGTTTCCACTGTTTAGGTACATCAGGGGGTCTCCAAACACGACAGCCAATTTTGCGCTAAAAAAGTCAAATGGTACTCCCTCCTTTCTGAGCTCTGCCGTGCGCCCAAACAGTGGTTTACCCCCACATATGGGGCATCAGCGTACTCGGGATAAATTGGACAACAACTTTTGGGGTCCAATTTCTCCTGTTACCCTTGTGAAAATAAAAACTTGGGGGCTAAAAATCTTTTTTGTTGGAAAAAAATATATTTTTTTATTTTCACTACTCTGCATTATAAATTTCTGTGAAGCACTTGAGCTTTCAAAGTTCTCACCACATATCTAGATAAGTTCCTTAGGGGGTCTAGTTTCCAAAATTTGGTCACTTGTGGGGGTTTCTACTGTTTAGGTACATTAGGGGTCTGCAAACGCAACATAACGCCCGCAGACAATTCTATCAAAGTCTGCATTCCAAAATGGCGCTCCTTCCCTTCCGAGCTCTGCCGTGCGCCCAAACAGTGGTTTACCCCCACATATGGGGTACCAGCATACTCAGGACAAATTGGACAACAACTTTTGGGGTCCAATTTCTCTTGTTACCCTTGTGAAAATAAAAATTTGGGGGCTAAAAAAATCTTTTTTGTGGGAAAAAAAATATTTTTTATTTTCACTACTCTGCATTATAAACTTCTGTGAAGCACTTGGGCATTCAAAGTTCTCACCACATATCTAGATAAGTTCCTTGGGGGGTCTATTTTCCAAAATGGGGTCACTTGTTGGGGGTTTCTACTGTTTAGGTACATTAGGGGTCTGCAAACGCAACATAACGCCCGCAGACAATTCTATCAAAGTCTGCATTCCAAAATGGCGCTCCTTCCCTTCCGAGCTCTGCCGTGCGCCCAAACAGTGGTTTACCCCCACATATGGGGTACCAGCATACTCAGGACAAATTGGACAACAACTTTTGGGGTCCAATTTCTCTTGTTACCCTTGTGAAAATAAAAATTTGGGGGCTAAAAAAATCTTTTTTGTGGGAAAAAAAATATTTTTTATTTTCACTACTCTGCATTACAAACTTCTGTGAAGCACTTGGGCATTCAAAGTTCTCACCACATATCTAGATAAGTTCCTTGGGGGGTCTATTTTCCAAAATGGGGTCACTTGTTGGGGGTTTCTACTGTTTAGGTACATTAGGGGTCTGCAAACGCAACATAACGCCCGCAGACAATTCTATCAAAGTCTGCATTCCAAAATGGCACTCCTTCCCTTCCGAGCTCTGCCGTGCGCCCAAACAGTGGTTTACCCCCACATATGGGGTACCAGCATACTCAGGACAAATTGGACAACAACTTTTGGGGTCCAATTTCTCTTGTTACCCTTGTGAAAATAAAAATTTGGGGGCTAAAAAAATCTTTTTTGTGGGAAAAAAAATATTTTTTATTTTCACTACTCTGCATTATAAACTTCTGTGAAGCACTTGGGCATTCAAAGTTCTCACCACATATCTAGATAAGTTCCTTGGGGGGTCTATTTTCCAAAATGGGGTCACTTGTTGGGGGTTTCTACTGTTTAGGTACATTAGGGGTCTGCAAAGGCAACATAACGCCCGCAGACAATTCTATCAAAGTCTGCATTCCAAAATGGCACTCCTTCCCTTCCGAGCTCTGCCGTGCACCCAAACAGTGGTTTACCCCCACATATGGGGTACCAGCATACTCAGGACAAATTGGACAACAACTTTTGGGGTCCAATTTCTCTTGTTACCCTTGTGAAAATAAAAACTTGGGGGCTAAAAAATCTTTATTGTTAAAAAATATATATTTTTTATTTTCACGACTCTGCATTATAAACTTCTGTGATGCACTTGGGCATTCAAAGTTCTCACTACACATCTAGATAAGTTCCATTGGGGGTCTAGTTTCCAAAATGGGGTCACTTTTGGGGGGTTTCTGCTGTTTAGGCACATCAGGGGCTCTCCAAACGCGACATGGCGTCCGATCTCAATTCCAGTCAATTTTGCATTGAAAAGTCAAATGGCGCTCCTTTGCTTCCGAGCTCAGCCATGCGCCCAAACAGTGGTTTACCCACACATATGGGGTGTCGGCGTACTCAAGACAAATTGTACAACAGCTTCTGGGGTCCATTTTCTCCTGTTACCCTTGGTAAAATAAAAATTTGGAGGCAAAAAGATCATTTTTGTAGAAAAAATGCGATTTTTTTATTTTCACGGCTCTACGTTATAAACTTTTGTGAAGCACCTGGGGGTTTAAAGTGCTCACCACACATCTAGATAAGTTCCTTAAGGGGTCTAGTTTCCAAAATGGTATCACTTGTGGGGGGTTTCCACTGTTTAGGCACATCAGGGACTCTCCAAACGCGACATGGCATCCGATCTCAATTCCAGCCAATTCTGCATTGAAAAAGTCAAACGGTGCTCCTTCACTTCCAAGCTCTGCGGTGCGCCCAAACAGTGGTTTACCTCCACATATGGGGTATCGACGTACTCAGGAGAAATTGCACAACAACTTTTGTGGTCTAATTTCTCCTGTTACCCTTGTGAAAATAAGAATTTGTGGGCGAAAAAATCATTTTTGTGAAAACAAATGCGATTTTTTTATTTTCACGGCTCTACGTTATAAACTTCTGTGAAGCACTTGGGGGTTCAAAGTGCTCACCACACATCTAGATAAGTTCCTTGGGGGGTCTAGTTTCCAAAATGGTGTCACTTGTGGGGGGTTTCCACTGTTTAGGCACATTAGGGGCTCTCCAAACGCGACATGGCGTCCGATCTCAATTCCAGCCAATTCTGCATTGAAACAGTCAAACGGTGCTCCTTCACTTCCAAGCTCTGCGGTGCGCCCAAACAGTGGTTTACCTCCACATATGGGGTATCGGCGTACTCAGGAAAAATTGCACAACAAAATTTGTGGTTAAATTTCTGTTTTTACACTTGTGAAAATTAAAAAAAATGGTTCTGAAGTAAAATGTTTGCAAAAAAAAGTAAAATGTTCATTTTTTTCTTCCACATTGTTTTAGTTCCTGTGAAGTACGTAAAGGGTTAATAAACTTCTTGAATGTGGTTTTGAGCAGCTTGAGGGGTGCAGTTTTTAGAATGGTGTCACACTTGGTTATTTTCTATCATATAGACCCCTCAAAATCACTTCAAAGGTGATGTGGTCCCTAAAAAAACATGGTGTTGTAAAAATGAGAAATTGCTGGTCAACTTTTAACCCTTATAACTCCCTAACAAAAAAAAAATTGTTTCCAAAATTGTGCTGATGTAAAGTAGACATGTGAGAAATGTTATTTATTAACTATTTTTTGTGACATATCTCTCTGATTTAAGGGCATAAAAATACAAAGTTTGAAAATTGCAAAATTTTAAAAACTTTCGCCATATTTCCATTTTTTTCATAAATAATCGCAAGTAATATCGAAGAAATGTTACCACTAACTTGAAGTACAACATGTCACGAAAAAACAATCTCAGAATCAGCGGGATCCGATAAAGCGTTCAAGAGTTATAACCTCATAAAGTGACACTGGTCAGAATTGTAAAAATTGGCTCGGTCATTAAGTACCAAATTGGCTCTGTCACTAAGGGGTTAACAGATTACATTTCAAGCTCTTGCTTACATTCAGCTCAGACTGTCCATATCCTTGATCCTTCTGTCAGCCCCAGGGATTTCCCATCCAGCACCACAGCACTCCCGAGATCCGTAACATTTCCCTCACACGTTTCTCCATCAGGATTCCTCTGCATGGAAGGGATTAAGGCACACTCAAGACCTAGTTTGGGTCTTAGGCCTCAGATGTTGCAAGTAGGTCCACAGGAAACTTGGTATGACCTCATGCTGCAAGAACGATATGTACTCCACGTGCCTCCAGCCCACTGAAACTTTGAACTTCATCTTTACACGAACCTCATACTTACTCTAACTAACCACCTTGTTACAAGTGTATCAGGTTGCAGGATGATAGGCAGTAGTTGACAGGAAGCAGAGATTGTACCATTAAAGGAATTGTTGCAGGATGATAGCCAGTAGTTGACAGGAAGCAGAGATTGTACCATTAAAGGAATTGTTGCAGGATGATAGGCAGCAGTTGACAGGAAGCAGAGGTTGGATTGTACCTGTGTGAAGAGAGGAGATGGATGTTAATTCCCGGCCATTGAAACAACTGCGGCATCTCGATGCTTAGCTGTGCGATACTTTGCTGCAGGGATGCACGTGCCTGACCCCACACGCGTGCACCCCTTAAGATGCTACTAAATTTATATATACTACAGTTCAAAAGTTTAGGGTCACCCAGACAATTTTGTGTTTTCCATGAAAACTCATACTTTTATTAACCAAATGAATTGAACATCTAGTCCAGACATTGACAAGGTTTGAAAAAAATATTTTTATTTTAAATAATAATTTTCTCCTCCAAACTTTGTTTTTGTCAAAGAATGCTCCCTTTGCAGTAATTGCAGCATTGCAGACCTTTGGCATTCTAACAGTAAATTTGCTGAGGTAATCTGGAGAAATTTCACCCCAGTGTTTGATGGGCACTTTTTGCATAGCATACTGTCAAGCTGCTCCCACAACAGCTCAATGGGGTTGAGATCTGGAGACTGCACTGGCCTCTCCATTACAGATAGAATGCCAGCTGCCTGCTTCTTCCCTAAATAGTTCTTGCATAATTTGGAGGTGCGCTTTGGGTCATTGTTCTGTTGTAGGATGAAATTGGCTCCAATCAAGCGCTGTCCACAGGATATGGCATGTTGTTGCAAAATGGATAGCCTTCCTTATTCAAAATCCCTTTTACCTTGTACAAATCTCCCACTTTACCAGCACCAAAGCAACCTCAGACCATCACATTACGTCCACCATGCTTGACAGATGGCGTCAGGCACTCTTCCAGCATCTTTTCAGTTGTTCTGAGTCTCGAAAATGTTCTTCTGTGTGATCCAAACACCTCAAACTTGGGTTCGTCTGTCCATAACACTTTTTTCCAATCATCCCCTGTCCAAAGTCTGTGTTCTTTTGCCCATATTAATCTTTTCCTTTTATTAGCCAGTCTCAGATATGGCTTTTTCTTTGCCACTCTGCCCTGAAGGCCAGCATTCTGGAGTCAGCTATTCACTGTAGATATTGACACTGGTGTTTTGCGTGTACTATTTAATGAAGCTGCCAGTTGAGGACCTTTGAGCAGTCTCGGACTGGCCCACCAGAGAACCAGAGGATTCTCTGGTGGGCCCAGGCACTGACACCTGCTGGCATACTGGCCAGCAGCTGCCTAGGGCCCCCACTGCTCCAGGGGCTCCCCAGTGGCTATGGGGCCCCTGAGTCAAGGGGGCCCTCCCTGTGCCAGTAGCAGCAGCTGGAGACAGGATCCTGTCCCCGCTGCTAAAGCAAAATGAATATTCATGCTTCCCCATGCCCCTATGGGCGTGGAGAGGTGTGAATACCATTTCTCTTTAATAGCGGGAAAAGTTAGCTGCAGGCTGCAGCTAACACTGCCCGCATGTAAAGCCCCACCACCACACGCACACACACAGCACCTCACACATACACACATGTAGGCACACAGACTCACACAGAGCAGCTCACCTCCCGGCGTCCTGCTTCCTGTCTGAGACAGTCCAGCTGGATGACAGTCCAGCTGCTGCTGCGGGGAGGTGAGCTGTGCTGTGTGCCTGCATGTGTGTGCCTGCATGTGTGTGTGTGCCTGCGTGTGTGTATGTGCCTGCGTGTGTGTGTGCCTGGGTGTGTGTGTGCCTGTGTGTGTGTGAGAGTGTGTGTGTGTGCGCCTGCATGTGTGTGATGAGCTGCTGCTGCGGTGAGGTGTGTGTGTGTGTGTGGTGAAGAACAATGATATTGGTGGGGGAGACTATGATGGAAGTGATGGGCAATGATGGTGGTGGGGGGAGACAATGATGGAGGTGATGGGCAATGAAGCAGGTGATAGGCAATGATGTGGGGAGGCAATGATGGAGGTGATGGGCAATGATGGAGGTGATGGGCAATGATGAAGGTGATAGGCAATGATGGTGGGGAGGCAATGATGGAGGTGATGGGCAATGATGGTGGTGGGGAGGCAATGATGGAGGTGATGGGCAATAATGGAGGTGATTGGCAGTGATGGTGGGGAGGAAATCATGGAGGTGATGGGCAATGATGGTGGTGGCGGAGGCAATTATGGAAGTGATGGGCAATGGTGGTGGTGGGAGGCAATGATGGAAGTGATGAAATGGGCAATGATGGTGGTGGGTGGAGGCAATGATGGAGGTGATGATGGAGGTGAAGGAGGTGATGAAATGGACAATGATGGTGGGGGAGGAGGCAATGATGCAGGTGGTGGAATGGGCAGTGATGGAGGTGGTGGGGGAGAATGATAGGGGTGGATGGGGAGAAGGCAATGATGGAGGTGGTGATGAGGACAATGATGGGGGTGGAGAGGGGCTGCATTATACTTTATGAGGGGGCTACATTATATTCTGTGGGGGGACTGCATTATTCTCAGGGTGCTACATTATATTATGGGGAGGCTACATCATACTATATGAGGGGGCTACAGTATACTCTATGGGGGCTGCATTGTATTCTGTGGTGGGGCTGCATTCTCTCAGGGGACTACATTATATTATGTGGTGGGCTGCATTATACTATATGAAGGGAGCTACATTATATTCTATGGTGGGGACTGCATTATACCTGGGGGGTTGCATTATATTTTGTGGGGTGCTGCATTATACTCTATGAGAGGGGACTGCATTATATTTTATGAGGGGGCTACATTATATTCTGTGAGGGGGCTACCCCAACCCTTGCTACATAATTAAGATGTGAACTACCTTATATTATACCCTGATATTAATGCTTTTTACCGCACAATTGGTGGTCTTGTATCTATTTCTATGTAGCTACATAGTGGGCCCCAAGAATGATTTTCTCTGGTGGGCCCAAGGTGCTCTAGTCTCACGCTGCCTTTGAGGCTTCGATTTCTCAAACTACAGATACTAAAGTACTTGTCTTGTTGCTCAGTTGTGCAGCGGGGCCTCCCACTTCTCTTTCTACTCTGGTTAGAGCCTGTTTGTGCTCTCCTCTGAAGGGAGTAGTACACACCATTGTAGGAAATCTTCATTTTCTTGGCAATTTCTCGCATAAAATAGCCTTCATTTCTAAGAACAAGAATAGACTGTCGAGTTTCACATTAAAGTTCTTTTTATCTGGCCATTTTGAGAGTTTAATGGAACCAACAAATGTATTGCTCCAGATTCTCAACTAGCTCAAAGGAAGGTCAGGTTTATAGGTTCTCTAATCAGCCAAACTGTTTTCAGCTCTCCTAACATACTTGCACAAGGGTTTTCAAGGGTATTCTAACCATCCATTAGCCTTCTTACACAGTTAGCAAACACAAAGTACCATAAGAAGACTGGAGTGAGGGTATGTGCACACGTCCGGATTTCTTGCAGTAATTTCCTGAAGAAAACCGGAAATTTTCTGCAAGAAATCCGCATTTTTTTTTTGCGTTTTTTTTCCGTTTTTTTCGCGGTTTTTTTAGCATTCTGCAAGCGTAATTAGCTTGCAGAATGCTAAAGTTTTCCAAGCGATCTGTAGCATCGCTTGGAAAACTGACTGACAGGTTGGTCACACTTGTCAAACATACTGTTTGACAAGTGTGACCAACTTTTTACTATAGATGCTGCTTATGCAGCATCTATAGTAAAAGATAGAATGTTTAAAAAAAAAAAAAAAAAAATGCTTATACTCACCTGCAGACCTCAGCGGCGTCCGTTCCGTATAGATGGTGTGTGCGCGCAGGACCTTCCATGACGTCGCGGTCACGTGAGCGATCACATGACCGGTCTCGACCAATCACAGGACCGTGACGTCATCGCAGGTCCTTCACCGCACAGCAGCTACAGGAACCGAAGCGTCAGCATGCACCTGAGAGGCGGGAAGACATCGAAGGTGAGTATATCACTATTTTTTATTTTAATTCTTTTTTTTTTACCACTTATATGGTGCCCAGTCCGTGGAGGAGAGTCTCCTCTCCTCCACTCTGGGTACCAACCGCACATAATCTGCTTACTTCCCGCATGGTGTGCACAGCCCCGTGCGGGAAGTAAGCAGATCAATGGACTCCTAGGTGTGCGGAATCCCCACAATTCTGCATTTTTAATGAACATGTTGCTTTTTTTTCCGCGATGCGATTTTTTCGCGGGAAAAATCGCAACATTTGCACAAAAAATGCGGAATACACTGTAAATAATAGGAGGTATAGGTTAGCGTTTTTTTTGCGTTTTTATCACGTTTTTATAGCGAAAAAATGCGGAAAAAAAACGCAAAAAATCCTGAACGTGTGCACATGGCCTGATGGTTGTTGGAAATGGGCCTCTATACACCTATGAAGATATTGCATTACAAACCAGACGTTTGCAGCTAGAATAGTCATTTACGACATTAAAAATGCATAGAGTGTATTTCTGAATCATTTAATGTTAGCTTCATTGGAAAAACAGTGTTTTTTTTTTGTTTTTTTTAAAAGGACATTTATATATGTGTGTGTATATATATATATATATATATATATATATATATATATATATATATACATACACATATATATATATATATACACTCACCGGCCACTTTATTAGGTACACCTGTCCAACTTCTTGTTAACACTTAATTTCTAATCAGCCAATCACATGGCGGCAACTCAGTGCATTTAGGCATGTAGACATGGTCAAGACAATCTCCTGCAGTTCAAACCGAGCATCAGTATGGGGAAGAAAGGTGATTTGAGTGCCTTTGAACGTGGCATGGTTGTTGGTGCCAGAAGGGCTGGTCTGAGTATTTCAGAAACTGCTGATCTACTGGGATTTTCACGCACAACCATCTCTAGGGTTTACAGAGAATGGTCCGAAAAAGAAAAAAAATCCAGTGAGCGGCAGTTCTGTGGGCGGAAATGCCTTGTTGATGCCAGAGGTCAGAGGAGAATGGGCAGACTGGTTCGAGCTGATAGAAAGGCAACAGTGACTCAAATCGCCACCCGTTACAACCAAGGTAGGCCTAAGAGCATCTCTGAACGCACAGTGCGTCGAACTTTGAGGCAGATGGGCTACAGCAGCAGAAGACCACACCGGGTACCACTCCTTTCAGCTAAGAACAGGAAACTGAGGCTACAATTTGTACAAGCTCATCGAAATTGGACAGTAGAAGATTGGAAAAACGTTGCTTGGTCTGATGAGTCTCGATTTCTGCTGCGACATTCGGATGGTAGGGTCAGAATTTGGCGTAAACAACATGAAAGCATGGATCCATCCTGCCTTGTATGGAGCATCTTTGGGATGTGCAGCCGACAAATCTGCGGCAACTGTGTGATGCCATCATGTCAATATGGACCAAAATCTATGAGGAAGGCTTCCAGCACCTTGTTGAATCTATGCCACGAAGAATTGAGGCAGTTCTGAAGGCAAAAGGGGGTCCAACCCGTTACTAGCATGGTGTACCTAATAAAGTGGCCGGTGAGTGTATATATATATATATATATATTGAAGTATATGCTGTTTCAATATATGATGTGTTTATTTATTTGTTACATGCACAACATTCACTTTACTCTGTTACCAGAGAGGTCTAACTACATGATAATTAAATTCATATACAATGTTAAAGTCACTGTGAAATGACTGCAATGTTTATCTCCGTGTAGAATAACAAAATGAGCGCAGGCTTTTAACCAGCAGGGGGGGCAACAGGATTATTATTGAGCTCTGACCCGTTGGCTCAGAGACTGAAAGCTGATTTGACAGTTGTAGCGAGCGAGCACTCTGCTGAGATACACTTCATCAAGCCTTTTGTAAAAGGTTATGTTTTTATCTTTCCAGATCCTTTCTGCAATACGCTCTACATTTCCTGAGTGTGTTAGCTAATGGATTTTTAAGGGTTTACTTAAAAAACAAAATAAAAAAAAGCAGAACTCAATAAGGTCGTTCTAATCATAAAATGCAAGATTGGTAGTTTTCAACTTATGTGCAAGCACATTATAATAATAGCAGGGGCACTGTGGTTTGAGGAAGTCAGTATGGAACTGCATGTCTCCATCTTGTATATCCATGTGTTATGCTGAATTTCTTATGTAACCCTGTGGGGTTTGTGCAATTTTAATAAAGCCGCTGCACTGAACTCACTGATTGGCTGCAGCGCTGTTGACATAATGTCAGCTCTGCAAGCTATAACAGAAACTGAGATCAGCAGTGGAGACTTAGTGCTGGGCCCGGGAAGGGTGAGTAAAGAAAATTAAATCAGAAAACCTCTTTAACTGGTTAATGACCTAGGATATTAATTTTCGGAATAGGTTGTTGAATAATTATGAAGCTGGGGGGGATGAGCCTGGTACATAAGCAGCAGATGTCGGCTGTGTTACATAACCGTCATCTGCCTGTAACTACAGTGGCCGCAGTGTGCACTGACTGCTTTAGTTTAACCACTGAAATGCTGCTCTAAATCTCTGACAGCCACATCTAAATTATGCCATAGTCGATGCACATGCATGTCAGCCGGGGGACTGCTGAAGGCTCCCATAACTGCCATCGTGGTCCTGAACTCTATAGGAGAAAGACAATTTTACTATGTATTATATAGTGTAAGCAATCAATCGGTTACAGGTTCAATTTCCAAAGAGGACAAAAAACAAAGTAAAAAGGAAAAAAAAATTAAAGCAACATAAAAAAATTAAAAATACAGTATGTAAAAGTTTAAAGGCAACCTGTCTTCTCCCCAAATAATATTAACTTGCAGGTACAGGGCTAATCTGCAGGTTAATAGCGTTACAATACTGTCTGATCGCCTTACAGAAAGCTTGGCTACTTGCAGGAAATGAACTTTATCCCTCCTCGGAGGCACCAGTTTTCAGATAGAGAGGAGCGGCCAGAGCAGATGCAGTATAGTCACTGCTCAATACACAGTACACTGTGGCTGTAAGCTCACCCGGTACTTTCACAGCTTGTGAATCTGAAATCTCCTGTTCACATGGTTTTTCCCAGGAGTTTTAATTTGTTGGGGCGTTATTCTCCATAAACGTCACTTTCGAAACCCAAAAGCATATTAAAAGTAATATGTAAAAAATTCTAAAAATCCTTATACTGCCCTCTTTGGCTCATCCATGGTGTGGGCTTCAACTTTGTGGGTACATGCGCAACACTCTCCCGGGCAAACCCAGAAGCCTTGGTCTAGCAACCAAGGCCATGGAATTTCAGCACTTTTGATGCCAATCCAAAGATGCGACGAGGACCGGATGGGTGGTGATGAGGGGCAGAAGAGGTAAGTATAAGTTTTTTTAAAATATTTTTAAGGCCTTTTATGGGTCAGAAAAACTACTGCTTTTTTGCTAAATCTGCACAAGTATAAAAAAAATCTGCATTTTGGAGAATTCAGATGTGTGTATTCAAGTAGATTTCAATTCCACTCAAATGTATTTGCTCATCTTTACAATGCATCTCATCTGTGCAGAGCGAGTTGTCAAAGTGCCAGGTCATGCTTAAAGCTGCTGCTCATAATGTTCTAATTGATGACTGCATCCCCAATGCAGTGCCTCTATAACTAGAAAAGCTCCTGGGAGGTATAAAGTTAATTTTCAAACAAAATAATCATAAACGTGCATTCTCCCTTTAGGCCACATTCACACGTTCAGTATTTTTAGTAAGTATTTAACATCAGTATTTGCAAGACAAAATCAGGAGTGGAACAATCAGAGAAAAAATATAATAGAAACACGTTCTCCACTTATTTATCTAAATAATGAAAAAAAACCTCTATTCTTGATAACCAGCCATAATAACGTTGAAAGCTGAGGGTTGCAACCCGCTGTTGTCAGTTTTGCCATGCTGGTTATCAAAAATAGAAAGACCTCACATCATTTTTTTATTATTATTTATTTACTGATAAATACTTCCATCGGCCACGCCTGCTTTCATTGTTATTAGCAGCACGCGTAGTCTGATCGGAGTAGTATTCTATCATCCGAAGCCTCTGTGACCGGAGTTAAACTTTTTACCACCAGTCACAGCTGCTGGAACAGATGACAGTGTGGGATGGGCAGCTCTCTGACCAGCGGTAATAATCTTACTGATCAGAGACAGTGTTTGCCGCACTGTTCTGCAGATGACAACATGACAAACAGCGGATGTTTGGTCCCCATTTGTCTGAATGGGGTCCGAGTTCAAGTTTGGGTTTGGGTATGGGTACTGTTCTGGTACACAAACCGAACTCTTTTTTAAATGTTCAGCCGAACCCGTATGAGCCGAACATCCAGGGTTTGTCCATCACTAGTAACCACAAGTATGTGAATGGCATACTTGTTGTCACATGATCACCCACTTGTGCTGGATATAGAAGGTAATCCTGATAGTGTGCACTTGGCAAGCTGTCATGATTTAGCAATCTGTAGTCACATGGAGAGATTGCAGAAGTTTATATTGGGCCCAGAAAACCCCTTTAAAGATAAGATAAATAGATGACAAATATAATAAGTGAACCTAAGACCTTATCCATAAGGAAATATTTTGGTTAGTAAATTACATCATTATTGGTATGATAAAAAAGTAATGGGTCTTAAATCAGAAGTGCAAATCTTTCCATGATAATTTTTCTCTGTGTTGGTTACAAGACTAGCTATGTCTTACAAATACCAATGCAATATACTCACATGTAAATGAAGCCTATGCGAAAAGTAATGAAAATTTCCTAATTTAAATATATCATTATTATGGCTCAGTACATTGAGCCTTGTCAGAGATGCTGAATAATGGTTACGTTAGATAGCAGCGACCAATCAAGCAGAATTATTTTTAAAATTTGTCAAATTCTTTACAATTCCAAATATTCTATATCTTATGTGCTCTTCTACTCTTTGCAAAAATGGAATGTAAATTAGCACTGCAATATATATATATATATATATATATATATATATATATATATATATATATATATATATATATATATATATATATATATATATATATATACTATATATACGCATATACAGGCTGATGCCATTGCAGGTATACAGGTAGATACTGATATGGGTTTATTTATTTCTTTTTTGCACTTTATATAATCATGCCTATCAGCTAGAATCATGTCCATACTAATGTTATCTGCCACTACGCACCTTATATTCTTCTGATCGGCAGTGGATCAACACTAGAGTCCTGCATTATTCTTCTTAGGGCTCATTTCCACTGGCGAGGAAAACGGACGAGTGCAATCCGATAAAAAATTGGATTGCACTCGGACCAATGTTATTCAATAGGTGTCTTTTCATTTGCGATTTTTTTTCTCAGCCGAAATCGGACTGAGAAAAAAATCGCAGCATGCTGCGATTTGCTGCGAGTCTCGGACGAGACTCGCCAAAGCAAGTCAATGGGTGCGAGAAAAAAAACGGACGGAATACGGACCATCCGTATTCCGTCCGTTTTTTACGGATACATCACCATTCTGTGGCCTAGAACACTGTCCATGGTCCTGTAAATGACTGTATAAAAATAGTTGCAGAGAAAAAAAACGGATTGCATACGGATGTCATACGGATGTAAAACGGATGGTGCGATTAAAAATCGCATTGCACTTGCATAACACTCGCATGACAATCGCATACGCTACATCCCTTTTTTCGGACCAGATTACGGACCGATTTGTCTCTCGCCAGTGGAAATGAGCCCTTATACTGTGATCCACATGGCCTTATCAAAGAAAAGGTATGATACATGTTACATCAACAATCGTTTTTCTATCATATCATTTAGTATATCATGAATATGCATGTACGGTAATTATGTATTTTGCTATTGCATTGTTATCCGTCTATGTCACATTCTTGTAAAATATTGGCACTATATATTCTACGTTAATATATTGCCTGCATTCATCATCCCTGCCATGTCATCTTTTTGTCCTTTGTTTCTTCTTTTAAGCTTCACAATTTTTTATTTTTAATCGTGTTGTTCATTTAATAAAATACATACTTTTAATTGTTTGCTCTTGAACTCAATTATATATATATATATATATATATATATATATATATATATATATATAGACATACACACATATATATATACATACATACATATATTCAAAAAATATAATCATTGTATAAAATATTCTATAATTATTTGTACAAAAGGATAAATATATATAAATATATACCTATATATATTTATTATACTGTATATTTGGGACCTATGATGCTAAAATTGGTTTTCCACCTTTCATCCTTCACATCCACAGAAAGTTATTTTCTTTTGCATGAAACAGTTTTTATTAATATATGATTATCTTTTGCTATAGCATGTGATAAAGTGTTTTGATTGTTGGGAATTGCTGTAAATACCGTAATGTTTTTTTATCTAACAATAAATATTCTATAAATATTCTTTATATAAAAAGTTAACAGAGTGATTATAAATAATTTACACTAAATGTAATTGATTATTGTCTTAGAATTGGAAATGTTATACCATAATTATTTAAGATGATGTCTAGTTTATCCCAATATACAGGTTTGCCATCCATCTCACTGGGGAAATATTGCTCACCAGTCAAGAGAGTCTTTCCAGGAATTGCTCCAGCCTTTTTTAGCATGGTGCTTAAATTCCTTATAAGGTTGTTGTTGTTTTTTTTCTTTTTTCTTTTTTTTCTTTTTTTTAGATTTTTTTGGGGGGAGGAGGGTGGAAGAGGGAGGTTGACAGAAATGCTATTACTTGCAATGGCTTGAAAAAAAATAGCACAGTGAGCTAAGTATTCATCATACTCTGCATACTCATGATATATATGTTTAGCATGTGACCCTTGACGGAGACAAGAATGACAACAGCCAACAGCAGGCCCACCATGTAGCACAATAACCTAATTAGTATATAATGGTAAAATGGCACATAAACATGAATGGAAAAGGGACATGATGAATGTGCTGAATACATAAGATTTTATGGAACTACAAGCTTTACATGGGAAATATAAAAGGATTTAAAGAAAAATAATTGCCCGAGTTATAAGTCAAGCGAAAGATGTCTGTCTATAAATTCTAGTAAACTCTATGCACGGTGTTGCGTTTGATTATTATCCTGAAGTAGTGAACGTGAACAAGTTAATTAAGTCGTATAACATGTAGCACTGAATATTGCTAAACGCTAGAAGGTAAAATAACTCCAGGATATGGCTTTAATATGCAAAACACCCTGTTCTCCAGAGAATAGGTTATTACTTAATACTTCAATGATCATGTTCAGCATTAACTACAGCTGGCAAATGAATTTCTTATAAGGTGACTTAAATCAAAAAGGCAAATGTAGCCCACAGTTCTCAGCAAATGTGAAGGGAACATAAAGAAATGAAATGAAAAATAAACAACATTACAATGAAAAAAAAAATCTAAAAAGTATCTTACCTATTCTTTCATTTTAACAGTATGCAAAGTGTAAAGTGTAGAAAGATTTAAAAAAACAAAAAAAAAACAGTCTGCAGTGTTATTTCAGGAAAAATGAAGTGTTTCTCTTGCCAGGAATCTGTCTGAAATATATATTATGTTTTTTTGTCCAGTTGGAAAATAATGCAAACAAGAAAATATTTGTAAAAAAATGTTGATTTCTTTTTCAGCTTAAATCTGTATATATAATGTATAATTCATAAAATAGCAATTCTTGACTTGAAGACCTACAAATTAAGGACAAAGTATATATAATAGCATGTTTTTCTTAAAATAAAAAGGATGTAAAATAAGGTCTGTTATTTAAAATCGTATGATGGTTTGTGCTCTACCGATCTGTAATACAGTGAGCCTGGATTGTTAAGCGCTTTCACATGTTCATCAGATTTTCCGCACAGTCACAATGTGTATTTTTCTCATGGATTCGTATAGAATCTGTGAGAAAAAAATCAAAGCATGTTCCTTGTATTGTTTCACATTGTTTTTACTTGCATCTTTCACTTATTCATATGAATGGGTCAAAAGCACTGCAAAAACGCTGAAATATTTGGCATGCTGCATCTTGTCAAAAAAGCAGCAGTGCTAACATTAGAAGAGGAAGAAAAACAAAAGTGCATGAGATTTTAGAAATATCATTCATTAAGCTGGCACTGTAAAAAGCTGCGTTTTTATGCACCAAATATTCAATGTAAAAAACGATGCAAAATTTCCAAGTGTTAGCATACCCTAGGAATTACCCAAGAAATTACTAAATGCATCATACCATGATAAGCACTAGTGATGAGCGATTGTGCTCACCACTAATCGTTACTCGTCCAGTATCACTATGCTTGGCGTACTCGGCGAGCAACGAGCATTTCTGGGATTATTCGGCGGTAACTGCAGTCTCCACCCAGCAGTTTTGGCGGACTATAGAGACCCAATCACGGTGCAGAGATTGTCTGCCAGGCCAAGACATGCCGCAGCCATGTACGTTGTGGTCGTGCAGTGATTGGCTGGGCCCTACAGCATCATCCCGAGTATAAGAGACCTGGCGCCGCCTTGCTCGCCGCATTCTGTTCCTGTTTCAGCAAGAGTAGGGAGCGCTGCTGCCGAGATAGGGTCAGAATTGTGGTTTTATAGTTAGTGTAGGTCTGGAACTCTTACATCCACAACTCCTGAGAAACCAACAGTCCTTTTTAGGGCTAATTCGTGGGTCCCGATATTGCAGCGCTAGGCAGGCAGGGAACAGCATATCCACATCCGTGCAAGGCCTGCAGGCACTGTATGTGTGTCCATTGCTCCCACTGCATCCTTCCCAAAGCTCCATAACTGCCTGTTGCTGCGGCAGCTTATTTACTGTCTATATACCTTTTTTTTCCCAAAAAAATTCCCTCCCCCCAAAAAAAATATACAGTCTGTTCTTTCAGACTGAGGCCTGTTGAAAAATTATAGTTTGTCAGGCATACGTAGCATAGTTGTGTGGGCTAGCCTTGTGCCCTTTTTTTTTTTTTGGTGTTTTAAATTCACCGAAAAAGGCCTCATATATCTGCGTGCTCCAAGTTTGGTCATTAGAGGCCAGTGTATTTTTTTTTGGCTGTGTGATACTCAAATTCTATACAGCGCTATTCAGCTTCAAAAAAATGTGAAAAGCCACAGATTTGCCAGTGTAGTATTTCAGTTACAGCCGTCATATATCTCTGCTCCAAGTTTTGGCATTGGAGGCCGTTGTACTTATTTTTTGGCTGTGTGAAACTCAAATTCTATACAGCGCTATTCAGCCTAAAAAATTTTTTAAAGGCCACAGATTTGCCAGTGTGGTATTTCCGCTACAGCCGTCAACCGTCATATATCTCTGTGCTCCAAGTTAGGTCATTGGAGGCCGGTGTACTTATTTTGTGGCTATGTGATCCTCAAATTCTATACAGCGCTATTTAGCATAAATTAACTATAAAAAAAATAAAAAAATTGAATACAGTCTGTTAGGTCTGGCTGAGGCCTACCTGGTGTTTGGGTTTGAAAAATCATAGATTTGCAGGCCTACTGATCACATATTATTTCGCTAGCAATAAAGACATTTGTGTTGAGCATTTGAAATAGTGCAGTAGTCCATTTAAAATGGTTAAGGCAAGGGGCAAGGGACGGGGAAGTGGATGTGATGCTGATGCAGTCTCTGGGGGATCGCAGCACACCACTATTGAAGCCAGAGCAGTGTGAAACGGTTGTTGGCTGGATAGCGGATAATGCTTCCAGTCACTTAGCCACCACCTTGTCTTCCACATGGTCAAGTCTGAGTAGCCGTGAGTGATATTCCTCACCCTGATCCTCCTTCCTCCCACCATGCCGAGTGCCCTGAGACAACTGATCCCACACTTGGACACTCTGAAGAGCTGCTCAGTTTTCCATTTCAAGATTCAGAAATCTCTGCCAGTCAACTTGAAGTGGGGAAAGATGAGATTGCATGTAGAGCTGCCCAAAGCTTTGAACAGCCCGGTCACACGAAGGCGATGGTGAGAAAGTGTCACAAGAGGTAGACGATGATGAGACACAATTGCCAGAAAGTGAGAAGCAGGGTGCGGATGTGGAAGACAAGGTGGTGGTTGACATAGTGACTGAACCAACCTAGCAGGAGGACATGCATAGCGAGAACAGCAGCACAAATGGGGAAGGAGGCATATCCCCCCAACAGGCAGGAAGAAACAGTTTGGTAGCCACAGACAGAAGGCGTGCACCCGTTGCCCGTAACACCAACATGAGTGAAGTTGCCATTCCACCTGTGAGATCTTCCCGAGTCTGGCTATTTTTTAAAGACTCTGCCGATAACCCTAAACAGGCCATTTGTAGCACCTGCATGCCCGTATCAGCAGGGGTAGCAAAACAACCAGCCTGACCACCACCAGCATGATCAGGCACATACAAGCAAAGCACCTGGCTTTGTGGGCCTAACCCCAGGCTCCAGGACCACTGCCTGCTGGTCACACCACTGCTTCTTTCACTTCTTTGCGTAGAAGCCAATCCCCAGTACACTGTGCATGTGAAGATGCCTCTAGCCCTGCACCTGTTATGGCCCACAGTCAAGCAGCACCATCAGAAAGCATGTCCACGTCCTTGTCCCATCACAGCGTTCAGTTGTCTATAACCCAGTCTTTGGAATGCAAGCGGAAATACCCAGCCAAAGCCCCACAGGCCACAGTTCTCAATTCTAATATTTCTCTTCTGCTTGCGCTAGAAATGCTGCTTTTAGGCATGTTGAGATGGAAGCTTTCCGCAACCTGATGGCGAAGGCCGTCCCAAGGTACTCGGTCCCCAGTCGCCACTAATTCTCTCGGTGTGCCGTACCGGCATTACACCAGCATGTGTCTCACAACATTACCTGTGCCCTCAACAATGCTGTTACTGGGAAATTCCACCTAACCACGGACACGTGGGCAAGTGCTTGTGGGCAGGGATGATACGTCTCAATGAGAGCACACTGGGTTAACATAGTATGACAATATCCGTAACCTGGTGGCGGCTCTGAGGCAAGGTGATCTCACACACGTACTTTGCTTTGCCCATGTGCTTAACTTTGTGGTTCAACGTTTTCTGAAAAGCTACCCGGAGCTGCCAGATCTGCTGGTGAAAGTACGCTGTCTGTCTTCCCATTTTAAAAAGTCAGCTACAGCTTAAGTCGCCCTTGACGTGCTTCAGCAGTGGTTTTAGCTTCCAGCTCACCGACTGTTGTGTGATGTCCCCACGCGCTGGAACTCTATGCTGCATATGTTGGAAAGGATTTGTGAACAGAAGAGGGCCATTGTTGACTACCAACATCAACAAGGCCATCGAATTTCAGGTCAGACTCTACACATAAGTCTTCAGGAGTGGACATGGATGTCAGACATATGTAACATCCTCCAAAACTTTGAGGACTGCACCAAGATGGTGAGCGACAAAGACGCCATAATTAGCATCACCATCCCGCTTCTCAGCATTCTGAAAAACTCTCTGCTCACAATCAAAGAGGATGCATTGCAGGCAGAGCACGAGGACATGGAGCAAGGAAACATACAGGGGGATTACACTCGGCCCAGCCTCATGTCTTCTCAACGCAGATTGGTAGGCAATGAGGAGGAGGAAGAGGAGGAAGAACAGGAGCTACTTTCATGCGCTATAAACGGTACTACAAACACATCTGTATTAGCTTCTGTTCAGCGGGGATGGCCTGAGGACAGGGAGGAGGAGGAGGAGGACAGCATGGTCAGTCGTCCTGTTGGTGAGGACACGGAAGTCTTGCCTGTTAGCTGTCTGGCATGCATGGCTGACTTTATGTTACGCTGCATTTCACGTGACCCTCGGATAATCAAAATTTTGGGTGACACTCATTACTGGTTGGTGACACTGCTAGACCCACGTTACAAGGAGAACTTTCAATCTCTTCTGCCTGAGGCAGAGAGTTGTACTAAAATGTTGCAGTAAAACAGGGCCCTTGTAGCGGAATTACTTAGAAAATTCCCATGTGAAAACGCTGGCAGCAGACGTCAGAGTTTGTTGTACAACCAAGGACTCCAAGCGAGAGAGACAGAAGTACAATCCAGCTCAGGCAGGGGAACAATGGCCAAGTTCTGGGACAGTTTTCTCATACCCTCCCATCGTGGCGACATGAAGGCAAGGGGTGCTGTAACAAGAAGTGAAATGTTTGGGAAGATGGTGAGGGAGTACCTTGCAGATCGAACAAACATCCTCTGTGATTCCTCTGTGCCTTTTAATTATTGGGTATCCAAGCTGGACATGTGACACGAACTGGCTCTCTACTTCTTGGAGGTCCTGGCCTGCCCTGCTGCTAGCGTTCTGTCAGAGAGGGTTTTTAGTGCCGCTATTGGAATTATAACAGATAAGCGCATCCGCCTGTCAACTGAAAATGCTGACAGGCTGACTCTTGAAAATGAACAAGGCCTGGATTGGGAAAGACTTCTGTACAACATCAAGTGAAAACAGCGAAACATAACCTCAAATACATTCTCTCTTTTCTCATGCACCTCTTCACAGCCACACATGGGTATACGCTTCCAGATTTGGACTGTTTGCTTTTATCGTCCTCCTTATCCTAATCCTCCTCATCCAGAACCACTATATCACCAGGGTGAACATGGTCTGTACCGTGTATTTTGGCCAAGGGTGCTGCAATGGCACTCTTTTATTTTTTTTTTAAAAAGGACAACACATTGGGGAATTGGGCATGGCATTACATTGGGCCAACTTCTTATCTCGGTCTCCTGCAGTCTGTCCTGTGCCTGCCAGTAGATCACCAGGGTGAACGTGCTCTGTACGGTGCATGTTGGCCAAGGGGCCTGTGATGGCACTCTTTTATTTAAAAAAAAAGGATTTTACATTGGGGAATTGGGCATGACATTACATTGGACCTACTTCATAACTCTGTCTCCTGCAATTTGTCCTGTACCTGCCAGTAGATCACCAGGGTGACCGTGGTCTGTACGGGGCATTAAGGTCTAGGGGGGTGTGATGGCACTATTTTAATCATTCCAAAAAGGACACCACATTGGGGAATTTGGCATGGCATTCCATTGAGCCCACTTCTTAACTCTGTCTCCTGCAATGTCTCTTGAATTACTGCCACTAGATCACCAGGGTGAACATGCTTAGTACTGTTATGGGCCAGTGAAGTTTGGTCAAGGGAAGCTGTGATGGCACTAGTCTATTTTTACAAAGGTACCCCCCATTGGTGAAACCACATCCTTGTTGGAAAACACTTCATAACATTTGTGTACCTTAAAGAGCTCACTTGAAAAGCTCCTTTTTGTGTTGCCTGGTTGCTAACATTGGACACAATATACAGTACTTCATATAAATTTGATAAAGCAATGTCGTTACTTTGCCTCAGTAGTTTATTAAAAATATAGTTTTGTCCACTATATTTGTTTCTCTCCTTGCGAGCCTTAACTTTGTCTGCCTCAAATGTACAAATGGAGAATGTACAAATGGCGATTTGTAAACAAGATTGAAATACCGACTGCATTCGGACAATCACATAGCTGCATTTCTTGTAAAGCATTTAGAGATGTGACAGACAATGCTCATAGTGACACAATCTTGATAAATGTTTGTTTATTCGCTTCACAAACAGTTCTAAGCTTCTATATGTTTGCTGTTTGTCATTGTAAAACATTAAGGTTTACTGAAACTATGCCTGTGGTGGTTTGAGCTAAATCCTTGTGCCTTTTATTTTCTAGGGGTTTATGGCCCCTTGTCTGATGACTCCATGATATCTCAGTTTCATCCAACCTTGAAAAGTGACCACCTGAAGGTATGGGTGAAACTAGAGTTACTACATAGTGTTATTCACTATATAAGACCAGAGAAACATGACTAAGACAGATGCCAAAACTGGGGTACCTGTACATGTACAGTGTGCTGATACCTGCATAATTGGGGACGCCCATGCAGTGTAGGTAATCTCCCATGGGTTCTCTGTCTTGGTGTTGCTTCTCTGATATTCCAGACAGATGATGTTTAAAAGCCTCTTGGTGATGATCTAACTATACTGTATGTAGTTAATCTTCATATATACGTAATCACTATATTTATATGTACTTATTAACCTGTGTATGTTAACACATACAAAAGTGTACGCACTCACACTATTCCATCATACTATTCCTTTAATTTTGTAGTTTGCAATAAAATTGCCTTGTATTGCAAGTATTTGCCTTTTATAAAGCCATATCTGAACCTTAATGTTAAAAACTTGTCAAATAAAATTGCCAAATTCTCCTGTAAATAATTGTGCAAAGAGGGAACCATCATACCATTAAAAAATACGAGTGAATTTTCCTGAGCCCATCCAGTATGTGGGTTCTAAGGCCTAATTTGGTGCATATGGCTGACTATGCAGCAGGGCTCGCCTTCCTGCCAATGTGTAAAACTAAGGAGTACTGGAGTACAAAATGCATATCGTGAAGTAGATTTTCATGGGCACATGCAGTATGTGGGTTACAAGGCCTAATGGGGTGCATATGACTGACTATGCAGCAGGTCTGGCCTTGCTGCCAATGTGTAAAACAAAGGAATATGGAGTACAAAATACATATTGTGAAGTGGATTTTCATGGGCCCATCCACTATGTTGGTTCAAAGGCTTATTGGGGTGCATATGAATTGGTAGCAGGGCAGGCCTTGAATTCAATGGAACACTTTTTCAGGAGTCCCCCATGGACATTTTATGGCAGGGGTATTGTGGTGCGTCGTAATTCTTGGCAGCCCATCCACTCACAGCATAGGCTACAACAGCTTAGGAGACCCACTGTTTCATAATGGCCCTTTAATAAGATTAATGACGCCTGATGCACCAGTACAAATAGGCTCTGTGACTTTAAGAGTCCCTCCTTCGTAAATGAAACAAGATGGTTCTTCTTATGTGTCACACACCACATGGCCAGCTAGGGGTGTTAAATGTTACAATGACATTTCCCATTGAATGCATTTGTTGTGGTTGAAAGCATTGTTAAAGTTGAAAAATGCTTAAAAAATGCTGTGTCTGAACTAAGCCCAAGTGGGAGAGGAAATTTTCGGTCTGGGGTTAAATATTTGGCCTTACAGGCAAGTCATTAACCTGCAGAGGATGTACCTTGACATATTTCCAAGCAAAACCTGTTTTGGTTTCATTTTCATGTGTTTTTTTTTTGGCACCGGGAAAAATGGCATGAATCTCGGAAAAAAATGATTAAGGCTGTGAACTAGGAGTCAGGAATGCTTCCAGGGGCGATCCCCATGAGGTCCCTGTGTCATTTGAGCAGTGTTTCCATAATTTTCAGATGTTTTTATACCTTAAAAGGACCCCTGGGGGGGATCGCGGTAAAAATGCTCGAGTCTCCTATAGACTTACATTGGGCTCGTTGTTCTGGATGAGTACCCAAGTATTCCAATTTGCTCGACCCGAGCAACGAGCACCCGAGCATTTTAGTGCTCGCCCATCACTAATAAGCACCCATAGGCACAACAAGTACTGCTGTCAGGCTTCACCATACACAGGGTCATTGTTGCATGTACGGCACTCAGTATATGAAGGCAAAACAAAGGAAACATGAGTTCATTTTGGAATCCTGGGGAAATCTTATTCAGGGCGACCATTAATTATAATTCTTCACAGTAGAAGGGAGGTAATGGCTTACAGGAACACAGCTATTACACAGTTCTGAGCAGGAGTTGATCACAGGGGTTTTATTGAAGCTTATTTTAATCAAGCAGAATCAATTCTCTTTATGTAATGCTTCATCAACATATATGAAAGTCTCTTCACAGATAACTTCTCTTCACACACAGTGTCTTAACCTAAGCAGAGCTGTACCTTGCTCATGCAGTGAGGTGGGTGAGGGGGATGAGTCTGGTGCTGAAGCTCTCTCACTTCTATCTTGAGTGATGCTCCTGGCTGTCCTGACTGCTTCTATGATTTCATCAATCTCTTCCAGGAAGAACTGGTCTATACAGCTTGTCTGATTTCAGTCTGACAGGAAACTCTCCAACACACACATATTCCTCTTCGTTGTATCATTGTAACTTCCCCAGCATCCCCTGGGGCTGAGCTAACCACTCCTTGTCTGCTATAACCATTTTAACCTCTATAGTTGCTTGCTGATTCTAAATCAACATTGCATCTTCTGTCTGTCACATCATGCCTTAGTCATTGAGGGTCATCTTCTGTAACTTAAGTGAAAATGCTGTGGTTTCTTACATCTGATTGATGGTCCCTGTACCTTCGCGGGGTCCCCGTCGGGACTCCTGCTCTGTGCCGGCTCCACGCTGTCCTGATGCAACCTCTGCTTCCCTTTCCTCCTCTACTTCCTGGCACGCAGCCAGCAGGTTGTCGGGCTGTGTGCTTAGGTTCACGCGCTCGTTCCTGGTCTGTTAAAGAGACAGCATGCATTTTCCAAAAAGTACTTTGGACCAATGGCGTGTTAATGATCACTATTTCTAGCCCATCCACCATAGGGAGGGTGCCAGAGCAACAAGTATCCTCTGTTGCTAACTTCCGCTTTCTGCTAGCATGTACTTCTGTTTCTGAAGTTCTTTGCCAGTGCTCCGCTTACATTGTTTGTCTCCACAGACTATCTGCTACCCATTACCTGGCTTTCCTGGATGACCTCCGATCTGCCTACTCCAGTTCTGTCTCATCCCGCCATTCAGTTACCCGCACCTCTGGACTACATCAGTACCGCCGGGACCAGCTTCTACCCGTACCCACGGTACCCACCGGTTAGCTCTACGTCACCTGCTAACCCTGCTTGTCTGTCTGTCCCACTGGGTCAGCTACCACGAGTCTGGGGTCTAACTGGAGGTAGCACCCATGTCCCCCAGGCATCCCATTCTGACCCTGTTCGAGGGGTCTTACCACAGGTGTTTGGGCTCACATAGTCACGTCCCCTTCAGAGCCACCTAGACCGTGGTCCCAAGGTTCCTCGTTAAACTACAATAAAAATGAATGTGAACTTCACCATCTGTGCCTCTGTTTCCCTTCGTTACATGTACATTGGTCCAACAAGAGTTTTCACCCTTTTCTGGGCCCTTGAACTCGATCCTAGCTATGAAATGAACCTGGAGCATTTTTCTGTATAGCTAGGTAGACTTATACAGATCGATACAGTATGCTACAGGTAAGTTAGAGGACAAAAACTTTACAAAAGTGTTCAGAAAACCAACCTCTTTATTTCCAGTGATAATCCATATTATATATGGATTTATATAATTTACAAAGATGAATGCTGCAATATATAAACAGTAAGATAGAAACAAAATGAACATTTACAGTGCTATAAGTCAAAAGCAGTAGTACATATAAATATCATAGTGTACTTAGTAAACAATGTATGTGGTTAAAAAAAAGAGTGATAGTAATCCCACCAGTGTCAATGTGTACCTTTTAGGCTTTAAAAAAACAGTGCTTACTAAGTGCCTTGTAAAGTATATATAAACTATTGCTTTTTACTTACAGCAGGATGTGTGTTCATTATGATTCTACTTTAGGTTCTGTCTGTTTAATGGCCATTGGCCAGTGTGAACATGCTCCTACCCGTTACATGTATTCCAACTTATATTCCAGTTAATTTCATTTGGTTTTACAATATGAACAGTCTCTAAGTATCAGTTTGCGGTGCTTATGACAAATGATGGCTAAACAAACAAATCTGAGGGTTTGTATGAATCACAGGAGTTTGCAAACATTAATGCTGAGTAGTATTAACATTCTCTAAGGGTACCGTCACACAGTACCATTTACATCGCTACGACGTCACGATTCGTGACGTCGTAGCATCGTATGATTATCGCTCCAGCGTCGTAGACTGCGGTCACACGTTGCAATCACGGCGCTGGAGCGATGCCGAAGTCCCCGGGTAACCAGGGTAAACATCGGGTTACTAAGCGCAGGGCCGCGCTTAGTAACCCGATGTTTACCGTGGTTACCAGCGTAAAAGTAAAAAAAAAAAAAACGTACATACTCACCATCTGATGTCCGTCAGGTCCCTTGCCGTCTGCTTCCTGCTCTGACTGAGATCCGGCCGTACAGTTGAGAGCAGAGCGCAGCGGCGACGTCACCGCTGTGATCTGCTCTCACTTTCCGGCCGGCAGACAGTCAGAGCGGAAAGCAGACGGCAAGGGACCTGACGGACATCAGATGGTGAGTATGTACGTTTTTTTTTTTTTAACTTTTACGCTGGTAACCACGGTAAACATCAGGTTACTAAGCGCGGCCCTGCGCTTAGTAACCCGATGTTTACCCTGGTTACCAGCGTACGGATCGCTGGATCGCTGTCACACACAACGATCCAGCGATGACAGCGGGAGATCCAGCGATGAAAGAAAGTTTCAAACGATGTGCTACGACGTACGATTCTCAGCTGGGTGCCTGATCGCAGTAGCGTGTCAGACACTGCGAGATCGTAACGATATCGCTAGAACGTCACGAATCGTGCCGTCGTAGCGATAAAAATGCCACTGTGTGACGGTACCCTAAGTGTCAGTTTGAGATGCTTAAGGCTAACAATGGATTAACCAGCTGGTATTGTGGAGCCATAGCTGCTGATTGCAGAAATCCTAGAAGTCTCAGGAGATAATAGCAACAAAAGAAGCTGCATGTTGTCAGAAATCAAACAAATGGCAACTGAGCACCATACTGTCTTGATACTCAGATAGGGGTGTGTCCAACTCAACCTGCAAGGCCTAGGGAGATGTCACAGAAATGCACCAGGCAACTGGTAAAGCCCAAAGTGGAGTACAGCAAAGGGCTGCGGCTATGTAGGAAGGGAATGGAACCAGGCCCAGAAGTCGAGACAAGTGAGTAATAGTCAAAGCACGATGACTAACCCAGTTTTTTAGAAAAGCAACATTTCTTTTACAGATTTTATTTGCTTTTTTGGACAACCACATGGATAACCATTATAGTCAATAGTCATCTCTGGAGAAAACCAAGCAAAGCTGACAGAAGACAAAGTGGCACGACAATTCCATGTCACTGACACTACTTCATACACAGCAAAATAATGTTTCACAGACCTCTCCTGAATAGAAACCAGGTAGAAAAATTCTTGCTATATACTAGATATGAGCTAGATATGAGCTAGGCACCAGGCCACATTTCATAATCAAAATTATTTGGCCTAATACTCTGGTGCATGCACCAGGTTACATTTCATATACAAAATTATGTGGGCTAATACTCAGGTGCAGGCCCAAGTCCACATTTCATAATCAAAATAGTTTGGGCTACTATACTCGTGCAGGCACCAGTTCATAATTCATAATAAAAATAATTTGGGCTAAATCTCTGCAGCGGTCACCAGCCTACATTTTATAATCAAAATTGTTTGGGCTAATACTCTGGTGCAGGCACTAAGCCACATTTCATAATCACAATCACTTAGGCTAATACTCTGGTGCAAGCACCATCCCAAATTGCATATTATATATAGTTTGTGCTAATACTGTGGTGCAACCACCAGTCCACATTTCATAATCAAAATCATTTAGGTTAATACTCTAGTGTAGGCAGCAGACCATACTTCATAATAAAAATAGTTTGAGCTAATACTCTTTTGAAAGGACCAGCCCACATTTCATAACCAAAATCATTTGGTTTAGTAATCTGGTGCAGGCACCAGCCCACATTTCATAATCAAAATTGTTTCATTTAGTACTCTGGTGCAGGCACCAGACCACATTCATTAATAAAATTGTTTGGAATAACACTCTGGTGCAGGCACCAAGCTTAATCTCATAATCAAAATCGTTTGAGCTAATGATATGGTGCAGGCACCAGTCCTCATTTCATAATCAAAATCGTTTGAGCTAATACTCTGATGCAGGTGTAAGCAGGTTGCTGGATGCATTGATAGACAGAAGGCAGAGTAAGGGCTAACAAACATAACAGTTTTAATTTAACAGATGGTGAACTCCTTGCAGGGAGGTGCGGAGTTAAATGGGGGAGAAAAACAGTCCATTTGTAAAGGATATGCAGAGTTAGGGAACAATAAATCAGATAATGGCAGTTCTTGTGAATGCTGCGAGGGAGTCAATAGGGCCAATAGCGGCTGGCCGGTGCTTGTACAAGAAAATTCAGCTGGTAACGGTGGTCCATCTTCTGGCAGCAGCGGTCGGGCGCACTGCACTTCTCTCTCTGTGCTGTACGCTGCCTGTTACCGCCAAGTCTGTGGCGCCGACAACAGCTGGTGTGACATTTAAAAAAAAAGGGCCTTTAGACAACGGTCTGACGATGAGGGCAGCAGGGAACAGTCCTGATCTCTGGCCTGGCTCTTGGGCTGGCATGCATCGTTTAGCTGAACAGGGCTCCTGGCTCCTTCCTTATTATTTTTGTGGGCTCCGTAGGCGTCCCGGCATCGGATCGCCGCGTGTTGTTGCGGTCCGGCTGCGCACCCTCCAGAGCCTGCTGCACATGCACCTTGCCTCTGTCAATGCTGATGGGAAACTGCCCGACTCTGTGTGTGCTTTTGCTTATAACCACGCCCCATAGCTTCCGGATCAGGGAACCTTTCCGGGCATTTTTGCCTTCCCCAGACAACATGGGATGCAGCCTCAGCAGTTCCGGACCCGGTCTGGCACAGGTACCTGCAGTCCAGTCTTCCTCCTTACACTCCCCCTCTCCTTTAGCTCACCATTCCATGGACGAGGACTCTTTATGCCCCTTTATGTTCTTCGAAGGTGGGCCAGATGCTCACAGTTTTCGCACCCATTTCTGCCTCTCTTGCACTTTGCTTAACCAAACAAGATTGTTCTGAGTATATTGCATGGGTGGAACACCAGCGTGGTCACACTGAGCACTTTAAGGAACCTCAAACTTTCTCATCAGGAGTACTCAGAACTTCAGGTATCTCATACAGAATTTCGACCTCGGGCTCTTATCCATGGCATTCAATGTCCTCCTCCACTAAGTCGTCTGACTGCACTTCACCAGGCCGTAGCCAGGGCCGGCATTTGGGGCAGGCAGACCAGGCAGATGCTTGGGTTCCCCACTCAAAAAGGGTGCCCCCTGCATCTACAGCCCATTTATGAAGTGCCCAAAGGGTGTACAGCAGTGAATAACCATGTGCATCCTCTGTAGTCCTGTAGCGTCTCTCCCAAACCCCAGTCCAGCCCCCCTATCTCTCTCTTTCTCTCTGCAGTCAGGTTAGAAGCTGAGAGTGGGGGGGGGCAATTACAGCACAACAGACAGCGGTCAGAGCCGGACCAGGAAGATGCCTGCAACCCTGTGTGTCTGTGTTCTCTCCCCTCATAATGGCTGCTCCTGGCACTATCCTGGGAATGGATCTGTACAAGTGAAGCCGCAGTACCTGGTAAGTATACATGTATATGTATATCTGTGTGTGTACATGTGCAGTATACAGTGTGTGTGTCTATATATGTGTATAAAGTAGGTGGGTGCATGTACACAGTATATAGTATGATTGTGTATACCTGTGGTGCATGTGAGTGTATATATATATATATATATATATATATATATATACAGTACATACATGTAAATACAGTATATAGTATGTGTATGTATATTTATATACTGCATGTGTGCAGTACATTGTGCAAATATATATAAACTGTATATATATGTGAGTGAGTCACCCGCCAGGGCCTGGGATACTCAGCACTGGATCTGGTCACAATTAAAGGGGTGGTCACGGTGGCAGCAATCCGGTCTGTGCCCTGGGCACTCAAGTAAAGGGGAAAGGTCTTTAAGGGGTATTTTGGAATAAAGTTTATTCATGATGTCACCTGTGGTTCTCGGTCAGAGGGGACCAACGCAGGTGTCCTCTGGGGTGATGTTGTTGCAGCAAGATGGTGACACTTTTCTCAGGTGAAGCGGGGTCCCCAGGGCTCCCAAGGTGTATGGCAGGGATGGTGGGTTGCCGGTAAATAACGGAGGAAACAGGGTTGCAGGCTTCACCTGGTTTACTGAAGTAGTAGTCTGCCTCAGTCCAGGGTACCGGCAACAGGTGCAGAAGGAGTCCAGGCAGCCCGAAAAAAAGAAGAAATCCCCTTGGCAGGTCAGGTAGTGAGCCTTCCACGATGCGTTGGTTTTCAGGTCTCTTGCTACCTGTAGTTTGCTGGCAAGGTACCCCTTTCCCACTCCTGTCCTGGGACAGTACCTGCATGGTAGGCAACTTGAGCTGTTCTCTTGGGGTCTCAGACATTGCAACTCCAGGCTCTAACTGTTGCTGTACCCCAGGAGTTATATTGGCAATTTACGTATAGTCCTATGTCTTCCAGTTCTGCTGTGGAACTTGGAGTTGTCAACAACCTTGTGCTCCCGATGCCCGGTTTCTGCGCTCTGGCTCACAGGAGGCCCAATCGCCTTGAGCTCCTAATCTCTCCTCTGCTCCTTCCCTGTCCCTCTGCACTCTCTACTCAACTGAACTCACTCTTCCTCCAGACCAGGATCTTTATTGAGGGAAGTTCCCCTAAAACCGGATTTTGAGCTCCCTCTTCTGGCCTGGATTCATAATGTGTTCTGTGTAAGATTACCTGCCAAAGGGATCCCACTTGTCTCCAGGCATGGCACTACCCTCCCCGAGAGGATGGCGGCACCACTGTGGTACCCGAACTCCTGTGCTGCCACATTCCCCCCTCCAAGAAAAACATAAACATACAGGTTAGAAAGGTGCAAAACATTTTTGAAAAACATTTGAAGAAATATAAACTTTTTCTTCCCTTACGGGAGGCACTTTTGGCTTAAATGTTGCAAACAAAGTTACAAATGTACAACTCATCTTAGACCAGGGTATTCTTGTTCATAAATAACTGTATTGAAGCGAGGGACCCATCATGAACCCCCAATGTAGGCTTGGGCGGGCTACAAAGCATATCCAGACCCAGTGTTTGGCTGCGCCAGATGGTTTTAGCTTCAGGTCTGTGAAGAAACAAGGCCCTACCCACGCCGGCAAAGTGGGTAGAACCAGAGTGCACCTGAGGGTGCCAAATATTTACAGTGACAGATTTTGGGTAATTCACTGTCCATTGCCCCATTGTCCATTTTAAATCTGTAATAAATAAAAGCAAACATTTCAAACAGGTAACAGCAATTATTGACATTTTTAATCCCTGTAACGGGCTGGGATTTGACCTATGGTGCTACGAGTAAACCTACGAAGTCCCTGGTCTAACATGTCTGCTGTTGCTGTTGTGTACTCACTAGTGTCTGTGCTACTTGTAGGCCTGCATTGTATTGGCAAACTTGGCAACTGTCTGCAAATTCTTAGATTCACCATGGGTCTGACAGATTCACCAATAGCAGAGGGTGGATTCTCTGGCTCCACTGCTGGTGTGGCGTTTGCTGCTTGAGCCCGCTGGTGTAAAGTCTCTTCTGTTTCAGGATGGTTTTGAATCACATCTTGTTCTGGTATTTCCAACTAGAGAAAAGTCAAAACAGGTATCACTATGGCTTTGTTTTACTTGAGTCCAAGACTGGGGAAAATCTCCAAGAACAGTATGGATTCTCTTTTCCTCATCTTCTGTAGGTTGAGAAGTGTTGTGGATTCTGTTTGTGGGCTCCCTCTGGTGGTTACTGCTGGTACTGGGTGACTTTGGTGGGTTGCGGCCTTTGGTTTCCACCTGTCCATCGGAGGCTGGGTGTTTCCTATTTTACCTGGCCTTTCTGTCATTCCCTTGCCGGCTATCAATGTATTCAGATGTGCTCTGTTTGGTTCCTGCCTACCTGCTCCCAGATCTTTCAGGATAAGCTAAGTGCTGATTTTCAGTTGTTTGGTTTTTTGTCCAGCTTGCTTATTATGTCTCTATGCTAGCTGGTAGCTCTAGTGGACTGAGGTTCTCCCCATGTGCCATGAGTTGGCACATGGGTTCTTGTAATCTCAGGATGGTTTTTTTGAGTAGGGTTTTTTGCTGACCGCTCAGTCCCCTTTTGTATCGTTCTGCTTTCTAGTTTACAGCGGGCCTCAATTTGCTAAAGCTATATATATCATCTCTATGTGTGTGCCTTCCTCTCATTTCACCGTCAATACATGTGGGGGGCAACTATAGCTTTTGGGGTTCATTCCTCTGGAGGCAAGTGAGGTCTTATTTTCTCTGCAGTGCTAGTTAGCTCTTAGGCTGGTGCGTGGCGTCTAGAACCAACGTAGGCACGCTCCCTGGCTATCTCTAGTTGCGTTTGTCAGGCGTAGGGCAGCGGTCAGCCCAGGTTCCATCACCCTAGAGCTCGTCCGTTATTTATTTGTACTTTGCTTGTCCTGCGCTATCCCTAGCCATTGGGGATTCATGACAGTATAGCCGGCCCACAAAGTGTTAATTGTTTGGGCTGAAGCAGGAGAAAAAGAAGCGTTTAAGGGAAATTTTTTTTGTTTTTTTTTCTCTTCAGAGTTTTGCTGCCTAGCCCTTAATTGCTGTCTAGCTGCTTCTTACCTCCTCTTAACCCTTGAATGGCTCTGATCTTAGCTGTTTAACATGGATATCCAGAGTTTGGCTTCCAGCCTGAGTAATCTCGCGGCAAAAGTTCAAAACATACAGGATTTTGTTGTTCACACTCCCATGTCTGAACCTAGAATTCCTATTCCAGAGTTCTTTTCTGGAGATAGATCTACCTTCCTGAATTTCAGGAACAATTGTAAATTGTTTCTTTCCTTAAAATCTCGCTCCTCTGGAGACCCTGCTCAACAGGTCAAGATTGTAATATCTTTCCTGCGGGGCGACCCTCAGAATTGGGCATTTGCATTGGCACCAGGGGATCCTGCATTGCTCAGTGTGGATGCGTTTTTTCTGGCATTGGGATTGCTCTATGAGGAACCTAACCTGGAGATTCAGGCTGAAAAGACTTTATTAGCCCTCTCTCAGGGGCATGATGAAGCGGAAATATATTGTCAAAAATTTCGGAAATGGTCGGTGCTTACTCAGTGGAATGAGTGCGCCCTGGCTGCAAACTTCAGAAATGGTCTTTCTGAGGCCATTAAGGATATTATGGTGGGGTTCCCTACGCCTACAGGTCTGAATGAGTCTATGGCTATGGCCATTCAGATTGATCGGCGTTTACGGGAGCGCAAACCCGTGCACCAGTTGGCGGTGTCTTCTGAACAGGCACCTGAGACTATGCAATGTGATAGAATTCAGTCCAGAAGTGAACGGCAAAATTATAGGCGGAAAAATGGATTGTGTTTTTATTGTGGTGATTCAGCTCATGTTATATCAGCATGCTCTAAACGCACAAAAAGGGTTGATAAATCTTTTGCCATTGGTACTCTGCAGCCTAAGTTCATTTTGTCTGTGACTCTGATTTTTTCACTGTCTTCCATTTCCGTCGATGCCTATGTGGATTCGGGCGCTGCCCTGAGTCTTATGGATTGGTCATTTGCTAAACGCTGCGGTTTTAGTCTGGAGCCTCTGGAAGTTCCTATTCCTCTGAAGGGAATTGACTCTACACCATTGGCTATGAATAAACCGCAGTATTGGACACAAGTGACCATGCGCATGACTCCCGTTCATCAGGAGGTGATTCGCTTCCTTGTACTGTATAATTTACATGATGTACTAGTGCTTGGTCTGCCATGGTTACAAACTCATAATCCTGTCCTGGACTGGAAAACAATGTCTGTGTTAAGCTGGGGATGTCAGGGGGTTCATGATGATGCACCTCCGATTTCAATCGCTTCATCTACTCCTTCTGAGATCCCTGCGTTTTTGTCTGACTATAGGGATGTTTTTGAGGAGCCTAAGCTCAATTCGCTCCCTCCTCATAGAGAGTGTGACTGTGCTATAGAATTGATTCCTGGCAGTAAGTTCCCTAAGGGTCGTTTATTTAATCTGTCACTGCCAGAGCATACTGCTATGCGGAATTATATCAAGGAGTCCTTGGAAAAGGGACATATTCGTCCATCTTCGTCCCCTCTGGGAGCAGGTTTTTTTTTCGTGGCAAAAAAAGATGGTTCCCTGAGGCCTTGTATAGATTATCGCCTTCTGAATAAGATTACAGTCAAATATCAGTATCCATTGCCATTATTAACTGATTTGTTTGCTCGCATTAAGGGGGCTAGGTGGTTCACTAAGATAGATCTTCGCGGTGCGTATAATCTGGTGCGGATAAAACAGGGTGATGAGTGGAAAACCGCATTTAATACGCCTGAGGGCCATTTTGAGTATTTGGTAATGCCTTTTGGACTCTCCAATGCTCCGTCAGTCTTTCAGTCCTTTATGCACAATATTTTCCGTGAATATCTGGATAAGTTTATGATTGTGTATTTGGATGATATTTTGGTGTTTTCTGATGACTGGGAGTCTCATGTTCTACAGGTCAGGAAGGTGTTTCAGGTTCTGCGGGCCAATTCTCTGTTTGTGAAGGGCTCAAAGTGTCTCTTCGGAGTCCAGAAGATTTCTTTTTTGGGGTACATTTTTTCTCCTTCTACTATTGAGATGGATCCCGTCAAGGTTCAGGCTATTTGTGACTGGACACAACCTACATCTGTTAAGAGCCTTCAGAAGTTCTTGGGGTTTGCTAATTTTTATCGTCGGTTCATTGCTAATTTTTCCAGTATTGTTAAACCTTTGACTGATTTGACTAAAAAGGGTGCTGATGTTGCTGATTGGTCTCCTGCGGCCGTGGAGGCCTTTCAGGAACTTAAGCGCCGGTTTTCTTCTGCTCCTGTGTTGTGTCAACCAGATGTTTCACTTCCTTTTCAGGTTGAGGTTGATGCTTCCGAGATTGGAGCGGGGGCGGTTTTGTCACAGAGAAGTTCTAATGGCTCGGTGATGAAGCCATGTGCATTCTTCTCTAGAAAATTCTCGCCCGCCGAGCGCAATTATGATGTGGGTAATCGGGAGCTTTTGGCCATGAAGTGGGCATTTGAGGAGTGGTGTCATTGGCTTGAGGGTGCTAAACATCGTGTGGTGGTCTTGACTGATCACAAGAATCTCATTTACCTTGAGTCTGCCAGGCGTTTGAATCCTAGACAGGCTCGTTGGTCGTTGTTTTTTTCTCGTTTCAATTTCGTGGTTTCATACCTGCCAGGTTCAAAGAATGTGAAGGCAGATGCTCTTTCCAGGAGTTTTGTGCCTGACTCTCCTGGAGACTCTGGGCCTACTGGTATCCTTAGGGATGGGGTAATATTGTCCGCCGTATCCCCAGACTTGCGACGTGCATTGCAGGAGTTTCAGGTGGATAAACCGGATCGTTGTCCACCAGAAAGACTGTTTGTTCCGGATGATTGGACCAGTAGAGTCATCTCCGAGGTCCATTCTTCTGTGTTGGCTGGTCATCCTGGAATATTTGGTACTAGAGACTTGGTGGCCAGGTCTTTTTGGTGGCCTTCCTTGTCTAGGGATGTGCGTACCTTTGTGCAGTCTTGTGAAGTGTGTGCTCGAGCTAAGCCTTGCTGTTCTCGGGCCAGTGGGTTGTTGTTATCCTTGCCCATCCCGAAGAGGCCTTGGACGCACATTTCCATGGATTTTATTTCTGATCTCCCGCTTTCACAGAAAATGTCCGTTATCTGGGTTGTGTGTGACCGCTTTTCTAAGATGGTTCATTTGGTGCCCTTGCCTAAGTTGCCCTCCTCCTCTGAGTTGGTCCCTTTATTTTTTCAGAACGTGGTTCGTTTGCATGGGATTCCGGAGAATATCGTTTCTGACAGGGGATCCCAGTTTGTGTCCAGATTTTGGCGGACGTTTTGTGCCAAGATGGGCATTGATTTGTCTTTCTCGTCTGCATTCCATCCTCAGACGAATGGCCAGATGGAGCGAACTAATCAGACCTTGGAAACCTATTTGAGGTGTTTTGTTTCTGCTGATCAAGATGACTGGGTTGCTTTTTTGCCACTGGCCGAATTTGCTCTTAATAATCGGGCTAGTTCTGCCACGTTGGTCTCTCCTTTTTTTTGTAATTCGGGGTTTCATCCTCGTTTTTCCTCTGGTCAGGTGGAGTCTTCGGATTGTCCTGGAGTGGACGTGGTGGTGGACAGGCTACATCAGATTTGGAATCAGGTGGTGGACAATTTGAAGTTATCTCAGGAGAAGACTCAGCAGTTTGCTAATCGCCGTCGCCGCGTGGGTCCCCGACTTCTTGTTGGGGATTTGGTGTGGTTGTCTTCTCGTTTTGTCCCTATGAAGGTCTCTTCTCCTAAGTTCAAGCCTCGGTTCATCGGTCCTTATAGGATCTCGGAGATTCTTAACCCTGTATCTTTTCGTTTGGATCTCCCAGCATCGTTTGCTATTCATAATGTGTTCCATCGGTCGTTGTTGCGGAGGTATGAGGTGCCCGTTGTTCCTTCGGTTGAGCCTCCTGCTCCGGTGCTGGTGGAGGGAGAATTGGAGTATGTTGTTGAGAAGATCTTGGATTCTCGTGTTTCCAGACGCAAACTCCAGTATTTGGTTAAGTGGAAGGGTTATGGTCAGGAGGATAATTCCTGGGTGGTCGCCTCCGATGTTCATGCGACTGATTTGGTCCGCGCCTTCCATAGAGCTCACCCTGATCGCCCTGGGGGTTCTCGTGAGAGTTCGGTGACCCCTCCTCAAGGGGGGGGTACTGTTGTGGATTCTGTTTGTGGGCTCCCTCTGGTGGTTACTGCTGGTACTGGGTGACTTTGGTGGGTTGCGGCCTTTGGTTTCCACCTGTCCATCGGAGGCTGGGTGTTTCCTATTTTACCTGGCCTGTCATTCCCTTGCCGGCTATCAATGTATTCAGATGTGCTCTGTTTGGTTCCTGCCTACCTGCTCCCAGATCTTTCAGGATAAGCTAAGTGCTGATTTTCAGTTGTTTGGTTTTTTGTCCAGCTTGCTTATTATGTCTCTATGCTAGCTGGTAGCTCTAGTGGACTGAGGTACTCCCCATGTGCCATGAGTTGGCACATGGGTTCTTGTAATCTCAGGATGGTTTTTTTGATTAGGGTTTTTTGCTGACCGCTCAGTCCCTTTTGTATCGTTCTGCTTTCTAGTTTACAGCGGGACTCAATTTGCTAAAGCTATATATATCATCTCTATGTGTGTGCCTTCCTCTCATTTCACCGTCAATACATGTGGGGGGCAACTATAGCTTTTGGGGTTCATTCCTCTGGAGGCAAGTGAGGTCTTATTTTCTCTGCAGTGCTAGTTAGCTCTTAGGCTGGTGCGTGGCGTCTAGAACCAACGTAGGCACGCTCCCTGGCTATCTCTAGTTGCGTTTGTCAGGCGTAGGGCAGCGGTCAGCCCAAGTTCCATCACCCTAGAGCTCGTCCGTTATTTATTTGTACTTTGCTTGTCCTGCGCTATCCCTAGCCATTGGGGATTCATGACAGAGAAGTACCCGAGTCTTTTTCCTTGTCTCTCAGTTTGTCAGGGCATATTTTAAGATGATCCCTTGATACCACAGTCAAAGTTTCGCCTCCATCTTTGCTTATAAGGCACACCTTAGTATTGTCAAAATTTGATAGTAAGATGGTATATGGTTCTGCTTCCCACTGGTCATCAAATTTCTGCATTCTTCTTTGTCGCTTTAGCACTTGTTCACCTGGTGACAAGGGAATTGCAGGGGCACGCTGGTTGTAGTTTCTCTCTTGTTTTTGTCTTGCTGTAACAAGCTTCTTTCCACACACTCTTGTACTTGGCGGTATTTGGCGGTATTTCTGTTGTCACTCAGTATCCCAATCTGCATCTAGCGATGTTGCCTCTGGTGTTAGGTTTAAAGATCAACATGTAATTTATTAGATCTTCCTCTCATCAGGTAGGCTGGAGTGCAGTTGGTGGAATTCACTGGGATGTGATTGTACAGATCTACCAAGTCTGGCAACTTCTCTGGCCATAAGTTTCTCTCTTCCAAAGGCAAGGTTTTCAGTAAGTCGATTACCACTTGATTCATCTTGTCACACATACCATTTGTTTGTGGGTGGTACGGTGTTGTTCTTATCTTCTTACATCTGTTCAGGTTGCAGAACTCCTGGAACACTTCCGCTTTAAAGGATGGACCTTTGTCGGTGAGCACCTTCTCACGGTACCCGTGTGGTCGACAAAAGTGTCGTTGGAAGGCTTTGGCTGCCGTCTTCGCTGTCTGATCCTTAACAGGCACGACTACCAGGAATCTGGAGTAATGGTCCACAATGGTCAGAGCATAGACATAGCCTGACGGGTTTGGAGTTAGCTTCACGTGGTCTAAGGCTACCAGTTCAAGTGGCTGTTTGGTGACTATGGGCTCTGTGGGAGCCCTCTGGCTGTCACGGTCCTTTCTGTGCAGGTTTGCATGGGCCACACTCTCGGCACCACTTTTTAACGGCTTTTCTCATGCCAATTCAGTAGAACCTTCCATGAATTAGGATCTCTAACTTCTTCCATCTGAAGTGTCCTGCTCCATAACGGTACACTTCCAAGACCATTGGGGCATCTTGTCTCGGGACTACCACCTGCCAGACCAACTCGTGAGTGCGTGGGTCGACATTTCTCCGGGACAGCTTGCCATTGTAGATAAACAATTTGCCCTTCTCCTTCCACAGCTGTTGAGTCTCTTGTGGAGCATCTGGACCAGGGTGTTAATCTGCTTGCGTCAGCAGCTCTTTGACCAGATGGACCGCGGGGTCACAGTCCTGCATCTCTGCCCATCCATGGTGGGGTAATGGGTTCAGCGTGGGTTCTTGCTTGTTATTAAGCCTGTTCCTCACATGATGGGAATACTGAGTCGCCCTGGGGAGATGGAAAGCTGGTAACTCAATCTCTTCAAGTGCTTCTGGATCTTCTCCCACTTCTGGTAAATGGGGTATCCTGGATGTTGCATCAGCATTTGCATTCTTGTGACCTGCATGGCACTTGATGGTGAATTCATAGTTGGACTACCAGGCCATCCATCTCTGCTCCAATGCACCTAGTTTTGCAGTTTGCAGGTTGGTCAGCGGGTTGTTGTCGGTGAAAAAGGTGAATCTTGTTGAGGCCAGGTAGTGCTTGAACCACTCTGTTACCACCCAGACTATGGCGAGGAACTCCAGCTTAAAGGAACTGTAGTTTTCGGGGTTCCTTTCAGGGGACAAAGCTTCCTGCTGGCATAGGCAATTACTCTTTCTTTTCCTTTTTGCACCTAGGACAGCACTGCTCCCAATCGTATGTTGCTGGCGTGTGTGTAGAGCACAAACGGTTGGTCATAATCAGGATAGGCCTGTACCTCATCTCCCATGAGAGCCATCTTCAACCGAGTGAAGGATCCTTCCAGCCTGCCGTTCCACTCAAACAGTGGGCCCCTGTTCTTGGTCTTCTTGGATTGGCCCACTAACAGGTCTTGCAGGGGTGCGGCTTTCTTAGTGAAGTCCTTAATGAACCTTCGGTAGAAGCCTACCAACCCAAGGAACTGTTGAACTTTGTGGATGTTGCTGGGCTTCGGCCAGTCCTTGATCACGGTGACCTTGTCAGGGTGCCACTCCTTCAGAGCTTACCACATGGCCCAGGTACTGCACTTTGGGCTTTAACAGGTGACACTTCGATGGCTTTACCTTCAGGCCAAAGTTAGACAGAGCTTCATATACCTCGGCCAGGTGCTTCAGGTGGTCTTCATATGTCTTGGAGAAAACGATGACATCATCCAGGTATAACAGGACGGTTTCAAAATTCTTGAGCCCGAGACAGCACTCCATCATCCTCTGGAATGTTCCTGGTGCGTTGCATAGTCCAAAAGGCATGTAATTGAATTCAGAGAGACCCATCGGTGTCGTGAAGGCAGTCTTTTCTTTATCTGACTCTGCCACGGGAACCTGCCAATACCCACTAGTGAGATGCAAGGTGGAGAAATAGTTAGCAGATTTTAAGGAAGCAAATGATGCTTCGATTCTGGGCAACGGGTAGGCATCCTTGTGTGTAATGCAGTTTATCTGCCTGTAATCAACACACATCCTCATTGTGCCATCCTTTTTCCTGACAAGAGCTAATGGAGCTGCCCAGGGGCTACAACTATCTCTGATTACCCCAGCCTCCTTCATCTCTCGTAACATACTCTTGGCACACTGGTAATGAGTTGGAGGTACAGGCCGGTATCTCTCTTTAATGGGCGGATGACTTCCCATGGGGATGTGATGTTGAACCCCTTTTACCTGCCCAAAATCTAGTGGGTGTTTGCTGAATACCCGCTCATACTCAAGACCACCCGGTAAGCCCCTTGTTTTTGGTGTGATGGGGTAGAGTCAGTGCCCACGTGTAATTTCTGACACCAATCCTCCAATTGTTCTGCAGAGCCATTGTCCTCCGCCTGGTTGGATGGGACCAAGGGTTCTGGTGCCTGTATTGCATTATTATTAACAGCAAACAGTTAAGCAAGTGTGGCATATCTGGGAATATTAATGCTGTCTGATGCCCCTTTAAAGGGCCACTGTCACCCCCCTCCAGCCATTATAAACTAAAAGAGCCACCTTGTGCAGCAGTAATGCTGCATTCTAACAAGGTGGCTCTTTTAGTTTTAGGTTCAAGCATACCCCAAATAAAGCGTTTTTATACTTAGCCACAATTCCTGTCTCTAGCCAGGTAGGCGGGTCCTCACTCCCCAGCTTGGCCAGCTCCTCTGCCGTCACTCACATCTTCCTGCGCTTTCGGCGCCGCCCCCTCAGCGCTGTTATCGTTTCAAATCCGGCGCCTGCGCTGTGTACTGGTGTCCTGCGCAGACGCAGTAAGCTCTGGCCGTCTGATGTAATGGCTGATACCAGAGAACAAAAGACATCCACAGAACACCAGGATGGATCTGCTGCACAGCAAATAGCTGTAGGACCTGCGATGATGTCACTGCCATGTGATTGCCCTAATCACATGGCAGTGACATCATCGCAGGTCCTACAGCTATTTGCTGTGCAGCAGATCCATCCTGGTGTTCTGTGGATGTCTTTTGTTCTCTGGTATCAGCCATTACATCAGACGACCAGAGCTTACTGCGTCTGCGCAGGACACCAGTACACAGCGCAGGCGCCGGATTTGAAACGATAACAGCGCTGAGGGGGCGGCGCCGAAAGCGCAGGAAGATGTGAGTGACGGCAGAGGAGCTGGCCAAGCTGGGGAGTGAGGACCCGCCTACCTGGCTAGAGACAGGAATTGTGGCTAAGTATAAAAACGCTTTATTTGGGGTATGCTTGAACCTAAAACTAAAAGAGCCACCTTGTTAGAATGCAGCATTACTGCTGCACAAGGTGGCTCTTTTAGTTTATAACGGCTGGAGGGGGGTGACAGTGGCCCTTTAAAAATAGGCTTTGTGACTTTAAGAGTCCCTCCTTCATAAATGAAACAAGATGTGTCTCCTTATGTGTCATACACCACATGGCCAGCTAGGGTTGTTAAATGTTACAATGACATTTCCCTGGGGGCGTGGCTTGCAAGGGATTGGGAGCAGACCTGTGGCACAGGAGCTCCTGAAAAATCCCTTAATATTAGCGGCAATAAGCTTACTTTATGGGAAGAAATTGCTTAAAATTCCATCTAAAGCACTCAAGACCAGGCACAGAATGGAAAAAAAACTATTTTCAGAAGGCACAAGTGGCTCCAGGACATGTGAAACCCAGCGATGGCCACGCTGCAGGACTGCACAGTCGGGAGGACAAAAGGTCGTATTCAACAGTGCTATCAAGTCCAGGACCAACTTTATTTAAGAGAGGACTCCTGAACAGATCCATCTCCACAGCGACTCCCGCATTGAAAACTAAAAGACCCTCCAGTATCCCCATTAGTAATGGAGCAGATTGCTGGGGTAGGCTCAAAGCCGCGGCCCCGTCTAAGATGGCGAGGCCGGGAGGAAGAAGAGAGGAGGAGACCATGTCTGCAGTCCCACTTACAGCTCCGCCCGTGACATGCAGCGGTGCCGCCCCTGGAGGACGGAGCCGCATCCAACCAGCAGTGAAGACATCGGGCAGGTTAGGAAGCAGGAGAGGTGAGAAGACCACGCCCATAGAGCCATCCACGCCCACGATGCGCAGCGGTGCCGCTCACAGAGGACAGAGCCACAACCATCCAGCGGTGAAGACAGGTGAGCTGATGCCTCACTTACCCAGTGCTGCAGGTCTCCCGGGACCCTCAGCTTGTAGCTCACAGACCGGCACAATATCGGGAGCAGGAACTGAAGCGGCGGTGATTCACACAGGGAAGAAACCGGGGAGAGGAGACAGGGAGGAGGCTCCGCCCATGGCTCCGCCCACAGCTAGCGGCGGTACCGCTCCTGGAGTAAAGAGAATGGCTGCAGCTGGAAACGTAAATTCAGGTGAGCGCTTGAAGCGAGCGTCACCTATCCTGAAGCCCCCTAATCATTCTGCCCTGGCCCCTCATACCGGCACATCTCCTAAAATCACAGCGGCAGTTGCAGTTGTGCCGGAGGGGAGGGGGAGCAAGGGAAGGGACGAAACTCCGCCCACTTCGCACGCAGCTTACAACATGACTGCTGCATTTAGGGATGAAGGGGAAGAATCAGTAAAGAGAGTGTTAAAATATGATGCCCCAGAATTTGTGCCCCACCCCATTACTCAGAAGATGGAGGGGCTAAAAGTTGCCAGCCCGAAATCAATCTCAGCCAAACCAGACAGTGCACTGTATACAGGCTTTAAAATAGACAATGTACAATTGCAGAGCCCTGATGTTTGTTTCGATAAGGGGGGGGAAGTTCCCATATTGGAATTACCTAACGTTGAAGAAACAAAAGTTCTCACTATAGCGACTATAGACAAATTGATGAGCGAGTTCTGCGACAAATTGAATGAGAAATTAAAGGAAGAACTCATAATATTCGATAAAGTGTGGTTCAATCCACCAAATTATGGATCCACCTATTCAGACACTGCATCGGAATCATATATAAAGGAGGCGCTGTCATCTATTGCAGAAAGCTTGGGTACCCCCTCACCTTTATCTTCTTCAAGACTTTCTCTCTGTGAACATTATTCTTCATCTACACAGGCCTCATATGAACCCTCTGTAGCTTCTTCAGATAGTAGTATGGAGGACTCTTCCCCTGAGGGAAGTGACCTTCCCCACTCAAATATCTCTTCAACTCTCACCATGCCCTCAATCTTACTAGATAGTATGCAGAAAGACATAGATTCACTTAAAACTAATTTGGCGACTCTTGAGGATCATAGATGAAGAAATAACGTGAAGATTAGGGGCGTCCCGGAATCAGTGAAACCCCCTCATTTGAAAAATTACGTTCACAAAATGATCTGTAAATTCTTTCCCGACCTCTACGACTCCAACATTATAGAAAGAGTCTATAGAATTAAAAGACCTGTGAACCTCTCTTCGGATGTGCCAAGAGACATTATCGTCTCCTTTTATCCAGCCTGGGTCAGGGATAAATTGTTTGACCTCTCCACCGATCAAAGCTTTCTGATCTCCTCATACGGCCACCTAGCATTCTTTAGAGACTTGTCTAAAGTCACCTTGAAAAAGCGACGGGATTTCTCAACCATCACAAGGGAGCTCCGGAGGTCCCATTTTACGTATTCATGGTCGCCTTCCTCCACTATTTTGGTGAAGTTCCTGTCTGGTACTGAATATATTGCAACACCGGAGGAGGGAATGACCTTTCTGAAGCGACATGGTCTGAATCCTCCTGGAACCTCCACAGGTCCTATCTGACTTGTAGTCCTATCCCATATTTAAAATCATTTTTTATAACTGTGCTTATTACTCACATTTATTTTTCTTCCTATCATTTAGCCTTGATACCGAGCCAGACTTTTTACCCACACTGTTACGGGATCATCAGGAGGTGATCCCGCATACCATAAGCTACAATTTTTCGCATATTAAACTTTGAGTCCATGACGGGCATTCATATTTTACTGGACAGCTTTAGAATCACCCATATCAATGTGTATATTGTTACATTATCTATGTCAACGTATGTTTTATTCAACCTTTTTGTTCTTCTAGGTTTTGTTCTTTAAGCTACAATTTATGACTAAAATCCATAGCCTACTGTAACTCTAAAGTTAATTTATTTCTAGTACGCTACGTATACCTTGTAACTTTTTATTGCACGTGAATTGCCTGTATTCCCCCATCTTTATGGGGGTTCCTTCCCTATACTCGTATCCCTCCCTTTGCCCCTCCTCCCCCTCCTGGTCTTCCCTTCCCAGTTAAAATTTAAAAACCAATAAATTGTTTGAAAACAATGACATTTCCCTGTGAATGCATTTTTTTATTGGTTGAAAGCAACGTTAAAGTTGAAAAACACATCAAAAACGCTGCATGTGAACATAGCCCAAGTGGTGGAGGAACATTTTGGGGTGGGGTAAATTATTTTGCCTTATATACAAGTCATTACCCTGGAAATGATGTACCTTAACATATTTCCCAGCAAAATCCATTTCGGTTTTCAGTTTTGTATGTTTTTTGGTGCATCTGTAAAAATGGCGTGAAACTCTGACAACATTGCTTACAGCTGTGACCTAGGAGTCAGTAATGATCCCCATGATGTTCCTGTGTCGTTTGAGCAGTGACTCACGTGACCGCTAATGTGACCAAAGGGTGTGTATGGATCATGGTAAGGACCAATAACCAATGCGTTTCGGAGACGTCTATCTCCTTCCTCTCTCTCCTTCCTGTCTTTCCTTCCTTGAGCTCAGGAAGGAGACAGACGTCTCTGAAACGCGTTGGTTATTGGTCCTTACCACGATCCGTACACACCCTTCAGTCACATTAGCGGTCACGTGAGTCACTATGTCACGAAGGTCCTGCAGACGAGCCGCCCTCACGGCTCGCACCACACGCGGCGTCTTCTCAAATTGGATCCCGCTCTCTACCCGAAGCTGTGTAAGGAATGGCTGCCACCGGCCGGTGGGGCTGTTCGCTTTGATCTTAACTACTTTGTTTATTTCTATTAATCTCACCGCTGAGTATCAGGAAATCTTGCTCTTCTATCGTCCCAGCATCAGGGGTAAGAACTGATCCATTTTTTTAACTGCATGCAATGTATATTCATAACTTGTGCGCTACATTTAAACTTCTGAAAACTATTGGTGGGCCATTTTTTTCAGCGGGCCACTGTACCCCTAGTAACGAATATTACTATTGTCCTTATCTGTGGATACTCCATTGGCCGTTTTCAGCGCAAATCTGTATATACATATATACGTTTCTATTTTTAATACAATCCTTTGGGGTAAATTGTTGGATTCGCAGCAGAATACTGGGCTTTTTTTGACACTTTGCGCCACTTCTTCATTTTTTGTACATTTCATTGCTTTTTAAATGTTGCCTTGTGTACAAGTCATTATACAGGAAAAAATGTTTCTTACTTTTTTTTTCCTGCAAGATGCAATCTCTCTTCGATTTGAAATGTTTTATTGTTACTACTTAAAGTAGAGTAAAAGTCTGACACCATTGTTCTCCGCAGTGATCTGGGAGTCAGATGCTTCCAGAGTTCTTCCCCATACTGTTCTCCTTCCATTCAGCACTTTTCCCATTCATTCAACATTTTCACTGCCACACAGACCTCTTTATAGGGTCTGCTGGAAAAAAGCTCGGCTTTCCCATTGACTTCCATTATACTCGTTACTTGAAACGACCATGCGAGTATTAAGAATTGCTCAGTTCAAACAACGAGCACCCTAACATTTTAGTGCTCCTCATCTCTAGTATCCAGCCTGGATATCAACTAAGAGGTCAACTACCTTTAAGTCACCAAAGAGGGACCACAAATATTGGTCATAATTCAGGCACCTCAACAGCTGACTTATGATTACACAGGTCAACAGAAAAAAATTTTTTTTCTGGTGTCCAAAATATTTTAATGAATTTGGGGTATTTTTGGGGTGCTGATTCTGAATATGCTATCAGTTTTGCCAGATTGGCTCAAGTTTTTGACATTTTTGGTATCTTATTTATAGCACTTGTTGGTAAATGCGACGCATCATCTCATTAATTTCTTTGGATTAGTACTTGAACTGAGCAGTTCTCAATATAGTTTTGTGTTAATTAGTGTTCTAAAAGTTTGTTCATAGCTTGATTTTTGCACTAACTTTATGTTGTTGTCTGTTTTCCAGTGAAAAGCATGAACTCATCAAGAAGAAGTTGTCTTAACGATCCAGACTCATTCTGTTACATTTGTGGTGAATACACACTGCCAAAACATAGAAGAAACATAACAGACTTCGTAAAAAAAGTGTATTTTGCCTATTTTGGGGTTATGCTTGGGGACCAAGACAAGTTTTGGGCACCACACATAGTGTGCAAAGCATGTATCGAATTATTACGAAAATGGAGCAAAGGACAAAGAAAAAGCTTCAAATTTGGTGTTCCAATGGTGTGGAGAGAGCCAAAAAATCATCATGATGACTGTTATTTCTGTGCAGTGCAAGTGCAAGGATTCAATAAGCATAAGAAACGAAAATGGGAGTAACATGGAATCTGCAAGAAGGCCTGTCCCTCATTGTGAAGATGTGCCTGTACCTGTGTTTACCATAAATAACAGTCATCATGATGATTTTTTGGCTCTCTCCACACCATTGGAACACCAAATTTGAAGCTTTTTCTTTGTCCTTTGCTCCATTTTTGTAATAATTCGATACATGCTTTGCACACTATGTGTGGTGCCCAAAACTTGTCTTGGTCCCCAAGCATAACCCCAAAATAGGCAAAATACACTTTTTTTACGAAGTCTGTTATGTTTCTTCTATGTTTTGGCAGTGTGTATTCACCACAAATGTAACAGAATGAGTCTGGATCATTAAGACAACTTCTTCTTGATGAGTTCATGCTTTTCACTGGAAAACAGACAACAACATAAAGTTAGTGCAAAAATCAAGCTATGAACAAACTTTTAGAACACTAATTAACACAAAACTATATTGAGAACTGCTCAGTTCAAGTACTAATCCAAAGAAATTAATGAGATGATGCGTCGCATTTACCAACAAGTGCTATAAATAAGATACCAAAAATCTCAAAAACTTGAGCCAATCTGGCAAAACTGATGACATGTTCAGAATCAGCACCCCAAAAATACCCTAAATTCGATGAAATATCTTTGGCACCAAAAATGCTGTTGACCAGTGTTATCTTCCTAGCTTACAATAAACTGTTGATTGTTAAAGGGAATATGTCACCCTATTGAGCTATTAATATGAGCATACAGGTTATATACAGCTAAATCTAGTCAAACCTGTGACGCGCCCACAGGGCAGTGAGGTACTCGGTACCGGGTCCGGTCGCAAAAGGTGGATGTCAAGGTGGCTACGACCCGGTCCGTGGCCCTGGGCATCAATGTTAAAGGGGGGTTAAATGTTCAAAGTTAGTCGTGACGCCACCTGTGGAGTTCGGTCAGTAGTGGGACCGACGCTGCATTAAAGAGGTCCCCTGGTGGATGTTGTGGCAGCCCAGATGTTACACTTCCCACAGGCGAAGCGGGGTCACCAGGGGTCCTATGGTGTGGGGCATAGATGGTGTAGCTAGTGAATAAATGGAGGAGACAAGTGATAAGTCTTTACCTGGTTTACTTGTGGGTGACAGGCCACAGTCCAGGGTACCAGGCATGGATTGATGGTGGTCCAGCCGACTCAGAGGCAAATTAGAGTTCTCTTTTCCCAGTAGATGTCCATGAGCCTTTCCTACTTGCACCTTTCTAAGTGAGGTCCCTGCTGCTTGAAGCTTCCTACAAGGTCCTTCAGTTTCCCTCTGTCCTGGGACAGGTACCTGCATGACGGGCAGCTTGAGCCTTTTTACATGGATTCTCAGATGCCCCGGGCTCCTCCAGTGCTTCTGCGTCTCAGGTGTGATGCGGGCAGGTGATGTGTAGTGTTATGTTCTCTGGTTCTGCTCTGTGTCCTAGAGTCCATGAAAGCCTCGGGCTCCCGGTTCCTGGCTACTGTGCTTCAGCTCCGAGGGTGCCCAGTCACAGTTCCCCTCTGAGCTCTGTCTCTCTCCTGTGCTCCTTCCCTTCCGGCTGCTCCACATGCAACCCAACAGGTTTCTCCTTCCCAGAGGCTGCAGCTCCACGTGGCTGCCAGGCCTCTGTCTGCTCTCTGTTCCAGACGTCCTTCTCTTTCTGTGTCTCTCAACAACTAACTCACTCCTCCTCCAGGTCAGGTAGCATAAAGCTTAGGGAAGCTCCCCTGAATCCGGGTCTTGAGCTCCCCCTCCTGGCCTGGATTCAGAATGTGTTGCATGTGTGTGCCTTACCTGGTGAAGAGAACTCCTTTGCCTCTGAGCATGACATCACCTTTCCCGAAGAAAAAGCAACATTACTGCAGCAATCGGTAACCTGGGGTGCTGCACTAGTATGCCTATTGGATGATGCCTTGTTCAGTAAAAATCATCTTTCATAGCCTTGATTTTCCAGGGTATGGGGTGTACGCTGCCCGGAAGATAAGACTGTCTCCGGTTATACAGCTTCCCTTTGATGTCATGTGCACTGCTGGAAATCCTGCTCTCTGGATCTTGAAAATTAGAGTCAGTCAGAAAATTAAAGCATCATATTCATTTTCAGCTCCACAAAATTAGTTTAGATCAACTGTATCCATCTTTAACCGTGTGCTATCCATAAAAATGGCAGATAGCACTCGTCTCAGCTACACAGTCTTCTGCATGAGAGGCACTGTGGCCGGTCCTCATAGTAGGGCTGTATCTGCTACTCACAGAGCAACTACTGCAGGTATTCAAGGTTACACTGTGGCCTGTACTCAAGAAATGACTAACAAAACACTCATAGAGTACGGTGGCTGCATATACTTATTGATATGTGATGACTAGTGTTGAGCGATACCGTCCGATACTTGAAAGTATCGGTATCGGAAAGTATCGGCCGATACCGGCAAAGTATCGGATCCAATCAGATACCGATACCCGATACCAATACAAGTCAATGGGACTCAAGTATCGGACGGTATTCCTGATGGTTCCCAGGGTCTGAAGGAGAGGAAACTCTCCTTCAGGCCCTGGGATCCATATAAATGTGTAAAAGAAAGAATTAAAATAAAAAATATCGCTATACTCACCTCTCCGACGCAGCCTGGACCTCAGCGAGGGAACCGGCAGCGTTGTTTGTTTAAAATTTGCGCTTTTACTTGGTTACGTGAAGTCCCGGCTTGTGATTGGTCAGGGCGGCCATGTTGCCGGGACGCGGACCAATCACAGCAAGCCGTGACGAAATTACGTCACGGCTTGCTGTGATTGGTCCGCGTCCCGGCAACATGGCCGCCATTAACCAATCACAAGCCGTGACGTCACGGGAGGCTGGACACGCGCGCTTTTTAAAAAGCGCACGTGTCCAGCCTCCAGTGACGTCCCGGCTTATGATTGGTCACGGCGCCATGTTGCCGGGACGCGGACCAATCACAGCAAGCCGTGACGAAATTACGTCACGGCTTGCTGTGATTGGTCCGCATCCCGGCAACATGGCCGCCATTAACCAATCACAAGCCGTGACTTCACGGGAGGCTGGACACGCGCGCTTTTTAAAATGGGCGCGTGTCCAGCCTCCCGTGACGTCCCGGCTTGTGATTGGTTGCGCCGCGGTCAACCAATCACAAGCCGGGAGGCTGGACACGCGCGCATTTTAAAATTTTAAAATGCGCGCGTGTCCAGCCTCCCGGCTTGTGATTGGTTGATCGCGGCGCAACCAATCACAAGCCGGGACGTCACGGGAGGCTGGACACGCGCCCATTTTAAAATGCGCGCATGTCCAGCCTCCCGTGACGTCACGGCTTGTGATTGGTTGCGTCTCCCATGTGACTGCGACGCAACCAATCACAAAGCCGGGACGTAATTTTAAAATCCTTAAGGACCTGAAATTACGTCACGGCTTGCTGTGATTGGTTGCGTCGCCCATGTGACTGCGACGCAACCAATCACAACGCCGGAACGTAATTTTAAAATCCTGAAGGACCTGAAATTACGTCACGGCTTGCTGTGATTGGTTGCGTCCCGGTCACATGGGCGGCACGCAACCAATCACAAGCCGGGACTCACGTAAAGGAAAGAAAAGCGCGAATTTTAAACAAAGAACGCTGCCGCTTCCCTCGGTAAGGTGCAGGCTGCGTCGGAGAGGTGAGTATAGCAATATTTTTTATTTTAATTCTCTCTTTTACACATTTTTACATTAATGTTGCTTCGATACCGATACCCGATATCACAAAAATATCGGATCTCGGTATCGGAATTCCGATACAGCAAGTATCGGCCGATATCCGATACTTGCAGTATCGGAATGCTCAACACTAGTGATGACTATCATCTTCAGCTCCAATGTCAGTGTATATTCTTCTAAGGGGCATGCAAACAAAAAACAGGTCTTCAGTTCTTTCCTGCTGTGCTCTGCGTATGCACAATGCCAGTGTGGTTGGAACAGCTATGCCAGCAGTATGCTTATTTGACACCATCAATCGCAATTCTACACTCTCAGTAAAATAGAGAGCTCATTACTAGTAATGTAACAACTGCTGCAGGACAGATCATCGCAGTGTGGGAAAAATGCTGATTATTAACTCAATATTTCTAGACTGAAGATAGACAGTGCCTCAGAGCATTATCAACGGTCACACTTCCAAACTGTTAATTGTAGTGGTGAAATAAAAACAAACTGTAAGGATTTTTCATAAGACATGACAGGTATCTGAGATGCTGAGAGATGCTGGTAGTTACAAACAGTATATAACAGTATGGAAGCACTTGGTTTGGATCTAGCAACAGTGATGAGCAAACGTGCTCGGATAACGTGTTATCCGAGCATGCTCGGGTGTTTCCTGAGTCTCTTGGGCGTGCTCAGATAATATGTTTGAGTCTCCATGGCTGCATGTTTTGCAGCGGTAGACTGTTACCTGAGGGTAACATCTAAAAGTAATGGCTCATAGAAACATGGTGCAAAAACAAAATATATTTTTTACTCAAAAGTTAAACATTTTCTTGTACAAAAGTAGTAAAATGTAAATACAATTATATAAATTGGCCATCACCGTAATTACAGTATACTGACCAATACTATAAATTTATATTTTTATTTATTTATGTGAATGCCATAAGCAAAATATGGAAAAACAATACCATAATTATTATTATTACTAGATGGTGGCCCAATTCTAACGCATCAGGTATTCTAGAATATGTTTGTATGTTGTAGCATGGCTAAAGGGTGTGTAGTCGACGGGAGGTATGTGCCATATAAGTGCCTTGTTGCTGTAATGTAGTCCGGAGTATTTCTTTGTTGTATATAACCGTGTATATATGTGTGTTCCAGGACCTGTGGTGATGTCAGACCACATGGCTAATCATGTGATGGGTAGTGTTGAGCGATACCGTCCGATACTTGAAAGTATCGGTATCGGAAAGTATCGGCCGATACCGGCAAAGTATCGGATCCAATCCGATACCGATACCCGATACCAATACAAGTCAATGGGACTCAAGTATCGGACGGTATTCCTGATGGTTCCCAGGGTCTGAAGGAGAGGAAACTCTCCTTCAGGCCCTGGGATCCATATTAATGTGTAAAAGAAAGAATTAAAATAAAAAATATTGCTATACTCACCTCTCCGACGCAGCCTGGACCTCACCGAGGGAACCGGCAGCGTTCTTTGCTTAAAATTCGCGCGTTTACTTCCTTCCGTGAAGTCCCGGCTTGTGATTGGTCGCGTGCCGCCCATGTGGCCACGGCTTGCTGTGATTGGTTGCGTCGCGGCCACATGGGCGACGCGACCAATCACAAGCCGTGACGTCACAGGAGGCAGGACACGCGTGCATTTTAAAATGCGCGCGTGTCCTGCCTCCCGTGACGTCACGGCTTGTGATTGGTCGCGTCGCCCATGTGACCGCGACGCGACCAATCACAAACCGGAACGTAATTTTAAAATCCTGAAGGACCTGAAATTACGTCACGGCTTGCTGTGATTGGTCGCGTCGCTGCCACATGGGTGGCACGCGACCAATCACAAGCCGGGACTTCACGGAAGGAAGTAAACGCGCGAATTTTAAGCAAAGAACGCTGCCGGTTCCCTCGGTGAGGTCCAGGCTGCGTCGGAGAGGTGAGTATAGCAATATTTTTTATTTTAATTCTTTCTTTTACACATTATTACATTAATGTTGTTTCGATACCGATACCCGATACCACAAAAGTATCGGATCTCGGTATCGGAATTCCGATACCCGCAAGTATCGGCCGATACCCGATACTTGCGGTATCGGAATGCTCAACACTAGTGATGGGTTACTGGGTGTGGTTAGCTCTATATAAGACAGGCAAATGCTTAACACAGGGGATATGTGTGGAGGTGCTAACCTCCAGAGTGTGTTAAGGCACAAGGTCTGAGCCTGAATGACTGGACACTTTGTTTTCTTTTCCTGAACTAAAGGATATTTGTTTGCTGTTATTTTGCCATGTGGTTTATGAGGTAATAAACCCTGTGAACTTTTCCAAGAACGTGCCTCCTGAGTGTCAGCCATCGCACCTGAGTGAGTGAAATCCCTACAATTGGTGGAGAATGCGGCAGCGTTCCCAGCGGAGATGAAGAGTCTGTTATTGGATGTCCTGGGTCAAGTCTGTTGTAAGCCAGCAAGCATTGCCGGGGAAAATGGAGGACCTGCTGAAACACTTGGTCCAGTTGCAGTCACAGCAGGAGCAACGGCAGCAAGAGACCAACAGGCTGTTGATGCAGCAGATGCAACAGAACCAGCAGGAGCAATGGCAGCAGATGCAGCTTCTGGCAACCGCCATCCAGGGCAAGACGAGTGCCCCAACCCCAGGTTTGGCTGATGACACCCACGTCCGGAAGACAGTAAGACGCGCATTGCAGAAAATGACCCCCGGGGATGATGTTGAGGCCTTCCTGACGGTGTTTGAGAGGGTCGCTGAGAGGGAAAAACTCCCGCCAGAGCAGTGGGCAGAGGTACTGGCGCCATACCTGACGGGAGAACCCCAGAAGGCGTACTATGATTTGACCTTGCAGGATGCCAAAGAGTATCACAAATTGAAAGTCGAGATTCTCGCACGTTTGGGGGTGACACTGACTGTCAGGGCACAGCGAGTTCACAGCTGGGCCTATCACCGGGACAAACCGCCTCGCTCTCAAATGTTTGATCTGTTGCACCTGGTCCAGAAATGGCTGCAGCCAGAGTCGTGTACACCTGCACAGATGGTGGAACGGGTGATGATGGATCGGTTTGTGCATTCCCTCCCGAGGTCCATACAGACTTGGGTTGCCCAGGGTGATCCCCAGAATGGCGACGAGCTGATCGGACTGGTTGAGAGATACCAAGGGTTGGAAGGCTCCTCCAGGAGGCAACCCATGCCGTACTGGGGGTCCCAGAAGGGAGCTGAGTCCCAAAAAGGGGTGGCGCGTCCAAGGTCACAAAGGGCGGGGGAGGTGGTGCCCAAGGTCCCTACGGGTGATATTATTTGTTGGAGGTGCCACGGGCCAGGACATATAGCTGCCCGTTGTTCCCAGACCACTGAGCAGATGGACTGCAGCATGGGACGCCGTTGTTCATACTATGCGTATCCAGCCTGCAGTGTGAACTCTCCGCCCAACGAGGGACCTCAAGCGTGTCCCGTAAAGGTGAACGGTCGAGCAGTAACGGCACTGTTAGACACAGGGAGCTTAGTGACCCTGGTGAGGGCCACTTTTCCTCTCCACCTGTTCCCGGGAAAGAAGGTTGGAGTGCGGTGCATACATGGTGATGCAAAGGACTACTCTTTGGCCAGGGTGGACATTGAAACGGCATGTGGCACTGAGTCCCACATAGTCGGCGTCGTGCAGGACTTGTTGCACCCTATAATTATTGGCCGGGATTTCTGTTTGTTTTGGGATTTGTGGGGAAAAGGTTCTGAGCTCCCTAGCAAGAGTAGGGAACCAATGAACCCTGGAAGGGTGTCCCCACACCCGGAGTCAGACAGGTTTCCTTTTTGTGTTCTGGTTGGGGATGAGGAGGAAGTGTCCCCTGCATCTGACATTCTGGAGTTAGAGGTAACCAGTGAAAATTTTGGGACTGCCCAACATAGGGACCCCACTCTGAGGGAAGCCTTTAATAATGTCACAGTTATTGACGGGGTGGTACAGGAGCCGGGGGCAGACACAAGAATTCCCCATTTTCTGATGAGTGGGGAGTTGTTGTACCGGGTCACGAAAATAAGGGAGGAGTTGGTAGAGCAGTTGGTAGTGCCGGGTCCATATAGACGGAAGGTGTTGGACATGGCCCATTCACACATCTTGGGTGGACAACTAGGGGTGGAAAAAACGTAGGAACGGGTTGTGCAGAGGTTCTATTGGCCTGGGTGTCACCGGGAAATAGTGAACTACTGCAGGTCCTGCCCTACATGTCAGCTAACTTCTCCCACTCCTCATTTCCGGAACCCCCTTGTGCCCCTGCCCATTATTGAGGTGCCGTTCGAGAGAATTGCCATGGAATTGGTCGGTCCCTTAGTTAAATCAGCCCAGGGCCATCAGTATATATTAGTCATCCTGGACTATGCCACACGCTATCCTGAGGCAATTCCTCTGAGAAATTCTTCCTCAAAGAGTATAGCCCGCGAGTTGGTCCATGTCTTTTCCCGGACAGGTCTGCCGAAGGAGATCCTGACTGACCAGGGGACACCTTTCATGAGCAAAGTGATGAGGGAGTTGTGCAAAGCCCTGAAAATCTCCCAGTTGAGGACCTCGGTGTACCATCCCCAGTCAGATGGTCTTGTTGAGAGATTTAACAAGACACTGAAGAGCATGCTGAGAAAAGCTATAGAGAAAGATGGTAGAGACTGGGATTGTCTCTTACCCTACCTGATGTTTTCCATTCGTGAAGTTCCACAGGCCTCCACAGGATTCTCACCGTTTGAGCTTCTATATGGCCGACATCCACGAGGACTCCTGGATATAGCCAAGGAAGCCTGGGTAGCTCAGTCCGTAGAGCATCAGACTTTTAATCTGAGGGTCCGGGGTTCATCCCGAACTTCGCCACAGTGGCTGCGCCTCTGACTGATCTGCTAAAGGGGACAAAATCGGTGATGGTTAAATGGTCCGAAGAGACAGAGTCAGCCTTCCAAGAGTTGAAAGGGGCTCTATGTAAGCAGCCCGTTCTGATGGCCCCAGACTTTAATAAAGAATTTATTCTTCAGACAGATGCCTCAGATGTTGGGGTAGGAGCAGTCCTTTCCCAAGAGCTACATGGGGAGGAGCATCCTGTTCTCTATCTGAGTAGAAAGCTGTCCTCATCTGAGAAGAACTACTCAGTCGTGGAAAAAGAGTGTTTGGCCATAAAGTGGGCGGTGGACACGTTACGGTACTATCTGCTGGGTCGTAAATTCAGACTGATATCTGACCATGCCCCACTAAGATGGATGAGGGAAATAAAGGGTAGAAATGCTAGGGTCGCCCGTTGGTTCTTAGCCCTGCAGGACTTCAGTTTCCATGTGGAACATAGGGCCGGAAAGCTGCACGGTAATGCGGATGCCCTATCAAGAATCCCTTGTTTAGTGGGGAAAAGTGCCAAGCCCCACGGCTTTAGGCAGAGGGGGAGGTATGTAGCATGGCTAAAGGGTGTATAGTCGACGGGAGGTATGTGCCATATAAGTGCCTTGTTGCTGTAATGTAGTCCGGAGTATTTCTTTGTTGTATATAACCGTGTATATATGTGTGTTCCAGGACCTGTGGTGATGTCAGACCACATGGCTAATCATGTGATGGGTTACTGGGTGTGGTTAGCTCTATATAAGACAGGCAAATGCTTAACACAGGGGATATGTGTGGAGGTGCTAACCTCCAGAGTGTGTTAAGGCACAAGGTCTGAGCCTGAATGACTGGACACTTTGTTTTCTTTTCCTGAACTAAAGGATATTTGTTTGCTGTTATTTTGCCATGTGGTTTATGAGGTAATAAACCCTGTGAACTTTTCCAAGAACGTGCCTCCTGAGTGTCAGCCATCGCACCTGAGTGAGTGAAATCCCTACAATGTATATATATAGCAGCCACATAGTATATAGCACAGGCCACTTAGTATATAGGAGCCATGTAGTATATAGCAGACAAATACTACGTGGTCTGTGCTATATACTATGTGGCTGCTATATACATACATACATATTGTAGAACAGAGGTGTCAAACTGCATTCCCCGAGGGCCACCAACAGGTCATGTTTTCAGGATTTCCTTAGCATTCCACAAGGTGCTGGAATCATTCTGTGCAGGTGATTAAATTATCACCTGTGCAATACAAGGAAATCCTGAAAACATGACCTGTTGGCGGCCCTCGAGGAATGCAGTTTGACACCTCTGTTGTAGAATACCCAATGCGTTAATACAGGCCACGCAGTATATAACACAGCCCAAACAGTATATAACACTGCCCACGCAGTATATAACACTGGCCACGCAATATATAGCACAGCCCATGCAGTATATAACACAGCCCATGCAGTATATAACACAGCCCATGCAGTATATAGCAGCCACGTAGTATATAACACAGCACAAGCAGTATATAACACTGGCCACATAATATATAGCACAGCCCATGCAGTATATAACACAGCCCACGCAGTATATAGCAGCCACGTAGTATATAGCACAGGCGACGAAGTATATAACACAGGCCACGCAGTATATAACCATGGACACATAATATATAGCACAGCCCACGCAGTATATAACACTGCCCACGCAGTATATAACACTGCCCACATAGTATCTAACACTGGCCAGGTAGTACTGTATATAGCAGCCACGCGGTATATAACACAGCCCACATAGTATATAGCAGTGTGGGCACCATATCCCTGTAAAAAAAAAATAAAATAAAAAATAGTTATATACTCACCCGCAGGGATCCAGCGAAGCTGTGCCGATGCGCGCATGGCCGCCGCCATTTTCCGTTCCCAGGATGCATTGCAAAATTACCCAGGTGACTTAGCGGTCTCGCAAGACCGCTAAGTCTTCTGGGTAATTTCGCAATGCATCTCTGGGAACGGAAGCTGGCGGCAGCCGCGCACGCCTCGGAGGACTACGAAAGGTGAGAATAGCAGGTTTTTTGTTTTTTTTATTATTTTTAACATGACATCTTTTTACTATTGATGCTGCATAGGCAGCATCAATAGTAAAAAGTTGGGGACACACAGGGTTAATAGCAGCGTTAACGGAGTGCATTACCCGCGGCATAACGCGGTCCGCTAATGCTGGCATTAACCCTGTGTGAGCGCTGACTGGAGGGGAGTATGGAGCGGGCGCCAGGCACTGACTGGACAGAAGTAGGGAGGGACTAATTCTCGGCCGGACTGTGCCCGTCGCTGATTGGTCACGGCAGCCAGGACAGGCAGCTGGTGAGACCAATCAGCGACGTGGGATTTCCGTTACAGACAGAAAGACAGACAGAAAGACGGAAGTACCCCTTAGACAATTATATACAGTAGATTATTATTATTATTGTTATTGATTATTATAGCACCATTTATTCCATGGAGCTTTACATGTGGGGAGGGGTATACATAATAAAAACAAGTACAATAATCTTGAACAATACAAGTCACAACTGGTACAGGAGGAGAGAGGACCCTGCCCGCAATGGCTCACAATCTACAATGGATGGGTGAGGATACGGTAGGTGAGGGTAGAGCTGGTCGTACAGCGGTTTGGTCGATCGGTGGTTACTGCAGGTTGTAGGCTTGTCAGAAGAGTTAGGTCTTCAGGTTCTTTTTGAAGGTTTCGATGGTAGGCGAGATTCTGGTGTGTTGTGGTAGAGAGTTCCAGAGTAGGGGTGATGCGCGAGAGAAATCTTGTATGCGATTGTGGGAAGAGGAGATAAGAGGGGAGTAGAGGAGGCGATCTTGTGAGGATTGGAGGCTGCGTGCAGGAAAGTACCGGGAGATGAGGTCACAGATGTATGGAGGAGACAGTATGTCATGGTTACGCTTTTGTACTGGAGTCTCTGGGTAATGGTGAGCCAGTGAAGGGATTGACAGAGGGGAGAGGCCGGGGAATAGCGGGGGAACAGGTGGATTAGTCAGGCATCAGAGTTTAGAATAGATTGGAGGGGTGCGAGAGTGTTAGAGGGGAGGCCACAGAGTAGGAGGTTACAGTAGTCGAGACGGGAGATGATGAGGGCATGGACTAGGGTTTTTGCAGATTCTTGGTTTAGGAATGTACGGATCCGTGAAATATTTTTGAGTTGAAGGGGGCAGGAAGTGGAAAGGGCTTGGATATGTGGTTTGAAGGAGAGATTAATCTCAAGTATTACCCCAAGACAGCGAGCTTGTGGGACTGGTGTGAGTGGGCAGCCGTTTACTGTAATGGATAGGTTCATTGG